>NC_041405.2:9377867-9707890 GCF_900747795.2 Erpetoichthys calabaricus | reverse complement strand
TACGTGTGTGTACGTACGTGTTTGTGTACGTACGTGTGTGTGAGTGTACGTACGTGTGTGTGTACGTACGTGTGTGTGTATGTGTTCGTGTGTGTTTGTGTACGTGTGTATATGTGTGTGTACGTACGTGTGTGTGTGTACGTGTGTATGTGTACGTACGTGTGTGTGTACGTGTATATGTGTTCGTACGTGTGTGTGTGTGTACGTACGTGTGTGTTTGTACGTACGTACGTACGTGTGTGTGTGTGTACATACGTGTGTGTGTGTACGTACGTGTGTGTGTATGTACGTACGTGTGTGTGTGTACGTACATGTGTGTGTACGTACGTACGTGTGTGTGTGTACGTACGTGTGTTTGTGTACGTACGTACGTACGTACGTGTGTGTGTGTACGTACGTGTGTGTGTGTGTGTACGTACGAACGTGTGTGTGTGTACGTACGTGTGTGTGTGTACGTACGTACGTATGTGTGTGTGTGTGTACGTACGTACGAGTGTGTGTACGTACGTACGTGTGTGTGTATGTGTGTATATGTGTGTGTACGAACGTGTGTGTGTGTACGTACGTACCTACGTACGAGTGTGTGTACGTACGTGTGTGTGTGTACGTACGTGTGTGTGTGCGTACATACGTAAGTGTGTGTGTACGTACGTACATACGTACATGTGTGTGTACGTGTGTGTACGTACGTGTGTGTGTGTACGTACGTGTGTACGTGTGTGTGTATACGTACGTGTGTGTGTGTGTACGTACGTGTATGTGTGTACGTACGTATGTACGTGTGTGTGTACGTGTGTGAACGTACGTGTGTGTGAGTGTACGTACGTACGTAAGTGTGTGTGTACGTACGTGTGTGTGTATGTGTTCGTGTGTGTTTGTGTACGTGTGTATATGTGTGTGTACGTACGTGTGTGTGTACGTGTGTATGTGTACGTACGTGTGTGTGTACGTGTGTGTGTGTACGTACGTGTGTGTGTACGTACGTGTTTGTGTGTGTACGTACGTGTGTGTGTGTACGTACGTACGTACATGTGTGTGTGTGTGTGTACGTACGTACGTACATACGTGTGTGTGTACGTACGTGTGTGTGTGTACGTACGTACGTGTGTGTGTGTGTACGTTCGTACGTACGTGTGTGTGTGTACGTGTGTATATGTGTGTGTACGTACTTGTGTGTGTACGTATGTGTGTTTGTGTTTACGTATGTGCGAACGTGTGTGTGTGTGTGTGTACGTACGTGTGTGTGTACGTACGTACGTGTGTGTGTGTGTACGGACGTACGTGTGTGTGTGTGCATTTGTGTGTGAACGTACGTGTGTGTGTGTACGTACGTACAAACGTACGTGTGTGTGTACGTACGTGTGTGTGTGTACGTACGTACTTACGTACATGTGTGTGTACGTGTGTGTACGTACGTGTGTGTGTGTACGTACGTGCGTACGTGTGTGTGTTTGTACGTACGTGTGTGTGAGTGTACGTACGTGTGTGTGTACGTACATAAGTGTGTGTGTAGGGTGTGTATGTGTTCGTGTGTGTTTGTGTACGTGTGTATATGTGTGTGTACGTACGTGTGTGTGTGTACGTGTGTATGTGTACGTACGTGTGTGTGTACGTGTATGTGTGTTCGTACGTGTGTGTGTGTGTACGTACGTGTGTGTGTGTACGTACGTACGTACGTGTTTGTGTGTGTACATACGTGGGTGTGTTTACGTACGTACGTACGTGTTTGTGTTTACGTACTTACGTACGTACGTGTGTGTGTACGTGTGTATATGTGTGTGTACGTACGTGTGTGTACGTACGTACATATGTGTGTGTGTGTACGTACGTACGTGTGTGTGTACGTGTGTATATGTGTGTGTACGTACGTGTGTGTGTGTACGTACGTACGTACCTACGTGTGTGTGTACGTACGTGTATGCGTGTAAGTACATACGTGTGTGTGTGTACGTACGTGTGTGTGTGTGTACGTACGTGTGTGTGTGTACGTACGTACGTACGTGTGTGCGTATGTACGTGTGTGTGTACGTACGTGTGTGTACGTACGTGTGTGTGTGTGTACGTATGTGTGTGTGTTTACGTACGTGTGTGTGTACGTACGTACGTGTGTGTGTGCGTACCTAGGTACGTGTGTGTGTACGTGTTTGTGTGTACGTACGCGTGTGTGTGTACGTGTGTGTGTGTACGTACGCGTGTGTGTTTACGTACGTGTGTGTGTGTGTACGTACGTGTGTGTGTGTACGTACGTGTGTGTGTGTGTACGTACGTACGTGTGTGTGTACGTACGTGTATGTGTGTACGTACGTGTGTGTGTGTGTGTACGTACGTGTGTGTGTGTACGTACGTACGTATGTGTGTGTGTGTACGTACGTACGTGTGTGTGTACGTGTGTATATGTGTGTGTACGTACGCGTGTGTGTGTACGTACGTACGTACCTACGTGTGTGTGTACGTACGTGTATGCGTGTAAGTACGTACGTCTGTGTGTGTGTGTACGTACGTGTGTGTGTGTGTACGTACGTGTGTGTGTGTACGTACGTACGTACGTGTGTGCGTATGTACGTGTGTGTGTACGTACGTGTGTGTGTACGTACGTGTGTGTGTGTGTACGTACGTGTGTGTGTATGTACGTACGTACGTGTGTGTGTGTATACCTACGTACGTGTGTACGGACGTGTGTGTGTGTACGTACGTGTGTGTGTGCATACATACGTACGTGTGTATGTACGTACGTACATACGTATGTGTGTGTTTACGTGTGTGTACGTACGTGCGTACGTGTGTGTATGTAGGTAAGTGTCTGTGTGTGTGTACGTACGTGTGTGTGTGTACGTACGTACATACGTGTGTGTGTACGTGTGTGTACGTACGTGTGTGTGCACGTACGTACGTGTGTGTACGTACGTGTGTGTGAGTGTACGTACGTAAGTACTTGTGTGTGTATGTACGTGTGTGTGTATGTGTTCGTGTGTGTTTGTGTACGTATGTATATATGTGTGTACGTACGTGTGTGTGTACGTGTGTATGTGTACGTACGTGTGTTTGTACGTACGTGTGTGTGTGTACGTACGTGTATCTGTGTACGTACGTACGTACGTGTATGTGTTTGTACGTACGTGTGTGTGTGCACGTACGTACGTACGTGTGTGTGTACGTGTGTATATGTGTGTGTACGTACGTGTGTGTGTACGTACGTGTGTGTACGTACGTACGTACGTGTGTGTGCGTACGTACGTGTGTGTGTGTGTACGTACGTGTGTGTACGTACGTGTGTGTGTGTGTACGTCCGTGTGTGTGTACGTCCGTGTGTACGTGTGTGTGTGTGTACGTACGTGTGTGTACGTACGTACGTGTGTGTGTGTGTACGTACGTACGTGTGTGTGTACGTGTGTATATGTGTGTGTTCGTACGTGTGTGTGTACGTACGTGCGTACGTGTGTGTGTGTACGTACGTGTCTGTGTGTGTACGTACGTGTGTGTGTGTACGTACGTACGTACGTGTGTGTGTGTACGTGTGGGTACGTACGTGTGTGTGTACGTACGTGTGTGTGTGTACGTACGTACGTACGTGTGTGTGTGTGTGTACGTACGTGCGTACGTGTGTGTGTACGTTTGTATATGTGTGTGTACGTACGTGTGTGTGTACGTACGTACGTACGTACATGTGTGTGTGTACGTACGTGTGTGTGTGTGTACGTACGTGTATGTGTGTGTACGTACGTGTGTGTGTACGTACATAAGTGTGTGTGTAGGGTGTGTATGTGTTCGTGTGTGTTTGTGTACGTGTGTATATGTGTGTGTACGTACGTGTGTGTGTACGTGTGTATGTGTAGGTACGTGTGTGTGTACGTGTATGTGTGTTCGTACGTGTGTGTGTGTATGTACGTGTGTGTGTACGTACGTACGTACGTGTGTGTGTGTGTGTACTTACGTGTGTGTGTACATACGTACGTGTGTGTGGTGTACGAACGTGTGTGTGTGTGTGTACGTACGTACGTACGTGTGTGTGTACGTACGTACATGTGTGTGTAAGTGTGTGTACGTACTTGTGTGTGTGTGTACGTACGTACGTACGTGTGTGTGTGTGTGTACATACGTGTGTGTTTGTACGTACATACGTACGTACGTACGTACGTGTGTGTGTATGTACGTGTGTATATGTGTGTGTACGTACGTGTGTGTGTACGTACGTACGTATGTGTGTGTGTACCTACGTACGTGTGTGTGTGTACGTACGTGTGTGTGTGTACGTACGTGCGTACGTGTGTGTGTGTGTGTACGTACGTGTGTGTGTGTGTGTACGTACGTTTGTGTGTGTACATACGTGTGTGTGTACGTACGTGTATGTGTGTACGTACGTACGTACGTGTGTGTGTGTGTACGTACGTACGTACGTGTGTGTGTACGTGTGTATATGTGTGTGTACGTACGTACGTACGTGTGTGTGTATACGTACGTGTGTGTGTACGTACGTACGTACGTGTGTGTGTGTACCTACGTACGTGTGTGTGTACGTGTGTGTGTGTGTACGTACGTATGTACGTGTGTGTGTACATACGTACTTGTCTGTGTACGTGTGTGTGTGTTCGTACGTGTGTGTGTGTACATACGTGTGTGTGTGTACGTACGTACGTACGTGTGTGTGTGTGTGTACGTACGTACGTACGTGTGTGTGTACGTACGTACGTGTGTGTGTACGTACATGTGTGTGTGTGTACGTACGTACGTGTGTGTGTACGTACGTACGTACGTACGTACATGTGTGTGTACGCGTGTTTACGTACGTGTGTGTGTGTGTACGTACGTGTGTGTGTACGTGTGTGTACGTACGTTTGTGTGTACGTACGTACGTGTGTGTGTACGTACGTGTGTCTGAGTGTACGTACGTACGTTCATGTGTGTACGTACGTGTGTGTGTATGTGTTCGTGTGTGTTTGTGTACGTGTTATTATGTGTGTGAATGTACGTGTGTGTGTACGTGTGTGTGTGTACGTACGTGTGTGTGTGTACGTACGAGTGTGTGTGTACGTACGTATGTACATGTGTGTGTGTGTGTGTACGTACGTACGTGTGTGTGTACGTAAGTACGTACGTACGTGTGTGTGTGTACGTACGTGTATGTGTACGTACGTGTGTGTACATACATACGTACGTACGTGTTTGTGTGTGTACGTACGTGTGTGTGTACGTACGTACATACGTGTGTGTGTGTGTGTACTTAAATGTGTGTGTGTGTACGTGTGTATATGTTTGTGTACGTACGTGTGTGTGTACGTACGTACGTACGTACGTGTGTGTGTGTGTACGTACGTGTGTGTTTACGTACGTACGTACGTGTGTGTGTGTGTGTACCTATGTACGTTTGTGTGTACATGTGTGTGTGTACGTACGTGTGTGTGTGTACGTACATGTGTGTGTGTACGTACATGTGTGTGTGTACGTACGTACGTACGTACGTGTGTGTGTACGTACGTACGTACGTGTGTGTGTGTACGTACGTGTGTGTGTGTATGTACGTGCGTACGTGTGTTTGTGTTTATGTACGTGTGTGTGTGTGTACGTACGTGTGTGTGTACGTGTGTGTACGTACGTGTGTGTGTACGTACGTACGTGTGTGTGTACGTACGTGTGTCTGAGTGTACGTACGTACGTACGTGTGTGTGTACGTACGTGTGTGTGTACGTACGTGTGTGTGTACGTACGTACGTATGTGTGTGTGTGTACCTACGTACGTGTGTGTGTACGTGTGTGTGTGTACGTACGAGTGTGTGTGTATGTATGTGTGTGTGTGTGCTTACGTACTTACGTGTCTGTGTACGTGTGTGTACGTACGTGTGTGTGTGTACGTACGTGCGTACGTGTGTGTGTGTGTGTACGTACGTGTCTGTGTGTGTGTATGTACGTTTGTGTGTGTACATACGTGTGTGTGTACGTACGTGTATGTGTGTACAAACGTACTTACGTGTGTGTGTGTGTACGTACGTACGTACGTGTGTGTGTACGTGTGTATATGTGTGTGTACGTACGTGTGTGTGTACGTACGTACGTACGTACGTGTGTGTGTGTACGTACGTGTGTGTGTACGTACGTACGTACGTGTGTGTGTGTGTGTACCTACGTACGTGTGTGTGTACGTGTGTGTGTGTACGTACGTGTGTGTGTGTGTACGTACGTACGTGTGTGTGTACGTACGTACTTGTGTGTGTACGTGTGTGTGTGTTCGTACGTGTGTGTGTGTACGTACGTGTGTGTGTGTACGTACGTACGTACGTGTGTGTGTGTGTGTACGTACGTACGTACGTGTGTGTGTACGTACGTACGTGTGTGTGTGTACGTACGTACGTGTGTGTGTACGTACGTACGTACGTACATGTGTGTGTACGTGTGTGTACGTACGTGTGTGTGTGTACGTACGTGCGTACGTGTGTTTGTGTTTACGTACGTGTGTGTGTGTGTACGTACGTGTGTGTGTACGTGTGTGTACGTACGTTTGTGTGTACGTACGTACGTGTGTGTGTACGTACGTGTGTCTGAGTGTACGTACGTACGTACATGTGTGTACGTACGTGTGTGTGTATGTGTTCGTGTGTGTTTGTGTACGTGTTATTATGTGTGTGTATGTACGTGTGTGTGTACGTGTGTGTGTGTACGTACGTATGTACGTGTGTGTGTGTGTGTACGTACCTACGTGTGTGTGTACGTACGTACGTACGTGTGTGTGTGTGTACGTACGTGTGTGTGTATGCACGTACGTACGTGTGTGTGTGTGTGTGTGTACTTACGTGTGTGTGTGTGTGTACGTACGTACGTGTGTGTGGTGTACGAACGGGTGTGTTTGTGTTTATGTACGTACGTACGTGTGTGTGTATGTACGTACATGTGTGTGTAAGTGTGTGTACGTACTTGTGTGTGTGTACGTACGTGCGTACGTGTGTGTGTGTGTGTACGTACGTGTGTGTGTACGTACGTACGTGTGTGTGTGTTTACTTACGTACGTGTGTGTATTTGTGTATATGTGTGTTTACGTACGTGTGTGCGTGTACGTACGTACGTACGTGTGTGTGTACATACGTGTATGTGTGCGTACGTACGTACGTGTGTGTGGTGTACGAACGTGTGTGTGTGTACGTGCGTACGTACGTACGTGTGTGTGTACGTACGTGTGTACGTACGTGTGTGTGTGTGTACGTACGTACTTACGTGTGTGTGTGTGTGTACGTACGTACGTGTGTGTGTACGTACGTACGTACGTGTGTGTGTACATGTGTATATGTGTGTGTACATACGTGTGTGTGTGTACGTACGTACGTAAGTACGTGTGTCTGTGTACGTATGTGTGTGTGTGTGTACGTACGTGTGTGTACGTACGTACGTACGTGTGTGTGTATGTACCTACGTACGTGTGTGTGTACGTGTGTGTGTGTACGTACGTGTGTGTGTGTACGTACGTGTGTGTGTGCGTACGTACGTACGTACATGTGTGTGTACGTACGTGTGTGTGTGTACGTACGTGCGTAAGTTTGTGTGTACGTACGTGTGTGTGTGTACGTACGTGTGTGTGTGTACGTATGTACGTACGTGTGTGTGTGTGTAAGTACGTGTGTGTGTGTACGTACGTACGTGTGTGTGTACGTGTGTGTACGTACGTGTGTGTGCACGTACGTGTGTGTGAGTGTACGTACATGTGTGTGTACGTACGTGTGTGTGTATGTGTTCGTGTGTGTTTCTGTACGTGTGTATATGTGTGTGTACGTACGTGTGTGTGTGTACGTGTGTATGTGTACGTACGTGTGTGTGTACGTGTATGTGTGTTCGTACGTGTGTGTGTGTGTACGTATGTGTGTGTGTACGTACGTATGTAAGTACGTGTGTGTGTGTGTACATACGTGTGTGTGTACGTACGTACGTACGTGTTTGTTTACGTGTGTATATGTGTGTGTACGTACGTGTGTATGTGTTCGTACGTACGTACGTACGTGTGTGTGTGTACGTACATACGTACGTGTGTGTGTACGTACGTGTGTGTGTGTCTACGTACGTGTGTGTGTATGTACGTACGTACGTGTGTGTGTGCGTACCAACGTATGTGTGTTAACGTGTGTGTGTGTTCGTACGTGTGTGTGTGTGTACGTACGTGTGTGTGTGTACGTACGTACGTACGTCTGTTTGTGTGTGTTCGTACGTACGTGTGTGTGTACGTACGTACGTACGTGTGTGTGTACGTGTGTATATGTGTGTGTACGTACGTGTGTGTGTACGTACGTACGTGTGTGTGTGTGTATGTACGTACGTGTGTGTGTACGTACGTACGTACGTACATGTGTGTGTACGTGTGTGTACGTACGTGTGTGTGTGTACGTACGTGCGTACGTGTGTGTGTGTTTACGTACGTGTGTGTGTGTACGTACGTGTGTGTGTTTACGTACGTACGAACGTGTGTGTGTACGTGTGTGTACGTACGTGTGTGTGTACGTACGTACGTGTGTGTGTAAGTACGTGTGTCTGAGTTTACGTACGTACGTACGTGTGTGTGTACGTACGTGTGTGTGTATGTGTTCGTGTGTGTTTGTGTACGTGTTATTATGTGTGTGTACGTACGTGTGTATGTACGTGTGTGTGTGTACGTACGTGTATGTGTGTACGTACGTGTGTGTGTGTATGTACGTGTGTGTGTGTGTACGTACGTGTGTGTGTGTACGTACGTGTGTGTGTGTACGTGTGTGTGTACGTACGTGTATGTGTACGTATGTGTGTGTACGTACGTACGTACGTACGTACGTGTGTGTCTGTGTACATACGTGTGTGTGTACGTACGTACGTACGTGTGTGTGTGTGTACCTACGTACGTGTTTGTGTACGTGTGTGTGTGTACGTACGTGTGTGTGTCTACATACGTGAGTGTGTGCGTACGTACGTACGTGTGTGTGTACGTACGTACGTGTGTGTGTACGTGTGTGTACGTACGTGTATGTGTACGTACGTGTGTGTGTACGTGTGTGTGTGTACGTACGTGTGTGTGTGTGTACGTACGTGTGTGTGTGTGTACGTACGTACGTACGTGTGTATGTGTACGTAAGTACGTACGTGTGTGAGTTTGTAGGTACGTACGTGTGTGTGTACGTACGTACGTACGTGTGTGTGTACGTGTGTATATGTGTGTGTACATACGTGTGTGTGTGTACGTACGTGTGTGTGTGTCTACGTACGTGTGTACGTACGTACGTACGTGTTTGTCTGTGTACGTACGTGTGTGTGTACGTACGTACGTACGTGTGTATGTGTGTACCTACGTACGTGTGTGTGTACTTGTGTGTATGTACGAACGTGTGTGTGTGTACGTACGTGTGTGTGTGTGTACGTACGTACGTGTGTGTGTACGTACGTACGTACGTACATTTGTGTGTACGTGTGTGTACGTACGTGTGTTTGTGTACGTAAGTGCGTACGTGTGCGTGTGTGTACGTACGTGTGTGTGTACGTACGTACGTGTGTGTGTACGTGTGTATATGTGTGTGTACGTACGTGTGTGTGTGTACGTACGTACGTACGTACCTGTTTGTGTACGCACGTGTGTGTGTGTGTGTGTACGTGTGTATATGTGTGTGTACGTACGTATGTGTGTACGTACGTACGTACGTGTGTGTGTACATGTGTGTACGTACGTGTGTGTGTACGTACGTACGTACGTGTGTGTGTGTGTACGTACATAAGTACGTGTGTGTGTGTACGTACATAAGTACGTGTGTGTGTGTGTGTATGTACGTATGTGTGTGTGTGTACTTTTGTGTGTGTGTGTGTGCGTAAGTACGTACGTGTGTGTGTGTGTACGTACGTGTGTGTGTATGTACGTACGTACGTACGTGTGTGTGTGTGTACCTACGTACGTGTGTGTGTACGTGTGTGTGTGTACGTACGTGTGTGTGTGTATGTACGTACGTGTGTGTGTACGTGTGTACGTACGTGTGTGTGTGTACGTACGTACTTGTGTGTGTGTACGTGCGAGTGTGTGTGCACGTACGTGTGTGTACGTACGTACGTACGTACGTGTGTGTGTGTACATACGTACGTGTGTGTGTACGTACGTACGTACCTACATGTGTGTGTACGTGTGTGTACGTACGTGTGTGTGTGTACGTACGTACGTTTGTGTGTACTTGCGTGTGTGTGTACGTACGTGTGTGTACGTACGTACGTACGTACGTGTGTGTGTGTGTACGTACATGTGTGTGTACGTACGTACGTACGTGTGTGTGTGCCTATGTACGTACATACGTACGTGTGTGTGTACGTGTGTGTACGTACGTGTGTGTGTACGTACGTACGTACGTGTGTGTGTACGTACGTACGTGTGTGTGTGTGTGTATTTGTACGTGTGTGTGTGTGTACGTGTGTATAAGTGTGTGTACGTACGTGTTTGTGTACATGTGTATGTGTATGTACGTGTGTGTTTACGTACGTGTGTGTGTACGTACGTGTATGTGTGTACGTACGTACATACGTGTGTGTGTGTGTACATAAGTGTGTGTGTGTGTATGTACGTTTGTGTGTGTGTACGTACGCGTGTGTGTGTGTACGTACGTGTGTGTGTGTGTGTACGTACGTTCGTGTGTGTGTGTACGTACGTACGTACATACGTGTGTGTGTATGTACGTATGTGTGTGTGTACCTACGTAAGTTTGTGTGTACGTGTGTATATGTGTGTGTACGTACGTGTGTGTGTATGTGTTCGTGTGTGTGTGTGTACGTGTGTATATGTGTGTATACGTACGTGTGTGAGTACGTGTGTATGTGTACGTACGTGTGTGTGTACGTGTGTGTGTGTACGTACGTGTGTGTGTACGTACGTGTGTGTGTGTACGTACGTACGTACGTGTGTGTGTGTACGTACGTGTGTGTCTATGTACGTACGTAAGTGTTTGTGTGTACGTACGTAAGTACGTGTGTGTGTGTGTGTACGTACGTGTGTGTGTACGTACGTGTGTGTGTATGTACGTGTGTGTGTGTACGTACGTACGTGTGTGTGTTTGTACGTACGTACGTGTGTGTGTGTACGTACGTGTGTGTGTACGTACGTACGTACGTGTGTGTGTACATGTGTATATGTGTGTGTGTGTGTGTTCGTAAGTACGTGTGTGTGTATGTGTGTGTACGTACGTGTGTGTGTACATACGTATGTACGTGTGTGTGTACGTTTTTGTACGTACTTGTGTGTTTACGTATGTACGTACGTGTGTGTGTATGTGTACGTGTGTGTGTGTACGTGTGTATATGTGTGTGTACGTACGTGTTTGTGTACATGTGTATGTGTACGTAGGTGTGTGTGTACGTGTGTGTGTGTCCGTACGAGTGTGTGTGTACGTACGTGTAGGTGTGTACATACGTGTGTGTGTGTGTACGAACGTACGTGTGTGTGTTTGTACGTATGTACGTGTGTGTGTGTACGTACGTGTGTGTGTACGTACGTACGTACGTGTGTGTGTACATGTGTATATGTGTGTGTGTGTACGTAAGTACGTGTGTGTGTATGTGTGTGTACGTACGTGTGTGTGTACGTTTGTGTACGTACTTGTGTGTGTACGTACGTCCGTACGTGTGTTTGTATGTGTACGTGTGTGTGTGTACGTGTGTATATGTGTGTGTACGTACGTGTTTGTGTACATGTGTATGTGTACGTAGGTGTGTGTGTACGTGTGTGTGTGTCCGTACGAGTGTGTGTGTACGTACGTGTAGGTGTGTACGTACGTGTGTGTGTATACGTACGTACGTACGTACGTGTGTGTGTGTGTACGTACGTGTGTGTGAGTACGTACGTACGTACGTGTGTGTGTGTACGTACCTACATGTGTGTGTACGTACATGTGTGTGTACGTACGTACGTACGTACGTGTGTGTGTACGTACGTGTGTGTGTACGTACATACGTGTGTGTGTGTACGTACGTGTGTGTGTATGTACGTACGTACGTACGTCATGTGTGTGTGTACCTACGTACGTGTGTGTGTACGTGTGTGTGTGTACGTACGTGTGTGTGTGTACGTACGTACGTGTGTGTGTACATTTGTGTACGTACGTGTGTGTGTGTACGTACGTACGTGTTTGTGTGTACGTGTGTGTGTGTGTGTGTACGTACGTGTGTGTGTGTACGTACGTACGTGTTTGTGTACGTACGTACGTACATACATGTGTGTGTACGTGTGTGTACGTGTGTGTATGTGTACGTACGTACGTGTGTGTGTACTTGCGTGTGTGTGTGTGTACGTACGTGTGTGTACGTACGTACGTACGTGTGTGTGTCTGTACGTACATGTGTGTGTACGTACGTATGTACGTGTGTGTGTGTGTACGTACGTACATGTGTGTGTACGTACGTACATACATACGTGTGTGTGTACGTGTGTGTACGTACGTGTGTGTGTACGTACGTACGTACGTGTGTGTGTGTGTGTATTTGTACGTGTGTGTGTGTGTGTGTGTACGTGTGTATATGTGTGTGTACGTACGTGTTTGTGTACATGTGTATGTGTACGTACGTGTGTGTACGTACGTGTGTGTGTACGTACGTGTGTGTGTACGTACGTGTATGTGTGTACGTACGTACATACGTGTGTGTGTGTGTACATAAGTGTGTGTGTGTGTTTGTACGTTTGTGTGTGTGTGTACGTACGCGTGTGTTTGTGTACGTACGTGTGTGTGTGTGTGTACGTACGTTCGTGTGTGTGTGTAAGTACGTACGTACATACGTGTGTGTGTACGTACGTATGTGTGTGTGTACCTACGTAAGTGTGTGTGTACGTGTGTATATGTGTGTGTACGTACGTGTGTGTGTATGTGTTCGTGTTTGTGAGTGTACGTGTGTATATGTGTGTGTACGTACGTGTTTGTGTACATGTGTATGTGTACGTAGGTGTGTGTGTACGTGTGTGTGTGTCCGTACGAGTGTGTGTGTACGTACGTGTAGGTGTGTACGTACGTGTGTGTGTATACGTACGTACGTACGTACGTGTGTGTGTGTGTACGTACGTGTGTGTGAGTACGTACGTACGTACGTGTGTGTGTGTGTACGTACGTACGTGTGTGTACGTACATGTGTGTGTACGTACGTACGTACATACGTGTGTGTGTACGTACGTGTGTGTGTACGTACATACGTGTGTGTGTGTGTACGTACGTGTGTGTGTGTGTGTACGTATGTACGTACGTGTGTGTGTACGTGTGTATATGTGTGTGTACGTACGTGTGTTTGTACGTACATGTGTGTCTACGTGTGTGTGTGTACGTACGTGTGTGTGTTTATGTACGTGTGTGTGTGTACATACGTAAGTACGTGTGTGTGTGTGTACGTACGTACGTACGTGTGTGTGTACGTGTGTGTGTACGTACGTGTGTGTGTACGTACGTGTGTGTGTGTGTACGTACGTGTGTGTGTGTACGTACGTGTGTGTGTGTGTACTTACTTACGTGTGTGTGTACGTACATAGTACGTACACGTGTGTGTACGTGTGTGTACGTACGTGTGTGTGTGTACGTACGTGCGTACATGTGTGTGTGTGTACGTACGTGTGTGTGTACGTACGTACGTGTGTGTGTACGTGTGTATATCTGTGTGTTCGTACGTGTGTGTGTGTACGTACGTACGTGTTTGTGTACGTACGTGTATGTGTGTGTAAGTACGTGTGTGTGTGTACGTACGTACGTACGGGTGTGTGTACGTGTGTGTACGTACGTGTGTGTGTACTTACGTGTGTGTGAGTGTACGTACGTACGTACGTACGTGTGTGTGTACGTACGTGTGTGTGTATGTGTTCGTTTGTGTTTGTGTACGTGTGTATCTGTGTCTGTACGTACGTGTGTGTGTACGTGTGTATGTGTACGTACGTGTGTGTGTACGTGTGTGTGTATACGTACATGTGTGTGTGGGTACGTGCGTGTGTGTGTGTCTACGTACGTACGTGTGTGTGTACGTACGTACGTACGTACGTGTGTGTGTGTTTGTACGTACGTGTATGTGTACGTACGTGTGTGTACATACATACGTACGTACGTGTGTGTGTGTGTACGTACGTGTGTGTGTACATACGTACGTACGTGTGTGTGTGTGTACCTACGTACGTGTGTGTGTACGTGTGTATGTGTGTGTGTACATACGTGTGTGTGTGTACGTACGTGTGTGTGTACGTATGTGTGTGTGTGTGTACGTACGTACGTACGTGTGTGTTTGTGTACGTACGTACGTACCTACGTGTGTGTGTACGTACGTGTGTGTGTGTGTACGTACGTACGTGTGTGTGTACGTACGTACGTACGTACGTGTGTGTGTACGTGTGTATATGTGTGTGTACATACGTGTGTGTGTGTACGTACGTACGTACGTGTGTGTGTGTACTTATGTGTGTGTGTGTGTGTACGTACATATGTGTGTGTGGTGTACGAACGTGTGTGTGTGTGTGTGTACGTACGTACGTGTGTGCGTACGTACGTACATGTGTGTGTACGTACGTACGTACGTACATGTGTGTGTTAGTGTGTGTACGTACTTGTGTGTGTGTACGTACGTGCGTACGTGTGTGTGTGTGTACGTACGTGTGTGTGTACGTACGTACGTGTGTGTGTGTGTACGTGTGTGTGTGTGTGTGTGTGTACGTGTCTATATGTGTGTGTACGTACGTGTGTGTGTACGTGTGTTTACGTACGTGTGTGTGTATGTACGTACGTACGTGTGTGTGTGTGTGTACGTACGTACGTGTGTGTGTACGTACGTACGTGTGTGTGTGTACGTACATAAGTACGTGTGTGTGTGTGAGTGTATGTACATACGTGTGTCTGTGTACTTTTGTGTGTGTGTGTGCGTAAGTACGTACGTGTGTGTGTGTACGTACGTGTGTGTACATACGTACGTACGTGTGTGTGTGTGTGTACGTACATGTGTGTGTACGTACGTACATACGTACGTGTGTGTGTGTGTACCTACGTACGTGTGTGTGTAAGTATGTGTGAGTGTACGTACGTGTGTGTGTGTGTGCGTACATACGTACGTACATGTGTGTGCGTACGTAAGTACGTACGTACGTGTGTGTGTGTATGTGTGTATGTGTACGTATGTGTGTGTGTATGTGTGTACGTACGTACGTGTGTGTGTGTACGTACGTACATCTCTGTGTGCACGTGTGTGTGTATGTGTGTATGTACGTACGTGTGTGTGTGTGTGTACGTACGTACGTGTCTGTGTGTGTACGTGTGTGTGTGTATGTGTACGTACGTGTGTGTACGTGTGTGTGTACGTACATACGTACGTGTGTGTGTGTGTGTGTACGTATGTACGTGTGTGTGTACGTGTGTATGTGTACGTATGTGTGTGTGTATGTGTACGTACGTACGTGTGTGTGTGTGTACGTGTGTATGTGTACGTATGTGTGTGTGTATGTGTACGTACGTACGTGTGTGTGTACGTGTGTGTGTGTGTACGTGTGTGTGTACGTACGTACGTGTGTGTGTGTATATGTACGTACATGTGTGTATGTGTACGTGTGTATATGTGTGTGTACGTACGTACACGTATGCGTACGTACGTGTTTGTGTATGTGTGTATGTGTACGTACGTGTGTGTGTACGTTTGTGTGTGTGTATGTACGTGTGTACGTGTGTGTGTACGTACGTACGTACGTGTGTATGTGTACGTACGTACGTACGTACGTGTGTGTGTGTGTACGTGTGTATATGTGTGTGTACGTACGTGTGTGTGTACGTGTGTATGTGTACGTATGTGTGTGTGTATGTGTGTACGTACGTACGTGTGTGTGTTTACGTACGTACGTGTGTGTGTGTACGTACGTGCGTACGTACGTGTGTGTGTGTGTACGTGTGTATATGTGTGTGTATGTACGTGTGTGTGTGTACGTTCATACGTGTATGTGTGTACGTACGTACGAACGTGTGTGTGTACGTACGTACGTGTATGTGTGTATGTGTACGTACGTGTGTGTGTACGTGTGTGTGTGTGTGTACGTACGTGTGTGTGTACGTGTGTGTGTACGTGTGTATCTGTGTGTGTATGTACGTGTGTGTGTACGTGTGTATGTGTACGTACGTACGTGTGTGTGTGTACGTACGTACGTGTGTGTGTGTGTACGTGTGTATATGTGTGTGTACGTATGTGTGTGTGTACGTACATGTGTGTGTGTACATGTGTGTGTACGTACGTATGTACGTTTGTGTGTGTACATGTAAGTGTGTGTGTACGTGTACGTGTGTGTGTGTACGTGTGCATATGTGTGTGTACGTGTGTATGTGTACGTATGTGTGTGTGTATGTGTGTACGTACGTACGTGTGTGTGTGTACGTACGTAAGTGTGTGTGTGTGTGTACATACGTACGTGTGTGTGTGTGTATGAAACTCCTGAAATAACTGCAAAGACCTCTGAGAGAGGATTTGGAAGGATCGTGAATTCTGCTCTGTCTAATTAGTTAAGGGGAAAAAAAACATTTTCCTACGAGGGCTTTTACTTTATTTTTTTTTTTTAACAGTTCCAAAACATAGACGTGGACAAATTTGGAATTCATAAAATAATGCCCCCCTGGAAAGTGATTAAATGAAAAGGCATTGCGCCCTTTATCCCTGCAAACCTTTGACAGGTCATCCAATAATGCAAAATGTAGCTGCTGAAATATAAGGTGTCATCAGGCACAGGTAAGACGCGTGTCAAAAGAATTCTCAGAGTCCAAGAGTTCGTTTTAAAGGTTTTTAGTGAAAGTTAAAAGCGAATAATCCAAACAAGAATAAAAGAAAAAATAGTTACACACGTAGAATAAAAGGCCAAAAAAAGGGAAAAATGTATCTTCTATAAACTTAGCTTTTCTTGAAAGACTTTAGTTATTTTTATACTTTAAGAACCTTTAAGTAGAGAAGAAGAAATTAAGAACCTTTATTTCTTCTTCTGTACGCTTTACGTACGGCACAACACATAAATTAAGTGCTGTTTTCTTACATATTTACTTCTCACACTCAAAAGGCTCGTAAGCCAATTGGCACATAGGCAAGTGCCCAGGCACGGTAACGTGCAGTCATGGTTAAAAACTGTATGCCTCTACACCTTATACAAGGCTAGGCTGTCACTAACTAACTGAAGATTAACGTTTATACCAAGCTGTTAGAAATGGCAAGAATATACCAATACGATTCTATTTACGGGGGATATAGGAACCTCCCATAATTTATGCATTGTCATCTAAGAAATATTCATGAATCTTATAGAACAAGGAAGGAACAAAGCAAGCGTTAAAAGAGAGCAAGTATTGCTTTCTCTACAAAGATATTCTAAAGTATCCCCCTCAGGGACAAATCAAGTATAAAAATGTCTACGCGTGGAAGTGTGTGTGTCTCTCTGTCCAGCCCGGAAGTACGAGGCTACAGCATGAAGCTCAAAGAGCCGGCAAGGCGGCCCCAAGTTAACGTGTCGGAAGATGAAAGAAGTACAAGGCTACAGCATGAAGCTGAAAGAAAGCGAATCTGACGCCAAAGTGAAACCGCCGAGGAAAGACGAACGAGAGAGAAACTCGCTTAACTGCTGATAGACAAGGGGGGTGAGCACATCGGCAAAATGAAATGGCCGACTCTGCATTTCAATTTTTTTCTGATGATTTCAATAGTTTCTAGGAGCCCGAGCATTTACGGCACGAGCTTACACAGCTAGTCAAGTATAATGACCTGGACGTATTTGTTGATAACCCTAGAAAAAGATTCTAAATAATTAGATTTGAGTGATGTGTGTTTTGTTTTTTCAAACTAGCTGTTTTCTTGAATACGTATCGCCCACGTCTCCAATTGTGCAATCAGTCATTCGGCCAATTTTAACGGAGACAAGTACTGACTTTGTGTGGTATCCTCGTGTGTGCCATGCTGAACGTGGACCAGATAAAGCAAAGAAGAGAGTTATCTGAGGAGATCACAAAGCAAATGATAGACCAGCAAGGCAAATGCTATGAAACCTTCCCCAAGCAGCTTGATGTACCTGTGACAACAGTTGCAAACATTATTATTAAGAGGTTTAAGGTCCTTGGGATTGTAGCCATTTTTCTAGACATGACTGCAAGAGGAAAACTGACCCCAGAATGGTCAGAAGGATTAGTGAGAATGGTAGACAAAAAGTCAAGGACATCTCGTAAAAGAGATACAAGCTGAACGTCAAGGTCCGTCAGGGTCTTATCGTCGCTTTTTGAGTGACGGTGGGCTCTATTGAAGAAGACCTAGGACGACCAAACTGTTGAAAGAAAAAGATAAAGCCAGACTGGAATTTGCTAAGGTGCATGTTGACAAGCTGCAATTCTTCAGGAAGAATGTGCTTTGAACAGATGAGATGAGACCGAAGCTTTTTTGAAAAGTTGCAGTAGTTCTATATCCACAGATGAAAATATGAAGCTTTCAAAGAAAAGAACACCTGACCTATTGTGAAATATGGAGGCTCAGTTAGGTTTTGTGGCTGCTTTGCTGCATCTGGCACAGGTTGCCTTGAGTCTGTGCAGAGAACAATGAAATCTCAAGACTGTCAAGACATTCTGGAGTGAAACATACTGCCCACTGTCAAATTTTGTCTCAGTCACAGGTCATGGATCTTCCAACAGGATAAGGAGCCGAAAAACACAGCTAAAAGCACCCAAAGATGGCCAAGAACAAAACCTTGGACTATTCTGAAGTGGCCTGTTTTGAATCCTATGAAAGATCTATGGAAAGAACTAAAATGTGCAGAAGGAAAGCTCCCTTCAAACCTGGAGCTGGAGCTGGAGCAGTTTGCTTAGGAAGAGTGGGCCAAACGTCCCATGGACAGATACAGAAATGTCATGGAGAGCTCCAGGAAACTCGCGTGCAGTGATTGCAAATACTACAGGTTGTGCAACCAAATATTAGGTTAATGGTCATTTGTGTCCAAGGCATTTTCATTTGTGGTGTTGTTTTGAAATATTCTGTTGTATCAAAACTCTAAAGCAAAGGTTCTTAACATGGGGTCCGTGAGGGTCAGATAAAAATTAACATTTTATTTTCTCTCCACATGAAGGTGAAGGGGAGTCCATAGCTTTCATCTGATTCATAAAAGGGTCCGTGACTCAAAAAAGGTTAATTTTCTGCTCTAAACATAAAATAAACAATGATGGGTGCCAACTACTTTTGTCAGTATTTCAGAGATGATTGAGGGTTCTTCTTTGTTCGTGGAGGGGTACCAACAAAGAAGGCGAAAGCCACAATTAGGGTCCAATCCCTGACTCATTTTTGCAGATGTGTCTGTTTTCTGCTGAATTGCAATGTGCTTTGCACAATTCGAAGAATATCAAATTCCAGTTCTTTCCCCAGCATTGTTGATTGTTGTCTAGCAGTGAGCACTATGATACCATTTGATGAAGTCTAGACATGCTGCCGACACTTTATTTTGAGTATTAGTGTTGGTGGTGGATTAGACAAATTCTTTTTTTTACAAAGATAATAACCTGCACATGGAAAGTAAGTGTGTTGAAGAAATTCCATATTTACAACAAAGCTGGTCAAAGGGTGCAAACCTCTAATCTCTCTATTATAATAAAAATATCTTGGGAAGAGAGATGAGATGTGACTTTCTCAGAGAGATACTGTCATGTCCCGCCAGATGAGACTTTGTGCCAAGAGATTTAACCACGCCCGGGACCGGAAATAAAACACAAAGAGTAGATGACAAAAAGTAGAATGTCGTAAAGAATTCAAAAACGTTGGCGCAATACACGTGCAGAGCGGGTTAGAGATAATGGAAGTATTAAAATTCAAAAGTCTCAAAAAAAATGATAGTAAAGATCGCATTAGCGCAAACAAACAAATTATTACTCTGTGAAATAACAGAACAGCGAAAAAGAGATTGAATATATTGTTCAGATTTAAACTTTAAGTTGGAGACTTGTAGATTGTATAATTCTTGTTGCCATCAGAGAAACGTAGCATTTCTTCCCAATGAAGAGGCGTATCCGTGAGAATTAAAAGATTTGTTGTTTTGGTGAAAGTGAAATCCCGCGAAAGAAAATTTCAAGCCCCGCGAGACAAGACTTTATGCAGATTTGAGATTTGGAAAAGTCCTACCCACCTCTAAAACATTTACAACCACGCACATGGCTCAATCATTTCTCATTTGTGTGAATGCTATTGTCAAACACAGTTCATGTAGAGAGAAAGAAATGATATTCACTCACGGGCAATTATATGTTGTGTTGTCACGATGTAATAACAAACACGGAATCAAAATTCAATGCGATATTAGCGAAAACAGATAGGTGATATGACAGAAGTATGCAGAGGATGTCTGTGGGGGAAGAGAGACAAGGCAGTGAGACAAAAGGATAGCTGCTGTACAGGCTTTTAAATGTTCGAAGAGCCGATCCAGATACCAGCAGCTGATCGAGCAAAGAGGAAGTAAAAAAACTATTTGTTTCCCATTGTATTACCGTTTAAGAGGGGGTTTCGGAGGAGTCAACCACATCTTCTTGGGGTGCGTTCAACCCCCTCTTCACAATGCGAGCGGCAGAGAAGTGAAGAAGAAAGGAGAAAGAGCAGTCAGGTAATTTATTAGAGATCAAGAAACTAAATTCACTCACGGGCAGTTATACGTTGCGTTGTCACAAGGCAAGTCCAAGCACGGAATCAAAATTCAATGCGATCTTCAAGAAAAGTTAATTCCAAATATTGTTTTTACTGAAGTTTTAAAGTAAAAGTGAAAGTAATGCATATGTAACAATTCCCATGAAAATAACAATCTCTTTAAATTGTATATCCAGTTGGGTGGCCGAGTGAAGTGAGCAGGAGGCAGAGCCCCCTAGTTTTCAATGTAAAAATCTCTGCAGGTTGAGTATCTTCAAAAACTTAAATTGTAAGACTTGGATGTCCCTTTTCTTTGCCACCTCACCCATCTCCTCCAGGGGGGTATTGCAGTGCTTCTAGGCCAGCTGGGAGATCTATTCTCTCCATCATGACCTAGGTTTTCCCTGAGGTGGTGTCCCGGTTTGATATGCTCTGAAATAACTCTACAGGGATCCGTTTAGTGACCCCACCTCAACTGACTCTTTTCATTGCAGAGGAGCAGTGGGTCCACTTTAAGCTCGTCTTGTCTTGTATGTGTGTGCTCCTCACCCTATCATTAAAAGATCTGCGAGATCTTTCTTAATTAAACGTTTCACCGATTACAAAAAATGTTTTAATCTGTTGAAAAATGACACAGGTCACATCCCTACTTCAAATGCAACAGTTTACGGGGTTATATTGATTAATGCTTCCATAATTTAGAAATAAGAAAGGGGGCTGCAGCTCGAGCTATGGACCTTAGTAGCCTATAAGGCTCAACTCTCAAAAGGTAAAATAATTAATAATAATTCTTTGCATTTATCTAGCGCTTTTCTCACTACTCAAAGCACTCAGCAATTGCAGGCTCAAGGGCCCAACAAAGCAGAGCCCCTATTGGCATTTATTGGATTCGAACCAGCAACCTTCTGATTGCCAGTGCAGATCCCTAGCCTTAGAGCCACCACTCCACTGGAGCTCCTACTCCAGAAGTAGGCTATAGAGTCGATACCATGAAAATGAGTATTGTAATTTTTTAAAAATTGTTTCAACTGGTACTTATCAATATCTTGATACATGTGATCTGTAATAAAAAAATAAGCATTTTTATTCAACCTTAAAACACAAAAAAATTGACAGAGTTAGATTTCAGATTAATCAAAAATATATGTTTGCATTGTCACACATGTGCGCATGGCAGGCAGCTAAAGGCCTCAACAGAAGGTAACTCCACATCAGGCCAGGGGGTGGCAGGGCGCAATAATCCTTTCTCTTTTATCCCGGCAGACCAAACCGGGAAATTCTGTCTGGACCCTATGACGTCACTTCCTGTTCCGGGCCCGAAGACGTCATGTCCGGTTCAGGGTCCCGACGACATTGCTTCCCCTGGCCGAACTTAAAAACCCGCCATCTTCTCTCTGTTAGTCTGGTCTAATTTGGACTGAATCTGTTAACAACCTTGTAGCTAATTACCTATTTTTGCAGCCTTATTTCAAGCATATGGGTGGCTGCCCCAAACCTTTTTTCTTGTGTCAAGATGTATTCTTCCACAGCATGTATATTAGAAGAAGTCATTTAATAATTTGTAACAGATTGAGTAACTCTAGTTAATAATATAAAAATATTATCATTAATATTTCTGATTTCATGGCCATTCTCTAACCCTAACCCAAGCTGGTTCCTAACCCCCAGGTCTTTATGGTTCACTCTACAGTTCTAAGCGTTATTTGGGATAAGACTTCCTCTTCTCATGTCATCTGACACCACACCTCTATGGGCCTCCATCCCCTTCACCTCCACCATGGTGCCTTTCTTCAATCACAAAAGGCAATTCATAACATTCGTGAAATGATTCTTGGAATGTCTGAAGGTAATGCTCAAAAATAGCTTGGGAATTTATGATAAGGTGTGGAGCCATGACTCATTCTGAGAGATAAAAGAGCTCACGCACAAAAGATGAAAGATGAAAAATATCATAGGGTACAAATTAATGTAATGAGCTCACCCACTCTGCTGCCAACTTCTCATTGCCAAAAATCTGTTGCTACTTGAAACGCTCAGGTAAAGGAACTAAATTTGAAACGGATCCAAGCACATCTCAGTAAGACAGGTCCTCATGTTATGCTGACGTGATGCTAACTCAGGTGAAATTCTTTTCAGTTAGCATCCTGTGTGCTTACCAGAAGGAAATCTGATAGCAGGTTAGAAGAACAGGATACCTGGCATGCTGCGTATTACAAACAGGGTGGGCTTGCAGTCTGAAGAGAAACTCAAGTGAGAAAGAAACTGAATTGCATTCATCACTATGATGTATTCTTTATCTCCTAAAATCGGCAGATTTTTTGAATATCATGAAGGAAGCGTGACACAAAATGAGCTGGCCAAGATTTGTTTTAGATCATAGAGCTGTTTTGACAAAAAAATGCAGGAATTATCTTTTAACTAGTCTGAAAACAACAATAGGCTTAAAGGGGGTGGCGGTGCTGGTCATCTTGGCGGACTTAATGAGGAAATAAGGAGTGTAGAATACCTGTCTTTTTAAAATGGTGTCTTTCTTGTAGTAGTTGGATATTTCATTTCATTTTACTGGTTTGATCCTTTCAAAGTACCCCTTTAAGAGAATCGATTCTTTTATTACATTTGATTAGTTTGATTCACTTAGTGAGGCGGCACGTTGGCGCAGTGGTAGCGCTGCTGCCTCGAAGTTGGGGGACCTGGGTTCGCTTCCCGGGTCCTCCCTGCGTGGAGTTTGCATGTTCTCCCCGTGTCTGTGTGGGTTTCCTCCGGGCGCTCCGGTTTCCTCCCACAGTCCAAAGACATGCTGGTTAGGTGGATTGGCGATTCTAAATTGGCCCTAGTGTGTGCTTGGTGTGTGGGTGTGTTTGTGTGTGTCCTGCGGTGGGTCGGCACCTGCCTTGTGCCCTGTGTTGGCTGGGATTGGCTCCAGCAGACCCCCGTGACCCTGTGTTCGGATTCAGCGGGTTGGAAAATGGATGGATGGATGGAAAGTATGCAAAGTCCAGGGGTCCTCTCTGATTACATTGCAACACAAAGACAGACTGATGAATAAATAAAAACTATGTAATCCTGCCATCTACACCAAAATATGTCTCTGTCTGTCCTCTCTCTGATATGTCATATGATATCTGTCTTGTTTCAGCACACACACCATGATAATATGTTTAAAATAGCCAGGCCTCCGTTGCTCGCCTACAGCTGGTGCAAAATGTTGCTGCTCGATTTTTAACTGGCACAAGAAAGCATGAGCATGTTAGCCCAACTTTGGCTTCCCTTCACTGGCTTCCAGTTCATTTTCGAATCCATTTTTACGATCCTTGTATTTGTTTTTAAATCCTTTAATGGTTGTGTCCTATTTTATTTGTCAGAACTGCTGCACCCTTATGGACCGTCTCGCTCTCTCAGGTCAGCAGACCAGATGCTTTTATTTGTTCCTAAGACACGATGCAAACTCCGAGGTGATCGGGCTTTCTCAGTTGCAGTTCCAAAACTCGGGAACGATTTGCCATTGCACATAAGGCAGGCTCCTTCACTTGCTGTCTTTAAATCTTATTTAAAAACACACTTTAACTCTCTGGCCTTTAACCCAGTATGAGATGTTGACTATCTGTGTACATTTTATTGTGAATCTCTTCAGCTATTATGTGTTTGTGTTTCTTTTACCCTTTGATTATTGTGTGCCTGATATGTTGGGTTTTTATTGTACAGCACTTTGGTCAGCCTTGATGTTGTTTTTAAAGTGCTTTATAAATAATCTAGGCATTAAGCCCGTTACAATAACAGGCGCTAGAACAGTAGTCCATAAACATTAGTAAGAACAGTCTATATTAAATGGCAAGGGACCTTGTACCTCATTAAATTTTTTCCGTAAAATGTCTGTAATTTTCTCTGACAGTAATACTGGCTTTGATGTCCGTAATATGCATTTAATTTTCTGTCACAACAGTGGGCAATCAGCAGATTCTCCCCAGCAACTGATGTAATGTGCGCGAAAATAAATCTACTTTTAAAAGTCATCGTATTGTAATATCATGAAAATTTGTATATTTAGGAAAACCCCTTTAATGACTGACACTTTACACTTTACCGGTCCAAGCTTCTTAATCGCAAATCTGACATCCTAAGAGTGAACACTTGCACAACAGTGGGGAAGCTGGTCTCTGCGTCTCAGTACCCGATTTGGATTTTTCATGTTTTATGTTTTAGGTCTTACCTCATTTACTGAAATCCGATTGGATCTGCCGCGCGATATTTTATAGGTCCTGCCCTCTGTCTTGTGTGACGTGTCACACGGCCTTTGAAGCATCTGCTTTGAAGCATCGCACCGTGCCCCACGCATGCGCACTTCACCAGAAGACACACACACGGACACTGGACGCACACAAGGGTTTTAAAATAAAATGTTACATGATCTCAATTAGTGTGGTTTGTGAAACTCCTTCTCGGGTACTGATTCAGTTCACAAATCCAATGAATGAGAATTCTAAGATTCCGACATCCCTTTTCCCTGCCACCTTATCCAACGGGTGACACCTCAGCACCACACTAGTTCATGGCTGCACTCGGGTCCTTATCTGGATCCTGAGTTGGTTTGTCGTGTGGCGCGTGTCCCTAACCTCTCTTTCTCTCTCATCCAACTCTTCCCTGGGGGGAATACTGCAGCGCTCCTAGGCCAGCTGGGAAATGTAATCTCTCCATCATGTCCTAGGTCTGCCCTGAGGTCCTCTAGATACCTGTGGAGGCATCCAGTGAACCATCTCGACTGGCTCTTTTAAATGCAGAGCAGCAGTTGTCCCAAATGTCTGTGCTCCTCACCCTACCTTTAAAGCTGACACCTCTGTCTTAATAAGTTAAATGTTTAACTATTGTGACACTAGGGGTCGCTGTTGACCTGTGAAACCCACAGACAACACATCCAAACACCAGGTAAAAGTCCCAGTAATATTTTTAATTATTTCAATAATGTGCACAAAGCACCTCCACCTCCACAATACTCAATAATCAATACAATAAATCACAATAAATCCTCCTCTCCACCCAGCAGCTCCGTCACACTTCCTCCCAACTCCGGCTCAGCTTGCTGGGTTTCCCATAGTCCTTTATATAGTCTGTGACCCGGAAGTGCTTACTGTCCTTCAGTCCATGTGATTCCATAGCACTTCCAGGTCAGATGAAAACTCGTATTTTTCTTCAGCCCAGAAGTACTTCAGTTCTTCCGTCCCCGTGACTAGGGAGTACTTCCGGGCGATAGGGAAAATAGAAATCCCTGTGTTTCCCTGCAGCATCACCTGATGGCACCCATGGCACCCAGCAGGGCTGTGAAATAGAACTCCATCTTCCACGATGCCCTGCGGGAATCTGGGGCACCTCCATGCTGCAGGGAGGACTCCATCTAGCGGCCTGGGGGTGCTGGCCGGGATAAACTGCCGGCCATCTCTCACACTATCTACAAAAAAAAAATGCTTAAACCTATAGAAAAATGGCAAATGTATAATCCCTACGTCAAATACAGCAGTTTATGGGCTTATACTGATTAATGTTTCCATAATCTTATATATGACCGTCTATGTGTGGAAGTGTGTGAGTCCATCTGTCCGGTCTGGAAGTGAGAGGTGAAGTCAGGGTAAGGGCTCCACCTCCGAGGAAACGGAAACTTGCTTAGCCGCTAATAACACATTACCAGAGTAATTGTTTTTCTGATGATTTCAATAGTTTCTAGAACTCTGGACTTTTTACAGCATTGGCTTACACAGCTAATTTAGAAATAAGAGACTATAAGAAAGGCGGCACGGTGGCGCAGTGGGTAGCGTTGCTGCCTCGCAGTTGGGAGATCTGGGGACCTGGGTTCGATTCCCGGGTCCTCCCTGCGTGGAGTTTGCATGTTCTCCCCGTGTCTGCGTGGGTTTCCTCCGGGCACTCCGGTTTCCTCCCACAGTCCAAAGACATGCAGGTTAGGTGGATTGGCGATTCTAACTTGACCCTAGTGTGTGCTTGGTGTGTGAGTGTGTTTGTGTGTGTCCTGCGGTGGGTTGGCACCCTGCCCAGGATTGTTTCCTGCCTTGTGCCCTGTGTTGGCTGGGATTGGCTCCAGCAGACCCCCGTGACCCTGTGTTCGGATTCAGCGGGTTGGAAAATGGATGGATGGATGGAGACTATAAGAAAGGGGACTGTAACTCAAGCCATGATCCTGGTAGCCTACCCTGAGGTCTCCTCCTGGATTGATGTGCCCAAAACAACACCTGTGGATCCATCCAATGAAGCAACTCACCTGGGTCTCCATAAAATGCAGAGGAGTGATGGCTTAACTCTGAGCTTGTCCCAAATGTCTGTGCTCTTCACCCTATCTCTAAAGCTAAGCACCGACATTCTGTGAAGAAAGCTAATGTATCTGAGCTCTAGTTCCTTTAGAGCAGCAGTTCTCCAACTTCTCTAGAATTTCTTGCGTGGCAGTTCCTTTAAAAATTGTTCGATGGCTCGCGGACCCTTTTATTAAAAATTAAAAAATCAATATTATTTCAAGAAAATTGGGGGTGCCAAATACTTTGCACATGGGTGCCACATACCCACTGCGCGGCACTACATAGGTACAGGCTGCTGTGAATAAAGCATTTTTTGACAAACAATTATTTATTCAGAAAATATTACGTACATCTTAGTTATTAAATTTTAAGTTAAAATTTTAATGGGATGGATGCATCTGCTTTGCCTTAACCATTTGCGCTGAGCGGGCAATTTCACCACTTAAAAACACAAAAAATGTAAAATATGTTTGATTATCTGTATCCACCTTTAGTGCTCTTATTTGCTTCCAAAATATACGAAAACTGTTTGTGAGTGTTTTGATTCTACGAAAGAATCAATAACGCCAGCGTGAATCCGAGATCCACGCAACCGGCCAAAGTAGGGGGTCTTCCTCATTCACTCACTAGCTTCAGGGCGTGTACCTTAACTCCGCTTAGCTAGCGATCAAGAGAACAATTGAACTCAACTTTGTTTGATATTTAAAATTAAAGTGTTACTTAGGAGGGTGGCACGGTGGTGCAGTGGTAGCGCTGCTGCCTCGCAGTTAGGAGACCCAGGTTCGCTTCCCGGGTCCTCCCTGCGTGGAGTTTGCATGTTCTCCCCGTGTCTGTGTGGGTTTCCTCCAGGCGCTCCGGTTTCCTCCCACAGTCCAAAGACATGCAGGTTAGGTGGATTGGCGATTCTACATTGGCCCATTTGTGTGTGTCCTGCGGTGGGTTGGCACCCTGCCCAGGATTGATTCGTGCCCTGTGTTGGCTGGGATTGGCTCCAGCAGACCCCTGTGTTCGGATTCAGCGGGTTGGAAAATGGATGGATGGATGGTGTTACTTAGGTCTTGATGAGTTTGAGTCCGGATATTCTCTTAAGTGTATGCCAAATTGCAATTCAGATTGTGGATTGTGATTTTGTGTTAAATTGACTGATTTTTTGGAAAGATCGCCCACCCCTAATTTTACCAATCAAGTTTTGAAATTTATGTAGGATTCATTAACCCTTTGGTGAGCTATTTGGAGAGGGGTTGTGAGCTACCGGCAGAACATCCCTGTAATAACGGCTTGGTGATATGAATTAGTAAGCATGCGACTCGTCGGTACGCTGGTTTGGCTGCATTTTCCTACTTGATTGAGGGTGTCATCATTTCCCAGTCTCTCTGAAATGTTAATTCAGAATTGTTATAAATATACACATGTTCTCTCGGCAAGTTTTCATTAATAAATCCCAATCTTTTTGTGGGAAGTTGTGTAAGCACATTTCGAGCCTCTTTTTGTGCGTAGACAAGGCCCCAGGAGAGACTTCATGATTTTATTTCTATTTTTATATATTTTATTCTCCCAATATTCACACCTCTGTATGTGATTCATGTTGAGTAATGAATGCCGCCTTTAGTTTATTTTGGTTTTTTTTTGCTTTATTCTAAGTTGGCAGTGCCCTTAAGTGCTCACAAAAGATTGATACTGTAGATGGAAGCTAAGTAATCCCCTCATTATTATTTCAACATATCACCCAAATGGAGTAGTTTTTAAAAAATGTGCTCTGCGTGTCATGTCTGAATAAACAATGAATTTAATTCCCATGTTCATGCTGTTTTAGTTGTTTATCACCTTGACATTTGAAGGTGAAACTCATTCTGTGAAATGATAGAAATTGAAATCTTTATAAATTAGTTTATTTTTAGTGCAAATTGCTGGTAATCACAAAAGATGAAAGCCCAAGCCGGGTAATCCAGAGCTCCAGATGACTTTACACCGGCTGCATGTCGAGAGCTGGCCCGCGTTCAGTCAGTCAGTCAGTCTCAAAAGGAAGTGCAGATCAGATACAACGGCATATCTTTCACAAATTCATGCTGTTCAAAATGTGTATTATTTCTGGACAAACAAATCTAATTAAAGATGAAAGAATTCCTTAATATCCTGTGTTATTTTGACGATTAAAGCAAAAGCAGATGAAGAAATTAAAAAAAAGAAGAAGAAAACTGCACTAAAATGCCACAAATATGAAGAGAATGTCTTTCCTGAGGCCACTTCAGAATTCTTTAATGTAACTAATCAGAATGGCCTTTACTTTCCCTTCCGATTTCAATAAGTGTACACAATGCAGAAGGTCCAAATTTCAGCTTTGACTTCCATGTTTTTGACAACTTTTGGAGGGCCATCTGTCTACCCATGTGATACAAAAGTGCAAATATAAATCACACAATCTAAATGAAATGTTAAAGCGTATTGATTAGAAGCAGTTGATTTTCCTCAGAAATGAATACAATGGATTCAGAAAGATTTCCTCCCCTTCACTTTTTGCACACTTTGTTGTATTGCATCCTTTCAAAATTGAATATACATTTTTGCCCATCAATCACCCATAATGACAAAATGAAAACCTGTTTTTGGTTTCCAAATGCATTAAAACTCACAAACTGAAATCTCTCAAGTATTCAGGCCCTTAATTCCATATTTAGTAGAAGCCCCTTTGGCAGCAATACCAGCTTTGAGTCGTCTTGGGTAAGTCGCTACAAGCTTTACACACCTGCATGCGTGTGGTTTTCCCCATTCTTCCTGGCAGCTCCATTAGTTAGGGTGGGCAGCATCTGTAAACTGCCATCTTCAGGTTTCTCTTGACATGTTCTATGGAGGCTTTGGCTGGGTCACTCAAGGACAACCCACCACAGATGACTTCCATCCATCCATCCATCCATTATCCAACCTGCTATATCCTAACACAGGGTCACAGGGGTCTGCTAGAGCCAATCCCAGCCAACACAGGGCACAAGGCAGGAACCAGTCCCGGGCAGGGTGCCAACTCACCACAGACAGATGACTTGTATATCTATTTATTTATTCATTATGGATCATTTATTTAATGACCGAAGACTTTGCACTTCACTTTATTTGTTGTTTGGAACACTTTGGGAATACAAAGCACTTTGCACATTTGTATCAACCCTTGCATGTTTGTGTCCTCATTATCCAGCTCATCCTCGGACATAATTATCACCCATCCTGGGTTCAAGGAGGTGATGCCAGCTGTGAGCACTTAGGTCATCACGGTTTGGGAATACGTTGTCGTATAGGCAAGCAGACAATTGAAGTTGTGCACTAATAGTTTCAGTAAATGACTGAAACAAGAGGCCACAAGGGCCAGAAGAACGTCACAAAGGAATGAAGAATATAAGAAAAGGAAGAGGAACAACCGCTTGGTGGAAAGGTAGCAGGAAAGTAAATTAATCATCAAAGGCGACTGACTGACTGTCAAGGCAGAGCAGGTTTAGAACATAAAAACAGGAAACCAGATAAAATCACTCTATTCTGACCGTATTTAGATGCACATTTTTGTGTCCTTCCTCATATTATTTTTATGGATTTGCTGTACCTAATTGGGATTTTTAAGGTTAAAGATCTCATTGTTGGCGTTAGTTCATCCTGATTTCAAGTATATAGAGTTTTGTTATTGTTATTATATGCTGGAGTCACAAAAAAAAAAACAAAAGGGGGATTGAGGCTTCCAAAGAGCAGGCCACAACCTTCACTCACAGAAGAGGCTCACCCAGTCCACTCCCAACTACTAAAAGCAGGCATCAGCCTAACTAGGCCCAAAATTGGGGAAACCATTTTTTGACTAAAATAAGAAGAATTTCCAAGTAAAAACAGTAACACTCACAGACTCCAACAAACTTCATTAAACCGCTCCCGAGGCCCTAACAGAATATATAGCCTTATCGACATCAGTGGCATAAGGGTGGCCCAAAAGTGAAACAAACGGTACATAAGAGAACTTTAAGACATACATAGATACACAGTTAACAAAAAGGTAAACACACCCAACAGTAATGATAGATTAACATGAAAAATAATGGTTCAAATTTAACAAAAAAAAAAACAACACAAGAAAACACAAACATCAGCCAGAGAATAAATCCTGGGCTAAATATTATAATATTGTCATTTTGTAATGCTTCTCAAGGCATTTTGTTTTGGTATTCTTTTGTGTACTTGTCCTTAGGACTTCTCTCCCAGTTTTTAGGATGTGACTTTAACGCTACAATGCAGTCAATAAGTCAGAAAAAAAAGTTGTTTCCTCCTCCGAGATTACAGATTACCCAGACCTTTGTCAGCAAATTTGTTTTGTAAATAAGTTTCTTGTTATGAACGCCTTGACTGTCATTTTTATGAAGTATAGGGAAAGTATTGTAGTCGTCCAAAGATTCGATGTTGTGATTTTGATGAATCTCAGCGTTTTAGACCTTGCATACGAGAAAGTCAGGGAAGTATAGGGGAAGTATTGGAATCGTCCAAAAATTCGATGTTGCAATTTTCATGAATCTCGACGTTTTAGACCTCCCATACGAGAAAGTATAGGGAAAGTATTGGAATCGTCCAAAAATTTGATTTTGAGATTTTGATGAACCTCAACATTTTAGACCTTTGAAGATATCATTTTTGGAATTATGTCTGTGTGTATGTTTGTGTGTGTGTGAGTGTGTGTGCGCATGTGTAAACATGATAACTTGAGTACGCTTTCACTTAGGTCAACCAAATTTTGCATACAAGTATTAGGTACAAAACGTAGGTTTCTATCAACTTTTGGGCTATTTCCGCTAACCGAAAGTGTTACTTTACCTTTAATTCATGCAGCTGCTGAGTCAGATTTATTCAACTTTACTTTTATAATAATTGTTCGGTATATTAATTTGATTTTCTGTTGAAGGTTCTTTAATGTACATAATATAAAAATATAATCATTGTGTTGCAGTTTACTCCTCAAATATCCATCCCCATATTTGAGTATACGAGAAAGTCAAGGGGAGACCACTCTGGTTTACACTTTAACTGTCCTTTTGATTTTCATGGTTTTGACCCCTGATTTGTATCTTGACTACATCTCATCTTCTGGTCATTTTATTTCTTCCAGCCAGTCCTTGCTAAGACAACAAAAATCAAATTCAGGCAGAGCTCTTCATGTGTTTGAGGATGGTGTTGAAGTCCAAGACAAGCGGTGCAAAACTGACATTATTTTTAGAAGTAATTTTATTGAATACATTTTAAGGTTTTCTGAAGGCAGTGCTTGTCTAAGTAAATATCTACACATCTCCTCACTCACCATACATAAATACTGAAATGCATCGCGTTTATAGCATCACCACTAGTATCAGTGCGAACAGCCTGAGTGTGCTGGTCAGAGTGACGATGGCAGAAGACCATCTCTGGTATTTTTGTGTAGATAAGCTGTGTAATGCACTTCACACTTCAGACACGATTTTCCACAATTTGTTCCATTAACTCTTTTCAGGCACACTGCCACACATTCCTGGCCTATCATCATACATTAGGCTTGGTCCTTTCCCATGATATCTAGACATTCTGGGCCTTATTTAGCCATTTATTTTAACCACTTGTAAGTGAAATTAAAGAGCAAAAAGCATTTCAAAATAATTTTATTCAGTTTTTTTTTTTGTTTTTTTGAGGCAGTTCTTACTTAAGACGGGGTATAACAGTACTTGTAAAATACAGAAACTGCTCCAGAAATTAACATCCATTCTGTGGGAAAGAATGTGCTGCAGTAAAACATACTTATGCACCCAGAATTGTCCCTAGAAGGGTATGGAGGAATATAATTTAAACAAAACTAACTAAATAAATATACAAATAAATAAGTACGGTGGAATGTGACAGTAAAGAACATGGAATGTGGCACAGGATATGTTTTTTGTTGCTTATTTATTTAGTTATTTGTCTGTAATATTCCTCCAAAGGCAACATAAAATACGTCTTGAATTTAAAACTGTCAAAGTTGAGAAGGTGGGCTCTAAGCACATACCAGGTTTTCTTCTGTAGATTGCTCATGCCTGATTCAATACGCCTGTGTGGGAGATGGAGGTGAATGAAGTAGCACAAGAATTAATTAGAAAAGGTTGGCGGGCTCTAGCGAGTGCTGTGTTTTAATTGGTGAATTGCTGGTACACAGGACTTGAACCTTCGGCCATCAAACACTACATTTGTAGCAAACACTTTGAGGTGCTGGCTCTCTCCTAGTGATGAGTTTGGAGTTTATAGAATTTAAGCCACCACTTTGCACAGTCACAACACTGAGCACACGCATGGGCCACAGGATTCCCAAGTCAAGAAAAGCACGAACGTCCATTCTGCAGATGATTCACCGATCAAACAATTCGGACACAAGTGTCGTTAGGCTTTGCGTCCTAGGAACTAAGTTACCCAAACTATTCTATAATATTTCTGTAACTATTCACTGCTCTGATGCTGATCTTTCTGATCATAGAATAGGTCATTACAATAGCAGTTGATGAGGAGAATTCATAATTAATTGTAGAATTACAGTATTTGAGGGTTTCTTCTGGAGTGTCTCTTAAACGATTTGGCAACTAATCAGCACATTGTCATCTCATAACAGGCTTTTCAGTTTGCTATTTTTCCGTCCAGCTGTTTAAGCCCTAGACTGTTCTCAAGAAACTGTGACACACACACACACAGACTGACAGACATAGACAGACTGACACACACACACACACATCTTCGATGAGCAAATTTTTAGGAGCACTATGGTAATACTGAGCTGGCCTCGTTTTGTTCTCTAAACAGCCTTAATTCCGCATGACATGGATTCCACAAGATGTTCTAAGCATTCCTTTGAGACTCTGGTCCATGTTGACATGATTCACACCATTTCTGTAGATTTGTCCGCTGCACATTCATGCTGTGAATGCCCAGTTCTACCACATCCCAAAGGCGTTCTACTGGAATCGGATCAGGTGAATGAGAAGGCCACTGAAGAACACTGAACTCATGGTCATGTTCATGAAACCAGTTTGTGGGGACTTCTGCTTCATGACTTGGTGCATCATCATGATAAAAGTAAACATTAGAAGATGGGTAAATTGTGTCAGATGGGACGCATATGGTCACAACAACACTCAGAGGTGGTGGTATTCAACTGATAATTGATTGGTATTAACAGACCTAAAGTGTGTTAAGAAAACATTCTCCACACCACCAATGGCCTAGATGGTTGACACAAGGCAGGTAGGGTGCATGGATTCATGCTGTTGGCACCATATTCTGACCCTACAATCTGCATGCTTCAAATCGAGATGCATCAGACCAGGCTATGTTTTTTTTCCAGTCTTCAGCTGTCCCATTTGGGTGAGGTTGTGCCCACTGTAGCCTCATCTTTCTGTTCTTGGCTGACAGGAGAGAAACCCAACGTGGTCTTCAAGGTTTGAGATGCTGTGCATGCTTAGATGCTTTTCTGCTCACCCCAGTTGTTCAAAGTGGTTATCTGTGCTACCACAGATTTTCTGTCCGCTTGAACCGGTTTGGCCATTCTACTCTGACCTTTCTCATCAACAAGGTGTTTCCTTTTGCAGAACTGCCACCTACTGGATGTTTTGTTTTTCACATCATTCTGAGTAAACTCTAGACTATGTTGTGCATGAAAATCCCAGGAGATCAGCAGTTACAGAAATACTGAAACCAGCCTGGCTGCCATCAACAGTCGAAATCAATGAGATCATCTTTTTTTCTAAATTATTTGTTTGATATGACCATTTACTTGGATGAAACTGCAGTTGTGACCCGCTGGGCTGGCTACTTTGAGCAGTTGTTCAAAGCTGATCCTCCGGCTAGGACGTTGGATATCTCTGGGTCCACGGTTCTTGAGGCTGATCCTCCAATTAGCTGAGAACCACCCAATTTCACTGAGATTGCACAGGTGGTGAACCAGCTTAGGGGGGGAAAGGCTGCAGGGATCTGTGGTATCCGGGGTGAACTTCTCCAGTCTGGTGGTAAGGCTGTCCTCTTGGCATTGCAAGCAATCTTTGCTTCCATTTCGGAGACTGGCATCATCCCAACTGACTGGAAAATGGGACTTGTCGTCCCTATCTGTAAAGGGAAGGGTGATCGACTGGATTGCAGCAACTACAGGGGGACAACACTGCTCTCGGTGCCGGGTAAGGTCCTTGCTAGGGTCATCCTCAATAGGATCCATGATCACTTGCTCACCTACCAGTGACTGGAACATTCTGGTTTTACACCTAAGAAGTCTAACTAACATCGACCGCATCATGGCACTGAGGGTTCTCATGGAGCGCAAATGCGAATATCGGCAGAGTTTCTTTGCAGCCTTTGTTGATTTTTGTAAAGTGTTCAACTCAGTTGATGGAGCTGCCCTGTGGAACATCCTGAGGGTTCGTGGGATCCCATCGAGGTTGCCGGATATCATGGCTGGCCTGTACACTGGTACTGTGAGTGCTGTGCAGAGTGGAGGCAGGGCCTCTGCGTTTTTCCCAGTTGATTCTGGGGTTCATCAGTGGTGTGTTCTGTTCCTACTCTGTTCAATGCTTGTATGGACTGGGTGTTGGGCAGGTCATGGGGTCCAGCAGCTGCGGGGCATCTGTTAGTGAAGACAGATTCACAGATCTTGACTTTGCTGACGATGCTGTGATCTTCGCGGAGTCAATGGAGGCTCTGATCAGGATGCTCTAGAGACTGAGTGAAGAGTCTGTGTGTCTGGGCTTGCGAGTGTCCTGGATAAAAACCAACAGCCAGGCCTTTAATGACCTCTTGGGCACGGCCATCAGCAGTGTGTCTGTTTGAGAGAGAGTGTTGATCTTGTTGAGAGTTTTACTTACCTTGGCAGTGACATTCATGTGTCTGGTGACTCTTCCTGTGAAGTCACTAGACGGATTGGGAGAGCATGGGGGGTCATGAGGTCGCTGGAAAGGGGTGTGTGGTGCTTCCGATATCTATGCAAAAGGACAAAGGTCCAAGTCTTTAGAGTCCTGGTGCTTCCTGTCTTGCTCTATGTTTGGGAGACATAGACGCTATCCAGTGAACTGAGACAAAGATTGGACTCCTTTGGTACTGTGTCTCTCCGGAATATCCTTGGGTACCGTTGGTTTGACTTTGTGTCGAATGAGCGGTTGCTCATGGCATCCCGAATGAGGCACATTACCTGAATTGTGAGGGAGCGTCAGTTACGGCATTACGGTCATGTGGTGCGTTTCCCTGAGGGTGATCCAGCTTGTAAGATCCTCATTGTTGGGGACCCGTGTGGCTGGACCAGGCCAAGGGGTGGCCCACGTGACACCTGGCTGCGGCTGATAGAGGGTCATTTCCGGAGGGCGGGACTGGACCGCATGTCTGCCTGGGGGGTTGCAAACCGGGATCCCGAGTTATTTCGCCGTGTAGAGGGTGCGGCAACACACTGTACCAGTGCACGCTCCCCGACTTGACTTGACTTGATATGACCATCAAATGAAGCTGCTGATTTGCATCTACATGATACAAGTCCGAAAGAACACTATTCAAATCTCGGAGAGGATTCCTGATTTCTTAACCTTGATTGTGACATGTGAGCCTTCTGTGTTTTTGCAACAGTTTGTTAGCTTGGGAAATGTTGATATCCGTAACCCTATTGGATGGCCTCCCCAACGCTCTACTTCATCATTCACTCGTGTATTGCCCACCTTACAGTGCTTCCACCACTGAAATACAGCAACAGGGCTGATCGTTTCATTGCAGTTTGCTTGCTGTAAAATTTCAAAAGTTTCATTACCATTCTTCCCAAGCTTAATGTAAAATTTGACCACACGCCTTTGCCATACTCTCACAGGAACAACATCTTCATCTGCCATAATGACAACAGTCTGTTTAGCTTTGGCAATGGTGACGTCCATGACTGCGGTGGGTGGCCTCCTCAAATGCTCTTTGTCATTCACTTAAACTGCTTCCACCATCGAAATACAGCAGCACGGCTCATTGTTCATCACAATATGCTTGCTATATCATTATAAGAGTTTCATTACCGCTCTTCCCAAACTTAACACAAAATTCTGTCACACACCTCTGCTGTACTCTCACAGGAACATTTTCTTCATCCACCAATATAGACAGATGCTTCCGACAAAATGCTGAAGAATATGGCAATCCAACTGCAGGTTCGCACTTGTCAATGTAGGCCGTTCACAAACACCTGCACACCATTCCCACGTCTCCTGTTCTGACAGAGAAATGGGGGACAGTCTTGTTACTCTTCAATCAGCCGTCATGCAGTCAAATACAGAGTTGTCATGTTTGTGGAAAATAGTTTAAGAAAATGGAAGAATGGCCAAGAGGACACACTTTCCAAGACATCCTCAGCCTGTGTCTCTATTTAACATTGGTTTGAATAAGAAGAAAAGGCACCCACACCAAGATTTAGACATTTATTATATAGGCCTGGAAAAAATATTTACACCAATTCAATTTGGTTTTCCTTGAATAACAAAACCCACATCTGTTTGTGTGTGTTTTCTTTTAAATTTCAAAGCAATAAAACACCTTTTTATTTAAATTGTTTTAATATAGAAAAAAAAATGTTAAGAAAACAGGAAATATGCGGTCTGCATAGGTGTTCAATCACACACTTTGATGCCTCCTTCCTTTACCTTTAAACTCTTAATATGGTGGACTGCTGCCCTGCTCATCCTTTCTCAGCTACTGAACTTCCAGCTGTTTCTCTCACAAGTCTCCCTGACGTTTGTGCAAACAGTTTTAACAGATTAGCCTTCCTGATAATTAAACAAACGGTTCCCAGGGAGCTCTAAACATGTGAAGGGCATTTTATAACCTTTTCCTACTTTATACATTTAGCTTAACTCTGACTTCTGTGGAATGCCCCTTGGTCTTCCTTTTCACTTCCGATTCATAATGCTTTTAATGTGAGGCTTTTATCTGGATCATGTGACCGTCATTTTAACGGTTTTTACTGGTGGAGGCCAACTGTATCCTATTTCAGCAACAGTTTTGCAAAGTAAAAGAAAACTACGCAGCTGAAAAGGGCCCAAATCACTTCAGACAGTTAGAAAAGTTAATGCATCATTTCAGCAAAAGCTGCAAGATGTGCCAACACAACATATCAGAGTGTAAAAAGTGAACACTTGTGAAAGCATAAAAAAGAGGAATTTCAGTACTAAAAATGTCAGAAACACCAGCATGTCAGTGTAGGACTTGCTTTTCAGCAAAAGAACAGAAGTGATCATTTTACTGAATAGCAGCAGAAGAGGAGCAGCTGTTCACACCCTCTGCCACAGCTTGGTGACAGCTTTTACAGTAAAGACCCCTCAACTCAATCACTTGTGGTTTCCTGTGAAGCTAAAATTAGAGGAAGCAGAGTGAGAGAATGGCAGGGGGCCTTAGATTTCAGTGTCCGCATTTTTGATTATGAACACATTCACTATTGCAATTTCATCGGTCTTAGAGTGCCTTTCCTAACTGTCCATCCATCCATCTTTGTATCTTTCTATTGATTCCAATTAACAGAAGTTCATTTTGTTCCATATTTAAAGTTATGTACTTATGTTTCATCTAATCATCATAATCATTGAAGCAGTTAGTTACAGATGCAGATGGACACGTGTCAAACGTTTTATTTCTGAATTTGTGTGCAATAGGAGGCATCTACTGGGGTGATGTAGTAGTGGTAGTGATGATCAAAATTCATCCTAATACATCACACGTTTGTCTGAGTTTATGTATGGAGTAGGCGGTGTGTGCTTAATGCATGTATGCAATGATATGTGACTGGGTTATGAAACTCATTTAAAAGACATTTTAAAAACTAATACGGGAAATGTATTTTTCTTTTAAAGTATTTTTGAGGGGAGGATAACTGAATATTTTGAAAAAGTTGTTTTTTGTGCTATAAGATATATTTTTTTTAAAAATCTTTATTCTAGCTGACTGTTATATAGTGCCTTTCACAACTTTCTATTTATCAATCTATGGTGCCCTTCATATCTTTATATAGTGCCTTTCACATCTATTATACAGTACCTTTCACATCTTTATATTATATAGTGCCTTTCACATCTATTATACAGTACCTTCCATCCATCCATCCATTTTCCAACCCGCTGAATCCGAACACAGGGTCACGGGGGTCTGCTGGAGCCAATCCCAGCCAACACAGGGCACAAGGCAGGGAACCAATCCTGGGCAGGGTGCCAACCCACCACAGGACACACACAATCACACCCACAAACCAAGCACACACTAGGGCCAATTTAGAATCGCCAGTCCACCTAACCTGCATGTCTTTGGACTGTGGGAGGAAACCGGAGCACCCGGAGGAAACCCACGCAGACACGGGGAGAACATGCAAACTCCACCAGGGAGGACCCGGGAAGCGAACCCAGGTCCCCAGATCTCCCAACTGCGAGGCAGCAGCGCTACCCACTGCGCCACCATGCCGCCCACAGTACCTTTCACATCTTTATATTATATAGTGCCTTTCACATCTATTATACAGTGCCTTTCATATCTTTTTTCAATCTATTATATAGTGCCTTCACTTCTTTATAGTATATAGTGCCTTTCACGTCTATTATATACAGTGCCTTTCACATCTTTATATTATATAGTGCCTTTCACATCTTTATATTATATAGTGCCTTTCAAATTTATTATACAGTACCTTTCACATCACTCTTCAATCTATTATATAGTGCCTTTCACTTCTTTATATTATATCGTGCCTTTCACATCTTTTTCAACCTATTATATAAAGCCTTTCACATCTTTTTATTACATAGTGCCTTTCACATTTTTCTATTATATAATTCACATATTTCTATTAATCTATTATATAATAGGCAGAACTTTGAAGCATTTCACATCTATGTAGATATCTATTTAACTATCTGTGTATCTATTTTATAATGCCTTTCACATCTATCAATCTATCTTTAAGATAATGCCTTCCACAAACTATTAGTCAATCTATTATATAGTGCATTTCACATCTTTATATTATGTAGTGCCTTTCACATCTTTTTTCAACCTATTATGTAAAGCCTTTCATATCTTTGTATTATACAGTGCCTTTCACATATTTTTTCAATCTATTATATAGTGCCTTTCACATCTATTATATAGTGCCTTTCACATCTATTATATAGTGCCGTTCACATTATTCTGTTTATCTATCTATTATATAATAGATAGGCAGAACTTTGAAGCATTTCACATCTATGTAGGTATCTATTTACCTGTCTGTGTATCTGCCTTTCACAAATATCAGTCTATCTTTAAGACCGCGCCTTTCACAAACTATTTGTCATTCTATTATACAGGGGTAAATGAAAAGGTAAAGGCAATTTGAAATTCTGTGGTAACAGCAATGGGTAGAAGGCGACACAATACAACATGTTAAGAGCAGTTCAAACATTCAGAATGCAGCACTCAGCCATCAGTCTTTTTGAAGCTGAGGTCAAGTGAACATGGACGCTCCACTACGGGGTTGCAGCATTATTGAACAACATGCCAAAGTGAGATTTTTTTTTTGGCCAGCAAGAGTGAATCACCTGCTGAAATTTGCCAAAGGATGTTGGTTTGTGCCAATCAGTAAGCTGTTTGGGTGCCCGTCTTGCTCAAACTTTACAGCGCCCCAAGTCATCATGCACTATGGCACGTGTAGATGCATAGCTGATATCCAAATGTGCAGCAGCAGACAACGTAATCAGTCAGCCTTCTCTGAGGAAGGCATTCGCCATGCTGAGGTTGGCTTATGGTGGGCACGATGCTGATGGTAAACAAGATCGAGCTTCATCGGTTACACTCATTCTTCCCGCTTTAGACCTCTTATCCATTCATTAACATTTCCCTTAGTCCTGCTGTTTTCATGTCCTTCCATGAATTTCAGCATGTTTCACTCCCTTTGCCTGAAGAAATCTCACCATGGTGCGTTGTTCAACGATGGAGCTATCCCACTGTGGAGCGTCCATAGTCATTTGACCTTGGCTTCAACTAGACTACCAGCAGAGTGTTGTGCTGTGTGTGTGCAAACTACCCTAAAACCAGTATGAACGTGTTTGTATTGTGTCAGATTCTATTCGTTGCAGTTATTTTCAAATTACCTTTTTCTTTATGCTTGTATAATAAACTTCACATGTAGTGCCTTTCACATCCATCTCTCCATTATATTGTGTGTTTCACATATCTATTATATCTATTAAAACAATCATGTGGCAAAAACATGAATGCAGCTGCAAGGGTGTTTACTGGCACTAAAAAAAGATAACATCACATCTCACCAGTTTTGGCTTCCGTGCACTGGCTTCCAGTTGAGTACTGGGCAAATTTGAAGATTTTATTATTTGTGTTTAAGGAACTGCATGGGTCTGATACTTCATTTACCATCCTGGGTTCTCAGGTCCTCGGATCATTTTTTATGTGTTCTGTGGACATGTTGGATGCTTACGGGTCACCGAGATTTTGCAGCAATGGATACGAGGCTTTGGAATGCTCTATCATATGAAATAAGAGCTGCTCCATTCATTGATAGCTTTAAATCTCAGTTAAAAACACATTTTTATTCCCTGGAATTTGGTTCTTAATAAAGGAATTACTCTTAAAACGAGTTAAGAATTTTATGTATTAATGCTGTGTATAATATTATTTAGTTGTTTAGTTTTTAGTATTTCTTTCTTTCTTTCTTTCTTTCTTTCTTTCTTTCTTTCTTTCTTTCTTTCTTTCTTTCTTTCTTTCTTTCTTTCTTTCTTTCTTTCTTTCTTCGCTAGCTGCCAGTCCGTTCGTTCAGTTCCATTTCTCTTTGAACGGTTCGTATGCCCCTGCTGCCTGGCACTGTTCTTTCTGAGCACCATATACGGCATGCAGTCGCTCGCTCACAGCAGGATATCACCTTTACCACAATGATATGACGATCGGGGAGGCCTACTGCTGCATCGTCTGAGCCAAGTGGGCAGCACCGAGACCACCAGCTCCTCCATTCTGTAAGTGTCTGCGCCGCCCGTAGTTGTTATTTGAGTTCAGCTTTGTGCTTCTTACAGACGGTCGACCCTGCGAGCTGCGAACTGGAAGCTCGCCCATCGGCTGGCTGACATAGTGGCGTATACGCGGGCTGCGCGTCTGAATATTCAGGGTGCAATGCGCCGTGCAAAATAAACCGAGGCTCATCGGCGTGTGTCGTCTGTTACCTGGTGGGGGCTTCTGGGCGACTGGATGTAAGGGATTCGAGATGAAGGCTTCTGGCAATGAAGTTACAGGAAATCTGTGATCTGGCGCAGCTCTTTTGCAGCAGGACAGTCTGCGCGCGCGTCCGAGTTCAGCCGGGGGGTCTGTCGCTGTGCTTTGTGTCTTTATTGGCGACGACTTGCAGGGACACTTATGCAGCATAAAACATATTTTCTAAATAAATGATCGCACCGGGTACAGTGATTACAGTGGAGAAAATTATAAACAGTTCAGCGAGCGCTGTTGAACTTTCTCCCACAATCCGCTGAAATATGAGCTCTGGTTAAATGTTAGACGCGAGGTGGTCATTACATTACAGCAGGGCTTGTGCCTGAGTGTTTTCACTTAAAATATGTCAAACACCATTCCAAATATTCAAAAATTTACTGCATAAGGACAAAATGACCAAAGATTTCACCTTATTGTATTTTCAGAACTGACTAGATAGATTAATGGCACTATATAACAGACAGGCAGAAAGACTAAAGGCACTATATAACAGATAGATAGATAGTTAGATAGATAGATAGATTAAAGGCACTATCTATCTATCTATCTATCTATCTATCTATCTATCTATCTATCTATCTATCTATCTATCTATCTATCTATCTATCTGTCTGTCTGTCTGTCTGTCTGTCTGTCTGTCTGTCTGTCTGTCTGTCTCATTTCCATTTCCGTCCAGGGGAGCAGCCACCTAGCGTCCCGGGGGATGCAGTGCCCTGAAAAGCCTGCTCTTCCTCTTTTTTTTCTGTTCAGGGACATCTCGGCCAGACTGAAACGCTGGCCGTCCATCACAGAGCATAACGTTTCTTGATTCATATTCAACAGTTGTTTTATTGATAGAAACTACCATTTTATTAGCCATTCTAATCAATTCTACACATTGCTCACTTGACGAAAATGTGTCAACATAAACCCTTAAACCCTTTTCAGTGGTTGTTTCCTTTAGGACAGGACTATACTTATTTAGTGGCCCTCCAGGAACTGAATTTTAGCCCTCAATCCCAATGCCAGTAGATTGCAGACGGAATTCAGACTTGGCTACAAATGTGACTGTATTTAAATTTTTATGCATTAGAAGAAAAGATTAGATTTCGTTACTCAATGGTGATTGCAAACCTGAAAGTAAAATTAAAAGAGAGTTGATTTCAATGAAGGCTTTCTAGTGCTGATTAGGTGTTTTCAACTGACTTTAGCCCTGATTTGTATTCTCTGTCCTCTGCACCAGCAGTAGAAATTCCCTCAGTGAGCTTCCCCTCATCTCCCTGGCGATGCTTCCTCCTCACCTCGGAGTGACGCACGTTGTCTTTGTTGAATGCCACAGAGAATACGAGAAGACACAGCAGGTTTCAGGAGGACTGCTGTTTGCATGTCTTCTCCTTCCTTTTCCCCTTTGCCCGATTTCCTTGATGGGAAAGCTTTGTGTTGAAAATTTGATCTGCTGCCAAACTGAAGCCTGATGTCAAATCAATTCATTAACTCTAGCTCTTTCATAATTAAATATAACAGATTGAATTTTAATTAGACTAGGGGGCTTCACTTGCCAACCCCCCGGCCTGCACTACGCGCCAGCCACTTCACGTCTGTGCCGCTCGCGTATGTGGATTTCACTTTCACCAAACAACAAATCTTTTCATCCTCGTGGATACGCCTCTTCATTGGAAAGAAACACTACTTTTCCCTGATAGAAGCACGAAATAGACGATCTACAAGTCTCTGACTTAAACTTTAAAGCCGAACAATAACTACATACTTCTGTCATATCACCTATGTCCTTATATTTGATCTCTTTTCACTGTTCCGTTATTTCATCGAGTAATAATTTCCGTTTGTTAGCGCTAATGCGATCTTTACTATCAGTTTTTTGAGACTTTCGAATTTTAGTACAGTACTTTCATAATCTTTAACCTTCTCTGCATGTGTACAGTATCGCGCCAATGTTTTTGAACCTCTTTACGACGTTCTACTTTGTCTTCTACTCTTTGTCTTTTATTTCCGACCCCGCTTGGAGCTGAGAGCGCAGGAACTGTGTCTGACAGTAGCATTCACACGAATGAGAAGTGATTGGACTGTGGGCGTGGTTGTAAATGTTTGAGAGGAGGGCGGGACTTGTCAAAATCTCTTGGCAAAAAGTCTCATCTCGCCAGACCTGAAATGATCTCTCGCGGGAGCTGAAATTATCTCCGAGAAAGTCTCGTCCCAGGATTTCCTTTTATAACGGAGACGTTTACATAAATAAACACAGTTGTAATATTTACACTTTGTTTAGACATTCCCTTCATCTCTTGTGTCTTATTTTTACTAGTGGAGACATCAGGTTGGCATTTCCAATTAGTGCCCAGACTACCAGCAACGAGTCCCCATCAAAAAGGGAAATGTTTTGGGTTAAAGTGGAGGACCTTTCCACTGCAGTGAGAATCCATTCATGAAGTGGATTCTATTATTGCAGCAAAAGGCCCGACATGAAGTAAAGCCTGCTCAGAGGATTAAATGCTTCTAAATAACCAGAAATATCAAGGCAGAAGAGGTGAAAAGTCTGCGTAAAGTCAGCCTGTGTAACGAGAGAACAGCCCATCATTGTGCTGATTCACAAGCTGCTCCTGAACTCTTACACAATTGGATCCTTTATGTTTTATTTTTTTTTTGTTAGTCTTCCTGATTCAAACACCAGTCTCTACCCAGGCTCACAAAGGGTCCCTTTGACCACTAACAACAAATCCTTTCAGTAATGCTGCCCCTTTTGTCTTTTTTTTCTTGCCTTTAACTTTAGGTGCGTTCCAGTAAAGCCAAAGTCATGTTACACGACTTCTAGTCATAAAGTATGCCAGACTTGCAGACTGCTGCTGCTGATCTCGTCGCCACACTGAAAAAAAGAAAATCACTGTGCATGTCACATTTTACCGATTTGTGGGCTGACCTTCCAGCGCAATCTTGCACGCCGCTCTTTGTGACTGCCAATAACGTGCTGCCTGATGTAGCCGGTCCTGTGTTAAAAGGTTCATCAAGTTCGGCCACAACCTTCATTTTTTTTTGTAATTTTTTTGCATTCTTTTGTGATAAAGAAAACATGAAACATCAGATGATAAGATGAGATTCGCTTCTGGTTGTGAGGTTCAAAACACCCCCACTCCTTATTCTTCTTTGCTGAATTATATGCATGGCACCTCCAGATGGGCATTCATTGGCTGTCACCTCTCGCGCACACAGAGCCTGCCACTATGACTGGAGACGAGATCAAACCTGTTTCATTTTGTCACAGCGGGTCGTTGACTAGTTGAAGTAAGTTGTTGGGCACGTTAGACTGCGTGACTGACCCTGACAGGTAGTTTACCTTTCTGAAAACATATTTTTGGTTTATAATTTTAGGTTATCGTGATAACCTAATCATTGTTGAGCACCATAGCAGATGGACCAGGCCAAGGGGACATCTACTGTATGTAACACTCGGCTGCAGCAGATATATGGGTGGGATTGGACTGTGTGTCTGCCTGGTGGGGTTGCCAACCACGATCACATGTGCTTGGGTGCATGCTCCCCAAACTAACCTGACCTGACCTGTGAAAAGTCATTCACAGCACTCTGTCCCAGTGTTGACAAGTGGCTCCAAGGCCAGATTAAGACTGCCATAGGGCCCTGGGTACCATAATCAAATCAAAATGTATTTATAGTGCACAATTTAAAAAACACCATAAGTGTAAACCAATGCACTGTACTTCTTCTTTCGGCTGCTCCCGTTAGGGGTCGGCACAGTGGATCATCTTCTTCCATATCGTCCTATCCTCTCCATCTTGTTCTGTTACACCCATCACCTGCATGTCCTCTCTCACCACATCCATAAACCTTCTCTTAGGTCTTCCTCTTCTCCTCTTCCCTGGCAGCTCTATCCTTAACACCCTTCTCTCATTATACCCAGCATCTCTTCTCTGCACATGTCCAAACCAACGCAATCTCACCACTCTGACTTTGTCTCCCAATCGTCCAACTTGAGCTGATCCTCTAATGTCCTCATTTCTAATCCTGTCCATCCTCGTCACACCCAGTGCAAATCTTAGCATCTTTAACTCTGACACCTCCAGCTCTGTCTCCTCTGCCACCGTCTCCAGCCCATATAACATAGCTGGTCTCACTGCCGTCCTGTAGACCTTCCCTTTCACTCTTGCTGATACCCGTCTGTCACATATCACTCCTGACACTCTTCTCCACCCTGGCTGCACTCTTTTTCACCTCTCTTCCACAATCCCCATTACTCTGTACTGTTGATCCCAAGTATTTAAACTCATCCACATTTGCCAACTCTACTCCTTGCATCCTCACCATGAAAACTTCTTCTTCTTCTTCTTTTGGTTGCTCCCGTTAGTGGTCGCCACAGCAGATCATCTTCTTCCATATCTTTCTGTCCCCTCCATCTTGTTCTGTTACACCCATCACCTGCATGTCCTCTCTTACCACATCCATAAACCTTTTCTTAGGCCTTCCTCGTTTCCCCTTACCTGGCAGCTCTATCCTTAGCATCCTTCTCCCAATATACCCAGCATCTCTCCTCTGCACATGTCCAAACCAACGCAATCTCGCCTCTCTGACTTTGTCTCCCAACTGTCCAACTTGAGCTGACCCTCTAATGTCCTCATTTCTAATCCTGTCCATCCTCGTCACACCCAGTGAAAATCTTAGCATCTTTAACTCTGTCACCTCCAGCTCTGTCTCCTGCTTTAATGTGTTTCTTCGTGCTGGTCCCAAGCCCAGATAAATGGGGAGGGTTATGTCAGGAAGGGCATCCGGTGTAAAATTTTGGCAAATCAATATGCAGACAGCAATACCAACCAATGTGCTTTACAATAAAATCATAAAATATCAATAGTAAATCAATTAACAAAAAAAAATGACATAAATACTAAAACAAATGAGTTTGAAGATAAACGATTAACAGAAAACAGTGAATACGAAAAATTAATAAATTGATACCAGATTTACTCCTATACAATCAAATGCAATCGAAAATGGGTGTGTTTTAAGTTTTGATTTAAACATTTGGGTTGACGATGCTGACCTAATTTCAATTGGCAGAGCATTCCATAACTTTGGTGCTAGAACTACAAAGTCACGATCACCCGTAGTCTTCATCTTAGACATTGGCACGACCAGCAATTGTTGTTGAGAGGAACGTAGGGAGCGGACCCGTGTATACGGGACCAGCAACTCGGCCAGATAGGATGGGGCAGCACCATTCAGTGACTTAAAAAACAAACGTAAAATTTTAAACTGAATCCTAAATTCAACTGGGAGCCAATGAAGTGAGGCCAGAATTGGGGTAATGGGCACAACATTTGGAGAACCAGTAAAAAAAAACGAGCAGCAGCATTCTGAGCATAATGAACAGAGCCCCTTAACAGAGTTGTGATCTTACTTTTAAGAGTTCATTTTAGCATGTGGATACCTGGTCATTTTGTCATGTAAGCAGGCGGGTGTGGTGGTGGGCGGGGATTGGTTATAATTGGAAGCTATGGGCTTGGCCCCTCCCTGATAATTTTGGGGTGTATTGAGGGGTGGGGTAGGGTGAACGTAAACTTTGCAGTTAAAAAAAAAATTAAAAGTGTCCCGGGACCCGTACCCAGAGTTCCCCCGATGGTAGATCAGAATGCACTGAATGGCTTCCATGTGAATGTGTGCAGTCGCTGTAAAGGGGCTGCCACTGGCTAAAAGCGGACAGAGTAAGTGCTGGAAGAAGAGAGAGAAATTCGTGAAAGAGAAGGATTGGTCAGTCAGGTGAAAAACAAACACTTTGGGGTGTAAGCTGGACAAAGGGTGGCATCGACTCTGCTGAGCTTGTTATGGGAGCAGGACTGATGTCTGTCTGTTGAGGAGTCCCATGCAAGGACTAAATTCAGATCTGCCGACTGACTTCTAGAGAAAGCAGTGGAGATGGACGAGAGTCACATAGGAGAGGGAACTGTGTATGGACAAATCTGGAGTGGTGCAGCATCAGTATGGAGAGGGCAGAGCAAGAGGAAACGCAGTAATCTCGGGATCTGTGGATATCAATGGAGGTGGCAGGTTAGGATGCTGTGGACTGTATGAGAGAGATTTGTTCTCGTGTCCTGTAAGGAAAGGCAGTACCTCATGGGCTGGCTTTTATTTGGCGTTTTATTATTATTTAATTATGGAACTCTCTTGAAAACATTGTTTTGAAGGAGTGATTTTAAAGATTAATTGAATGACTTGTTCTATTTATGTACCGTGGCACTTTTATTCTTCTGATTTGTAATAAACTTCTGCACAGAAAGTCTTGCCTGCCTCCTCAGGTGTCCTGGTCCCTCTTGGTCATGAACTTCTAGATGTCTCAACGTGGTGAGCACAGAGTATAACAATTATTGATTGTAGATTTGATGATCAAAAATGGCATATTTTTTCAATTAAAAATGAAGTCTACAATAGAATAAAGTGTGCAGAACGTGATGGTGTCTGATTACTTTCTGAATCCACTGGATATTTAACGTAAAGACGGACTGGATGGTGAACAGGAATTTAATGCTTGGCTGCTCTCAGCTGAATAGAGAGCTCGATTGCTGAGATGGATGCCCATGCTGGTTGTGGTTGTGGCGGTGAGTAAGGGGGCTGTTTGTGGGGGTCCCAGTGCAGTTTCTGTAATGTCAGCTGCTCAACGTCTCCTCTCATTGCCTTTCCTGTTATGCGGTATGTGAAGTTGCTACTCTGCACTATTTATTAAAGCCTTATCCTCATCCCATTCTAAAACTGAAGCTGAGTCAGGGGAGCTTATTGACATAACCCTCACACTTCTCCCACACCATGCAGAATGTTTGGGCTGGCATCAGCATCTTTTTCTGCTGTGTGTATCAAATGATTCAATTCATCAGCATGATGGCCAGATTTGGCCTAATTAACTTATAAGGCAGCTCAGCTACACTGTTTAACACTCCGGATCTTGACATTTTTTTATTTACACTTCCATGTTTTACTTATTCATTTTGAAAAGCCTTTTCCTTGGATGGCCTGCGCGTCTCCTGATTGCATTGGGCACAATATAGCAATGATACTGTTGTGATCTACTGCACACAAAATGGCGAAAAGGGGCGCAGGACTCAAAATATTCAAAACCTCCTCTGGTCTGGATGTTCCGTCAGTGGACTAGCAGATAAACTTTTGCAGCAAATCTGAGAGATGTCCGTAGGGGGACAATAAAAGGCAGAAAGTTCAATATGAGAAATAATAATCATGGTCGAGAGAACATGAGGGTCAAAACCAAAAGTAAACGTGAGAAAAGAGCACAATGATCAACTTTCAGTTCTTTAGAGCTTTGGTATCTGTAGATCAGATAAGGATTTGAACTTCTAGCCATCCTTTTGTCATACATTGTGTGCCTATCCTGTATGAGTCACGACCTCAGGCCACATCTCTAGCAATGTTGGAAGCGGGCCTAATGGCGGAAATAAATAAACAAATAATAATTTGAGGACCCAAAATCGTACCGAATCATGACACTGGAACTCAAAAACAGGCTTCACTCCAGGCAGCCTGACCCCAAACTCAAACAGCAGGCTTCAGTGATGAGACTCCCTGTTCATCGATTATTGTAAAGAAGGGGAAAATAGCCAGGAGATGATTACAACAGCTTAGAAACGTTTATAGAGAGTAACCAGATCAGTCTTAAAAGAGGAAAAATGATCAGAGAAAAACAAGAAGAAGAAAAGTCGAGGGCAAGAAATGAAAATACTTATTTGCAGGCTAACTAACACTCGAATTGTTTTTATTGGGTTTTACCAAGGTGAGGGAAGAGACATGTTGAAACCACCGTCATACTTAATTCCTACACATCCTTTAACATCCTGTGATGTAACCGGCACAACAATTGTAGTCACATGACGACTCTTAGGGCTCGTTTATACTTCACGCATCATGGCTGCCACGCGTTCCCAGCGTTCATTTGACGCATCATCTGAGCAGGTCCTCAGAAATTAAGGTGATGTGTGCGCGAGGTGCAGTAAAGGCAAAAAGTCACGCACAGTAAGATAAAAGTTGGAATGTGACGTCAGAGTCTCTGTTTACTATCGACATGTGACAGAAAGCTTGTGTTCTTCCTCTGTTCTGATCGTTGTTCTTTTAAGTGGTTCTGAGTGAGAAATGGAAAAGGGGGAAGAGAGAAAAGAAAGGAGACAGGAGAGGAAGGGAGGTGTTTTGTATTTAAAGTTCTATTAGTCCACATCACGCTACTCAACAAGAATACGATATGCAGTTTTACAACATTGTCGTTAATGAATTGCCGTGTTGTGCTTTTTTTTCTGGTAAGTTCCACCATTTTGGAACTATGACTATGAAACATTGCTGGGATATTATTTTATACATCTTCTCTGCGGTGCCATTTTATCTTTATTATGGTCACCACTATTGTTTGCTCGTTGTAAAGCAGGGTAGCCACCCGGTTGCTGGGTAGTATGATCTGTAGAGTGTGACGCGTTACAGCTTTACTGTATAATGGTCAGCGTTGTACACGGCCAAGTGTGTGGATAAATTTAAATTCCAGTGTCTCTTGTTCTACCATTTTTGTCTCACACACCGTGGAATGAATTATTCAATTCCTACAACCTTGGCTTCTCACTACCATCACAATCCATCTTCTAATTTCAGTGGTGGCTCTGAGGCTAGGGATCTGCACTGGCAATCGGAAGGTTGCCAGTTCGAATCCCGTAAAATGCCAAAAGGGACTCTGCTCTGTTGGGACCTTGAACCTGCAATTGCTAAGAACTTTGAGTAGTGAGAAAAGCGCTATATAAATGCAAAGAATTATTATAAAAAAAATGGATTATTATTACGCGTGTGCAGTACCGGACATCTAAGGGCATCACAGACCTGTGAATGCTCAATCTCACGTGGCTGAAAGCCTCTTGTCCCTCTAAGAAGTTGGACGCCGACCGCTCGGGGGTTGCGTAACTATTTAGCAGTAGGGAGTCTCGTTCGTTTTCAGAATTAACCAGACAAATCGCTCCACCAACTAAGAACGGCCATGCACCACCACCCACAGAATTGAGAAAGAGCTATCAATCTGTCAATCCTCTCCGTGTCCGGGCCAGGTGAGGTTTCCCGTGTTGAGTCAAATTAAGTGAAATTTGTGTGTGGTGAGTTGTTGCGTCCGGGCACATGAGCAGGCACTGTGAATGCCTTGAGAGCGTGGGTGGACGCGTGCCGGGGAATAAGGAGTATCTATATATCTTCTTAGATATAGACAGCGTCTGATGTGGTGTTTGGTGAATTGTTGCAGTTTGTGAGTTAGCAGTTGTGATGGTTTTACACTCCAGTACATTGCGGTGAACGCTGGTAACAGTCAGGCGGGAATGCAGGCGTTCTCGTCCCATGCTCTTAGAGTTGGTGTCTCTCTATCGGTTCGAGTTGTTGGGCGGTGCTCTGTCGTTCGTATCCCATGGTCAGATGACTTGGTGGATTATATATAGAAATGCAGCCGAAACCGAAAAGAATAATGAAAAGTCAATGTGGCTCAGTGGTGCATGTGTACTGTAGCAGAGACGAAAGTGAGTTGGTGAGTTGTTGCGTCCGGGCACATGAGCAGGCACTGTGACTGCCTTGAGAGCGTGGGTGGACGCGTGCCGGGAAATAATGAGTATCTATATATCTTCTTAGATATAGAAAGCATCTGATGCGGTGTTAGAGTTGGTGGGCTGGGCTTTGTGAGTTGACGGACGTGGCTATTTCTTGCGTATCCCATGGTTGTCTTCCGGCAGTCAGAATGCCTTGAGAGACCGGGTGGCGGTGTTTGGTGAGTTATTGCAGTTTATGAGTTAAAAGCTGCGATGGTTTTACACTCCAGTACATTGCGGTGAATGCTGGTAACAGTCAGGCGGGCAGGCGTTCTCGTCCCATGCTCTTAGAGTTGGCGGGCGTGGCTCTGTGAGTTGTCGTCAAATCCCATGGTCTTAGAGTTGGTGGGCGGGTCTCTGTGATTTTTCCGGGCGTGGCTATGTCATGTGTATCCCATGGTTGTCTTGCTTGCCCTGTCGGCTTAGTGAATTATATATATAGATTATTATTAAACCACTGCCACACTGTGCTGTCTGAAGATTAAATTGTTAAAAGTAAAGTCTTGTGGGTGACTGCAGCTCCAACAAACCACAAAAACTTTATTTACAAAAGTTTCTATTTTGTCTTTTGTTTTGTTTGACTTTGAAAGATGTAGCAATATTTGTGTAATGATCATCGCTGATGACGAAAGCTACAATGTAGTTTTGTTCCAAAAGAAAGACCTTTTTGTTTTCTACTTGATAAACAAAATCGTTCAGACTGGATACTCACTCATCCTTTTGTACTGTAATGCACGATGGTGTAACATCAATTATACTAGATGAAAGAACAGAAAAATAAATAAATAAAGTAATGACAAAAGCATTACAAACATCAATCCATCACCTTGAATAATATGAGGATGCAATGTCACCCTCTAGTGGCCAAGCTGCTAGGCTACATCTCATAATGTTACTAAAAACAATTGGGAGACTTTGGGAACAACAATTTTTCATCTGCAAGATCATGATATTCATTATAGAAACAAGTTAAAATAAATATCATGCTTTTTTATATGTGTATGTGCCCAGATTTTTAAAGCATGTCAGATAAGTGAGCCCTCACTGACTTTTCAGATGTGTCTATCACGACATTTTGCGTAATAATGTCAATATCAAATGTTCAATCAATTCTAATCTTTTTTTTTTATACATGGTTTCAGAGTAGACGTGTCAAAGAGACAAAGGCTACAGTACAAAGCAGCATATGATAACAGGGCCTGCTGGGTAAAAGCTTATCAGCTGGGGTGAGAAACGCACACTGCAAGGGAGAAGTGGCTGAGTCAAAGCACAACCCTTCTTGTAAAGAAGCAGCCCTGATGATAATTAGCTTGTGCCCGCAATAGTCCATTACCACTTCTCAATCCAGTTGTTTCTTCATGGCTTCCTTCTTCAAAAATTGTGGCTTTCTGTTTTTGTTTTTGCATCTGTGACCAATTCAAAGTGTTACAAGCTGGTGCCTTCCTGGCAGCTTGGCTTTTTATAACTGAGACGACACAAGCAATTAGACTGTGACACGCATCCTTGTACTCCTTACATTCATTCACATACATCCATCAATCCATCGTCTAACCTGTTAATTCAGTTTGTGCAGTTTTGGTGGACTTCCACAAATAAGTGTGGAGCTCTATGTACTCTAACCAAAGAGCCTAGCAATCCATCCATGTTCATCATCTAACCTAGGGGTCCTCAATCACGGTTCTGGAGGGCCGCAGTGGCTGCAGGTTTTTGCTCCAACCCAGTTGCTTAATAAGAAGCCCTTATTGCTCAAGTGGCACTTCTGCTTCACTTTAGTTGTCTTGCTGTTTTAAGATTTTGAACCCTTATTGCTTATTTTAGTTTTAAACAACTGTATTCTTGGTTTTTAATTTCTGCTAATCTTAATATGTAATTCGCCTGCCTCCTCACTCACTCACTCACTCATGTCCGTCCGAAGCCGAATGCGCAGTCACCTTCTGCGCAGCTGCCTGAAAAACCTTACGAGACTGAAATCCAACCCCAACATCGCGGCAGGCAGCGGATTTAGCCTACGCATTTCGGGATTATTATTCTGAAATCCCAAATCCTTCCGCCCAGGCGTAGGATATTAGCCTCGATCACAGCCAACCCTCACACTCAAAATAATACGTAAGAACATATTATTATTAAGTACTTTCAGTGGCAGGAACGACTCCACAGCCATCATGATCATTACACTACCGTCGTCCGCAGATGTTGATGTGTGCGAAGCGAGGTACACATTCTAAGCCGCATACAAATCTCCACAGGTGGCGCGGTACGCATTGTCGTGCGCTGCTGCTGAGACCTGAGTAAAATAAAACGCTGCTGGCCTAATCGCACCAAACACTGAATGTTCACCACACCATCTGGAGTGATTTTAATGCCCCTTGCATCCTCACCCTTTCAAAACTGCTTATTCTCGCAACTTGGTGCCAATGGCCGCAAAAATTCAAAGAGAAAGGTGACTTGGATTAAAGCTCTAGAGGCCTGAAAGGCGATTTTGACTACAGCTCGAGGCCTAATTACGCATTCTGATTCAATTACGCATTCATTCAGTACACCTATATCAGGTTTGTGGTTCTTATACTTTTTACTATTCCATATTTTACTAGAACATTCATCATTCAATATTATACTATAGGCCTGGAAAATTCATCAACTAACAGTACAAGCCTGTAACGTAATGAGTGAAGCGGACTAAAATCATTAAAAAAAAAACTTCTTCGTTTCTTCTTCTACTTTTTGTTGATTTATATTTCTCATTTTTTCCCTTTTACTGCCATAGGCCTACATAGTTATAAAATATGACAATTTTTATGCACATGACACAAAATAAATTAAGCTTAAAGACTACATGTGTTTCCAAATTCAAAAGGCATTCCCTGTCAAACTAGCATTCGCCATGACTATAAACAAGTCACATGGACAAATATTTGACATGGTAGGAATATTCCTTGCCAAACCCGTTTTCAGCCATGGTCAATTAAATGTGGCTTTTTCAAGAGTCAGAGGGGCGAGTGATGTGAAGGTGCAAGTTAAAGATGGGCCACATCAAGGGACATTACTACCAAACAGTGAGAGTATCTTCACAACAAATGTAGTCTACAGAGAGATTTTACAACTTTAGTTGCATACTGACAGGCCTCCAGTATACAAACAAAAAACGTTGTCATAGATAGCATGTATTTTTTAAGTGTACAGTATTTTTCACTGTGATAAAGTCATACACTGGGTATGGAAAGTATTCAGACCCCCTTCAATTTTTCACTCTTTGTCATATTTCAGCCATTTGCTAAAATCATTTAAATTAATTTTTTCCCTCATTAATGTACACACAGCACCCCATATTGACAGACAAAAAAAAAGATTTTTTGAAATTGTTGCAGATTTATTAAAAAAGAAAAACTGAAATATCACATGGTCCTAAGTATTCAGACCCTTTGCTCAGTATTTAGTAGAAGCACCCTTTTGAGCTAATACAGCCATGAGTCATCTTGGGAAAGATGCAACAAGTTTTTCACACCTGGATTTGGGGATCCTCTGCCATTCCTCCTTGCAGATCCTCTCCAGTTCTGTCAGGTTGGATGGTAAACGTTGGTGGACAGCCATTTTTAGGTCTCTCCAGAGATGCTCAATTGGGTTTAAGTCAGGGCTCTGGCTGGGCCATTCAAGAACAGTCACAGAGTTGTTGTGAAGCCACTCCGTTATTTTAGCTGTGTGCTTAGGGTCATTGTCTTGTTGGAAGGTAAACCTTTGGCCCAGTCTGAGGTCCTTAGCACTCTGGAGAAGGTTTTTGTCCAGGATATCCCCGTACTTGGCTGCATTCATCTTTCCCTCGATTGCAACCAGTCGTCCTGTCCCTGCAGCTGAAAAACACCCCCACAGCATGATGCTGCCACCGCCATGCTTCACTGTGGGGACTGTATTGGACAAGTGATGAGCAGTGCTTGGTTGTCTCCACACATACCGCACATCTCCTCAGTGCAGGACACATGACAGCCCACATGGATTTGCTAAAAGACACCTGAAGGACTCTGAGATGGTGAGAAATAAGATTCTGTGGTCTGATGAGACCAAGATAGAACTTTTTGGCCTTAATTCTAAGCGGTATGTGTGGAGACAACCAGGCACTGCTCATCACTTGTCCAATACAGTCCCCACAGTGAAGCATGGCGGTGGCAGCATCATGCTGTGGGGGTGTTTTTCAGCTGCAGGGACAGGACGACTGGTTGCAATCGAGGGAAAGATGAATGCAGCCAAGTACGGGGATATCCTGGACAAAAACCTTCTCCAGAGTGCTAAGGACCTCAGACTGGGCCAAAGGTTTACCTTCCAACAAGACAATGACCCTAAGCACACAGCTAAAATAACGAAGGAGTGGCTTCACAACAACTCTGTGACTGTTCTTGAATGGCCCAGCCAGAGCCCTGACTTAAACCCAATTGAGCATCTCTGGAGAGACCTAAAAATGGCTGTCCACCAACGTTTACCATCCAACCTGACAGAACTGGAGAGGATCTGCAAGGAGGAATGGCAGAGGATCCCCAAATCCAGGTGTGAAAAACTTGTTGCATCTTTCCCAAGAAGACTCATGGCTGTATTAGCTCAAAAGGGTGCTTCTACTAAATACTGAGCAAAGGGTCTGAATACTTAGGACCATGTGATATTTCAATTTTTCTTTTTTAATAAATCTGCAACAATTTCAAAAATTCTTTTTTTTGTCTGTCAATATGGGGTGCTGTGTGTACATTAATGAGGGAAAAAAATTAATTTAAATGATTTTAGCAAATGGCTGAAATAAGACAGAGTGAAAATTTGAAGGAGGTCTGAGTACTTTCCGTACCCACTGTACATATCCCAAACCTCTTAGTTAATTATCATTACTTACATCACTTTCTTATTTATTTCTTACTTATCATTTGTTCTTCATACACTGCTGACTCAAACTCGTGCCCGTTTCATCTTACGTTGTCGAAACGGGCTTTTTGTCTAGTTAGCAATAACATGCAAATGACAAGAAACCAGCATTTCACCATTTCCACCTGTGTGTATTTATCACGCACTATTGGGTTTAATTAAATACTTGGACGGAAAGTGAAGAGAAATAAGTGAAGGACTGTGAATTACTCCTCCATTTTAGCCTTCAAATCATTTGGATGATATCCTTAAAAAGGGGAAGAAAGTCGAGGAAATGAGAATGGCCTGACATGGCAGAGTTAAAGTACCAACAAGCCATGAAATTAAATTATTGGCAAGAATTGCTTTCTAATTAAGCCACCGGTTTTGGAACAAAAACCTGCAGCCACTGCGGCCCTCCAGGACTGTGATTGAGGACCCCTGATCTCACCTATCAAGCTAATAAAATTCAATTCATTCTAAGCTTGTGGAGTGACTTTCTAATTATATGCTCAGACCTCTATACACAAAAAGAATCCATCCCTTCTATTGTTAACATGCTATTTTAATAACCTTTTAATTCAGTTTATTCATAGGAAGAGAACTGCTATTTTTAAGCCCAGGGTTTTATGCATTGAGACAAAAGAATCCATTTATCATCTGGCCAGCTAATTTAATCAAATTCCTTTTTATGCTTCGGAAGAGAACTTCCTTCTGTAAGCTCAGAGCTCTAAAGGCCATCGCAAAAGAATCCAAACATCTGTGATTTTAACCTGACAACGTAACAAAATTTAATCCATTTTTTTTTTACTTAGGAACTGAACATTTTATCTTTTTAACTATTTATCTATGTGACGGTCCAGTTCGGCTTCAAGGTCCCTGGTTGCTTCCAGGAGCCTCTTGAACCCGAAACCACCAATAACACACCTGAGGATGATCCCGGGCAAATGAGAACACGCATAGTCGACAAGGGTTGATGCAAAGTGATTCCGAGCTTTTATTAACCCATTGATTCAGTTCAACTTTTTATATGTTACTTACCCCATATAGTTTGTGCTGACTGCCGAGTAAACGTTTTAATTTTGTGTTTTCTTGCAGAATGGAGAAAGTTTGTGATAGAACAGGTGTGATCACCTATGGTGATCAATGCTCAACAACAGCAAATATTTTCAAAAAAAGTCCATGAAAAAACTTCACGTTGTTCAAGTCATCCAGTTGTATGTACTTTTACGAAAATAACGTAAATAAACTGCTTCTGGAAAACACTCTTGTGAACGAACGAGGACTACACGCTGAGTATCTAAACTGAAGACCCATCGTCCCAAAGCCTCACGTCATTCGTTGGCTAACATCGTTCTTCACGTGATATCAATAAAAAGCACACACTGTGAGATGTATACAACTTATGATTAAAGAAAAACAACGAGTGAAAACTTTATCAACAAGAGAATCGTGTCAGACTTGTGCATATCTTCAGCAAGCAGAATGTCGATTCACCCGGGCAGTTTCATCGACTGTCAATAAATAACCCAAGTTGTGGGTATGAATGTGTATGTAGTGACGAGAGGAGGGTCTTCAGTTCAAATACTCGCCCACATCATCGTTCAATATTGTTTGTAATGGTGTTCTCCAGAAGTGGTTTATTTTACAACATTTTAGCAAAAACACACGTGTTTGAGACAGTGTGAGTATACTCTGTATGACTTGACGTGTGGATTCTGTGACAACGTGTTTCGCCGACTTTTTGTTGCTGTTCACTGTCCTCTAGCCTTGGTCACCATAGACCCCTGCCTACATCTGAAACTTTCTTATCTCTGTTCTACACGAACACGAAATTCTTTTCCGTCATTGCAACAAACTACATTAGGTAAGATAAAAAAAATTGAATTTCTGAGTGGTGTGTCCCTTTAAGAAGTACACTTCGAATTACAAACCCAGAGTTTCATTTCAAGCTCAAGTTTATTGTCTGTGCACCATAACAAAGTATTCCATTCATCCACCTGTCCTCCCGTTGATCATCTAACTCTCTGATTAAGTAAAAGTCGATTCAAATCATGCGTAGGACGTGCACACGTTAGGTTTAGAGTTAGCATGATTTTATTATCCATCCATCCATTATCCAACCCACTATATCCTAACTACAGGGTCACGGGGGTCTGCTGGAGCCAATCCCAGCCAACACAGGGTGCAAGGCAGGAAACTGACCCCGGGCAGGGTGCCAGCCCACCGCAGTGCACACACACTAGGGACAATTTAGGATCGCCAATGCACCTAACCTGCATGTCTTTGGACTGTGGGAGGGCACTGGAATACCCAGAGGAAAACCATGCAGACACGGGGAGAACATGCAGACTCCACGCAGGGAGGACCCAGGAATCGAACCCGGGTCTACTAACTGTCAGGCAGACTTTATTATCCCAGAGGGAAATTTTGTTTGTAGCTGTAAAATACAAAAACAGAAGGCATTGTTACAAAGAAATCTAAGAGACAAACAAAGACACAACATTTGACACGCAATGTCATTACATAAATACACACTCAAGATCAGAGCTCTAAGCAATGAATCCACCCATCCATCCATCATCGCACCTACTAATTTAATAAAATTCAGTTCATGCTAAGGAAATGGACTTCCTCTTATAAAGCCAGAGTTCAAACAAGAAGTGGAACAAGAAATGTATTGTGTGTGTGTGTGTGTGTGTGTGTGCACTTTAACAGAAGAATCCAGTTCTGTTCCAAAATTGTGGGTTTGGAGGCCTGTTTTAGCAGGATTGGTATAAGAAAGAAAACAACCCTGGTAGAGGCAGCAGTTCGTCTTAGGACACCAGCCCACACACACCAATGCTTATTTACTCTTTAGCTGATCAGAATAACACACATACACATACATCCTGTACATCATTGGGATGGAGGACCAAGACTATTACAGATCCCGTGTGTGTGTGTATGAGTGGAAACACACAAATCCACATATACCTTCATGCAGGTACAGTGCTCTCTGCTATATTAGATATTATTCAGAGTGAATCTGGATGCGTGCCTAATATAGAAAAGGAATTCAGAAGAAAACAAATGATGCCAAATGTTTGTGTGTTTTTGTTTTTAATTTGGTTTTTAATTATACGTGAAGTCATTTTCTTGGAACTCGTAGCTAATGTGAAAATGCTGTGAGCCATTTCTAAGAAAATGTAAGGTGGGGCTTTAAACTGAAAGGTTGCTATGCTCCATGTCAAGCGTGCTACTTAGGATGTCATCCTGGGGTGGGCATGCAGACATGACCCGAGGGCAACTTAATCAGCTAAGATTTCATTGCTTGTGATTTTTCGTTGGGTAGTGTCAGACACGTGTGACATCATCAGGGCTTTTCGTACTACCTGTAATTCCACCTGTCGCTTACTCCTTTTCCTCTTTTACCGTCAGATCAACCACATGAGCTCTGACATTTCCACTTCTTCTCTTTCTTCTCTTTTCCCCTGGTGTTATATTTTTACCAGGGTTCCTCTCCTGGCTGGAGTTCAAATCCATATTTTATGTCCTTTTTGTTCTTTGCTGCACCATTTATTTAGTCAGTCAGTCATTGTCCAACCCGCTATATCCTAACTACAGGGTCACGAGGGTCTGCTGGAGTCAATCCCAGCCAATACAGGGCGCAAGGCAGGAAACAAACCCCGGGCAGTGCGCCAGCCCACCACAGGGCGAACACACACACTAAGCACACACCAGGGACAATTCAGGATCACCAATACACCTAACCTGCATGTCTTTGGACTGTGGGAGGAAACCCACGCAGACACGGGGAGAACATGCAAACTCCACACAGGGAGGACCCGGAAAGCGAACCCAGTCTACCACTCTACCACTGCGCCACCGTGCCGCCCTCCATTTATTTATGACTAGACAAAGAACCCGTTTCGACAACGTAAGGTGGAACGGGCACGAGTTTGTGTCAGCAGTGTATGAAGAACAAATGAAGTTGTTTTGTAATGATTGTAGTCCGCTTTACTCATTACTGTACAGGCTTGTACTGTTAGTTGATGAATTTTCCAGTTCTATAGTATACAGTAATATTGAATGATGAATGTTCCAGTACAATATGGAATAGTAATAAGTATAAGCATCACAAACCTGATATAGGTGTATTGAATAAATGCATAATTAGGCCTCGAGCTGTAGTCGAAAACGCCTTTCTCTTTAAATTTTTGCGGCCGTAAATCCACCTCCTGCCGCGATGTTGGGGTTGGATGTCGGTCGAAGTCGTCTTTCTCTTTGAATTTTCGCGGGCGTAAATCCGCCGCCTGCCACAATGTCGGTCTAGTAAGGTTTTTCGGCCAGCTGCGCAGAAGGCAACTGCGCATTCGGCTTCAGACGGATGTGAGTGAGTGAGTGAGTGACTGAGGAGGCGGGCGAATTATGTATTAAGATAATGTTATTTTCTTTTGTATTTTCTTTGTGTTATGTTCCATGTGTTTTGTGGGTGGTCCTCCAACAGACAGGACCTTCTCTTGCCCTCCGCCCTATAAACCAGGAGTGGGGGTCTCCTACAGTTCCTGGTGGTTCATCTGAATACACTAGGGATTGGCGAGTTTCTTGGGCCTTTCAATTTACTTGTGCTTTGTGACTGTTGGATTTTTTGACTTCTGTATTGGAATTTATTTGCTTGAGTTTGTGTTTCAGGCAACTCCTCTTTGCCTTTTTGTGCTCCACTTTTTTTAATTCATCATTTATTTATAAAGATTCTGTGTGACCCTCTGTGACTAGTGAAATTGCCTGAGAAGAAGGACAGGCCCAGACAGAATGAAGAATCAGTTCTTGCCTGGGAAGGTGGCCATATTGGGAGGATGTGGGGAGCTGATACTTGACTCAGCCGAAAAGCCTTAGGAGAACTGGGTGAACGTGAGTGAAGGGAGCAGTTCATTCGCCCACACGGCAGATGACAGTGTTCCTCCAGGCTAAACACAAACTGGCACGGGACTTGGGAGTCCAAAAGTACAACTCTGTTTGGGTCTTTGGGGGGCGCTGGTGGAGGAGGACTATACCCCGGTTTAAGTTTGACCCAGAAGTGCTCTGGGTGACCAATTACAGGACACGGGAAGTCAAGTAAAAAAAAAAAGAACCGTGCAAGCTCACCTTGGGGAGTCAGAGTCAGTAGGCGGCGGGCGACACTCAGCAGCAGGCAGAAGGGGAGAGAACTTGTTCATTGTGAAGTATTTTGGCTGGTGCTGCGTGGAAAAGTGATGGAGAAAAATAAAAATCTTTAATTTGAACCCGGAGTTGTTTTGAGTAATATTGTGTTTGTGGTTTGGGCTCAGTGGTACCCCTTTGTGTTCATACTAGCCAGGGTTTTTGATGGGAGTTCCCCCTCTGGTGGGGATTTTTGGATGTTTTTGGCACTTAACGTGCTTTGGGGCTCCTGATCATAACACCAGAGACACACACAATCATCATCACCAGTAGTAGCCCCTCAGTTTAAGACTCAACATCTGCATAAGACGCAGCACATTGTGGCTGTGTTGAAACGCACAATTTTGTTTTGTTTCAGGATCTTCCAAATTGAGCGGGATTCACCTCTGGTGCCCCAACCCTTGCTATTTTCCAAAAAATACCCTCAAAACTGACAAACCAATTCTATCAGTGTTTGGTATTGCAAATGTTTTGTGGTGATGCTTATCATGGAAAAGTTTTTGAGTTATTCAAGTTTATTGTCAATCAGGTCATCTTTTACAGACTGGCAGTATACGTGCATTAGAGCTGGCACGAGGGGTGAAGTGAGCAGGTGATAGCCTCAGGTGGCACTTTGGTCAGGGCAGCATTTTCATATAATAGCGATTTGTTTTTAACATTATGAAAGAACTAGGGGACTCTTATCCCCTGCTCGCTTTGCTCGCCCACCCCCGGGTTTGTTTTACCGGATGTACAATTTAAAGAGATTGTTATTTTCATGGAAATTGTTACATATGCCTTATTTTCACTTTTACTTTAAAACCTTTGTAAAAACCGTATTTGTCCTTTACTTCCGGCCCCGGGCGTGGTTAAATCTCTCTGTCGCGGGACGATCAACGCTGCTCACGTTGTGAAGGGGGTGCTGAACGCACGCTAAGGAGATAAAGTCGGATCAGCTGCTGTCTTGCTGCGCGTCGATCATTTAAAAGCCTGTACAGCAACTGTCCATTTGCCACTTTGCGTCTCTGCTGCTCGTGTTGTAAAGGGGGGGGGGGGGGGCTGGCTGAACGCAAACTAAGTAGATACGGTCGGATCATCTGCTGGCGAGCTGCGTGTTCTGCTTGTCGCTTGTCATTGTTTTAATATCTGGGAGTACATAAAGTGTGTCTGCCAAAAGCTTTCCAGCAACTGCTAGGTTAGGAGTCCGTGAACTTGTTTTAAATTGTTTGTAAGTAGGGCGTGAAAGTCACCGTCTCACGGTTCTTGCTTCCTAAGGTTCTAATGTCTAGTCTCGCATGACGTCAAAGTGTCTCTGTAAGATCACGTCTTGTTTGGTTCGCTCGACCCATTCACCCCGTGTTGTGAAGCATGCTAAGGAGATGCGGACGGATCAGCTACTGGCTTTGTGCTGCTGCCGAGCTGCACGTTCTGCCTGTCGCGCTGCGCGTTGATCATTTAAAAGCCTGTACAACTGCTGTCCTTTTGTCTCACTGCCTTGTCTTGCGGGACATCAAAGTGTCTTCCGAGAAGATTATGTCTCGTCTCCCTCGTCTCCAGCCCAAGATTTTTTTTTATAATAGATATATATTACTAAAACAATGAGAGTTACAGTAAGTATAAACCTTAAGCAGTACATGCAAACAGTGCCTAATTTCTCTACTGCCTATAAAAACTGTGAGGAACTTTTCCATTAATATCTGAGTGACAATTCACGCTGCTGCAGTGCATTGCAAGCATCCATAACATCGAGTGCATGCGCATTTCGAAGCTACATCTCACTACCTGGAATTGCTGTTCATTTCCCTGATTTTTCACTTATCATGTTGAGTATACATCTATTGACATTGTCTAAAATTTAGCTAATTTCTAGAATGCTGTTAAGGTGTATGAAATGGGTACAGTGTCTGTGAAATGTTTAAGTTGGCACCGCATGTCAGCATGCAGATCAGCCTTTAGAGAAGTGCCTGGGGTGAGCGCAAACATATAAAAATATATATTTAGATCAAACAAAAGTGTTTTATACATTTACTAGCTACACATCCTGTTAATGACGGGTAATACAATAATTTAAAAATCTTTATTGTCTATTGCCCTGTGTGTACCTTCAGTGCCTTATCTTGGTATCTACTGTACATGTGCCTGAACTTCTCTTCGCCGGCACTCCTTCTCTCGAACGCGTTGCCGTAAAGCCTGTCCTGGTAATGCCTCTGTCATTATTCTCGAGGTGCCCTTCTCACCTCCTGGCTGGGTTTATACCTCCCATCTTTGAAGGCGATTACTTAATTGTGCCTTCTGTGCCATTTCTCTTCCTTGTGTGTCTCAAATTCACAATTTCTATTTTGCCACCAAAGCCAAACTGACCAATGTGATTGCTCTAAGGGACCAGACCTTAGTGTTTTATTATATAGTAGATATTGTTTTTAATGCCTAATGATTTTAACCTAATTCTTAAATGTTTATTCACATTTTTGCCAAATTTTAAATCATCACATATACAATGCATATGTCTGTTATATGTTATTTGGTGTGGGATTCATAAAAGCAGTATTAATGTCTGTGATGCACTAAAAAGGTTTGTGACGTGCCATCTGTTGGAATGGCAAGTGAAATGCATTTTATTACTAAACAGGTTTGTGACGTGCCATCTGTTGGAATGGTAAGTGAAATGCATTTTATTACTAAACAGGTTTGTGACGTGCCATCTGTTGGAATGGCAAGTGAAATGCATTTTATTACTAAAAACATTAGTGATGTGAAATCTTTTGGAATGACAGAGACACAGCAACCAGATGGACACACAGACACTTATAATATATCAATCTTAATAAAAGGATATTATATTATATTATATTATATTATATTATATTATATTATATTATATTATATTATATTATATTATATTATATTATATTATATTATATTATATTAAGCACCACCTCATATTCTTAGGCAAAAAAAAGGAGCAAATGCACAAAAAAGGAATGCCGTGAAGCTGACATTAAAGCAAAGAAACTGAAGAAGGCTGCAGCATCACACAGCAGTCTGCATCACACTGTGTAGGTTGGCAGGCAGGAAATGTTCTCCTGTCTAATCTCAGTCCTGGCCTCCACACTGAGTGTGTATTGTTTTATGACAAACAAGCTCCTTATCTATATGAGAGAAGAAATGTGAAGCAATGCCTTCTTAGCTCCTTAAGTTTATCACATTTGGCAGGTCTCCCTCACACGCCAGCCAGGCTACGTGGATTCCAATTTTAGCAACGGAAGGTCATTTTTAAGCATTTTCGAAATGCCGTCCATTGTAGTCAATTCCTATAAAGGTTTGCACTGAGTACAGGAAATTTTATTTACTTAGATTTATCAAATGATTGAGATCTGCGCCAAACAGTTATGTAATTTTGTTTGTAATTTGTACTATTGTTATTACATAATTGAATTTACCAGCCATAACACATTCACCTCAGAAGAAGTCTGGGCCTGCCTAGTACATGGAAGGGAGACCATCTAGAAAAGCTTGGGCTGATGCCATAAGAAGTGTTGGTGAAGCAAGCAGGGGGCACCTACCCTGTGGTCTGAATGTGAATCCCAATGTCCCAGTGCAGTGACGGGGACACCGTGCTGTAAAAATGGCACCATCCTTTGGATGAGATGTAAAACCGGACTTTCTGTGGTCATAAAAGATCCCTGGGCATCCTTCATAAAAAGCAATGTGTATCCCGATGTCCAGGCTCAAGTGCCCTCCATGGCCTAGTCATTCTGGGTCCCCTAATCATTCCCTCTCTGTAATTGGCCGTCTCTCTCATCGCTTCTCCACCTAACAGCTAATGTGTGGTGAGCAGACTGGCGCAACAATGTCTGCCATTCGGGTGGATATTACATATTAGTGGTGGTTGAAGTGGCTCCCCACTCACTGTACTTTGAATAGTTAGAAAACTTCTATATAAATGTAAAGAATTATTATTATATTCTGAACACTATAATAATGAAACACAAACTGTATAACTTGGCTTAGATTTTAACCCTGAATGAAGGTATGCGTTGAAAATCTCGCCAGCACACGGCTCCTGTTTCAGTCTTGCCATACCCAATATAAATAGAAGGAGGAACCGACTGATTTAAAGAGGCCCCATTCAATGAAGACTGTGTATTTGTTGCGTCTTTTGTCACTTCCATTTCTCTGTCATCTTTCTTTGCCACAAAATAGCCTGGCATTAATAACATTCTGTTATTTTACCATATTAATGGCAATCGTTTGGTGCAGTCCTGTTGGGATCCGTGGGCACCGCCAGGGGGTGCTACAGCTGCTGCTGACCCCTGGAGAGCAGCTCTTCCACCACAAAGGGACATGCTGCCAGAATTACGTCATCGGGAGCCTTTTATATAAGGGGTCAGCAGGCATCACTCGGGGAGCCAGAGTCGGGAGGAGGAGGATGAAGCTTGTTGTGGAGGAGTGGAGAGAAAAGAGAGAAGGGAAACATAAAGGAAAGTGTGTGTTTGGGCTGTTGGGGACACTGTAAATAAATAAATCACGTGTGCTTTTTGCACTTGTGCCTCTAACGTCTGTCTATGTTGGGTTAGCGCATTATAGCGCCATCTACATCTTGGAAAACAAGTCACAGGAGGTTCTGATCAACCTTTATAACACACTGGTGAGCCCTCATCTTGAGTACTGTGTGCAGTTTTGGTCTCCAGGCTACAAAAAGGACATAGCAGCACAAGAAATGGTCCAGAGAAGAGCGACTAGGCTGATTCAGGGGCTACAGGTGATGAGTTATGAGGAAAGATTAAAAGAGCTGAGTCTTTACAGTTTAAGCAAAAGAAGATTAAGAGGTGACATGACTGAAGTGTTTAAAATTATGAAGGGAATCAGTACAGTGGATTGAGACGGTGACTTTAAAATGAGTTCGTCAAGAACACGGGGACACAGTTGGAAATTTGTTAAGGGGAAATTTCGCACCAACATTAGGAAGTTTTTCTTTACACAAACAGCGATAGACACTTGGAATAAGCTACCAAGTAGTGCGGTAGACACTAAGACGTTAGGAACTTTCAAAACTCAACTTGATGTTTTTTTGGAAGAAATAAGTGGATAGGACTGGCGAGCTTTGTTGGGCTGAATGGCCTGTTCTCGTGTAGAGTGTTCTAATGTTCTATCAGCCACAGCAGTTAGCTACACCATTATATATCAGATTAATACTTGACAACAATGTGTTGATCACATTGCAGCTTTCTGGGTATGTACGTGTGTGTGTGTGTATATGTGTGTATTCTGTGAAGAAAGCGCAAACATCTCGCATAAAGATTTGGGGACTCCACCCCATATACTGTAGGCAATGACACAACAAGTTATCATAAAGGACTGAGTCCACATACAGACTGAAGAGGAAATAGGAGACTTGCGATTTTATAGATAAGTCACAGGAAAAGGCGGGCTTCAGCTGAAGGGCGTGATGAAGAGGAGGAAGTGGGAGGAGTCTCAGTTGGCTTTTCCTTCTGATGGTCTGTGAAGGAAGAAGAAGAGTACAGTGGAACCTCGGTTTGCGAATAACTTGGTTTACGAGTGTTTTGCAAGACGAGCAAAAATTTTTAATAAATTTTGACTTGATAAACGAGCGAGGTCTTGCAGTACGAGTAGTATGTATACGCTTTGTCTGCTGAGCGTCATGTGATCACAACTGAGCTGATGGTTCTTCACTCTCTCTTGCTGCGGGATTGTGGGCAATCGTCTCCTATTCTCCGTCTGAGTCGGCGTGCCTCACTCATAGTAAACATCCGTACAAGCGTATAGTGTTTACTACAGCATTAGCATTGTGACTGTGTGTGCGCGCGCGCGCGTGTATGTATGTATGTATGTGTGTGTATGCTCGCTAGTGCGTGTGTGTGCTGTGACGTGCGAGTCCCCGTCTTGCACACTAAAACACAAAGTTGGGTCTCAGTACTTTAGCAACACCAGCTTTATTCAGCTTGAAACAGCAACAGCGCGGTTATTTATACACAGACACAGCAGTCAGGCAGGGCCCAGCACATTTATAATGTTCCTTGTTCCTTGTATCACCCATTGACGGCAGGCGCTTATAGCATGTCCGCGATCTTTTCGGATTCGCTTTTACGGCGAACTGCTACAGCGCTGGGAGACTGCGATTGCTTTGGGACGCTCTTCCGCATGTTGTCCCGTTGGGTGCAATCCCACAAGAGTTTAGAAACTCACTCACACCAGCCATGATTCTTTTCAAAGGTAAAGTGCAGGTTAATTTGTTTTATGTATTTTTACTTTATATTTTGTATTAATCATTTTTATATGAATAGTTTTGGGTTGTGGAACAAATCATCTGAGTTTCCATTACTTCTTATGGGGAAATTCACTTTGACATACAAGTGCTTTGGACTACGAGCACGTCTCCGGAACGAATTATGCTTGCAAACTGAGGTTCCACTGTAATTAGTACCACATATTAACCTCTGTTTTGGTACTTTAGTCCCATTTAAGCCCTTAGAATTCCCCCTAATGCGCACATGTGTGATAATTCCCATGCACCTCTGCAGGTGTCCTGATTGGGATTAGCCTGGAGGAATACTTTGGTGGCATGAACTGCTCCCGGTTCACCCAGTCCACTTATTATAACTCGGTCTCAGCCGGGATGAGGATTGCAAGGCATTCTGTTCAGGTTGTGTCTTCACTCCTGCAGTCTTTTCATTATGGCCTCCTGACCAGACTAGACATCAGTCTCCATCCCAGCCAGGATACATGTCCAGGGCCGGATTTTCCTATAGGCTAACTAGGCTTCAGCCTAGGGCCTCAAGATCAAGAGGGGTCTACATTCAAATTGTTAGCAAAATTTTATTATCTCTCATGTAATTTACAAACTTAAAAATGGAAGGTGAAAGGGCCTCATAAGTGGAATAGCCTAGGGCCTCTTTTCATATAAATCCGGCCCTGTACACGTCCATCCTACATGGCACTTAAAAATACCAACAGATGATAATATGAAGCAATACGTGGTCAGCCAAAGCCACGGTTGAACAAATGTGATGAAAACGGGCCATTCAGCCTAACAAAACTCATCAATCCTACTTGCCTAATTTCTCCAAAGTAATATCAACAAGACAAGTTTTTAAAATCTCAGAAGCACTACTGTCAGGGCCGGATTTTCCTATAGGCTAACTAGGCTTCAGCCTAGGGCCTCAAGATCAAGAGGGGCCTACATTCAAATTGTTAGCAAAATTAAAATTACACTATTCTAAAAACAGTGAACACTAAAACACTGAACCGAAAATAAGGAGAAATTCTACGCATATGACTAATAAACAAACATAAAAATGTATTGGTTAAGATCAACGCGTTAATTTTCCACACAGGTTAGTACCAATCACAACATGTTTCATTTAACATATTGATATATATCACAGTAATGATGTATTTTATTATCTCTCATGTAATTTACAAACTTAAAAATGTGAAGGTGAAAGGGCCTCATAAGTGGAATAGCCTAGGGCCTCTTTTCATATAAATCTGGCCCTGACTGCTGTCCACCACAACACCTGGCAACTTGTTGTATGTATGTGTGTGCGAGGGGAGGCTATTATCCAGATTCTTGACTTTGTTGGAGATCATGAGTGTAATCGTGCCTAAAGTGGCAGCGATTTTATAATGTAGTAATAACTTGGCTGGCCTGCACAGTTTTGGTTTTTTTTGTCTTGGAGAGACTGTTTTGGAGTTGTGGATCGCCAAGGTCCGTGAGAAAGTCCAACAACATGACAGTGGAAAGCATTTGAGCATCAACAGGAAAACTAAAGTATTAAACAACACGCATGGCAATGACGGTGTCAAGGAAGAGGACGTGAGAAGCTAAAAAGAGATGACTGTAAGCAGAGCCTTGGAGAGATGTAAGGAAAAGGAAGCGTATCTTGATACACCCCTCAGAGCACATGAGGACACTCTGCTGTAAGATCATGCTGATTTAATCTCATTAAGATACTGTCAAAAGCTATCATCATAAAATGTTAAAGCAGTAGTTTGATGATAGAAAAATATGCAGGAACTTACGTACTTCCAATATTACTGCGTCAGTAAGATGGAAATGCATGTTATGTGCAATGTCTGTGGAATACTCGGTGGCAGGTGTGCTTCTTCGCATTACCAGGGACCCATCTATGGAGAGTTTTCTCAGTTTCCTGGCACAGTCTAAAGATTTGAATTTTAGTTTAAATTTCTGCTCTGTATTGGCCTAGTGTAAGTGTGCTTGTGATGGCGTGAGTCCTGATCCATGCTGCCACTTCTCTTCTGGGAGCCGCTTGAACCCAACCCCTTCAGTAATGTAACTGGATGAGCTTTGCAATGAGGACAAAACACACTGGGAGCAAGGGGATGGTGCAAAAAAGTGGACAAGTGCTTTTATTAAAAACAAAACCGTGTCCATAGTGCAGTGTTCCAAAAAACAAAATCCATACAACGAGGTGATAAAAGTGGAGATTAAAATCCAAAATAAATAATCCTTTAAAACAAGGTTAAAAACTACAGGTGCCTTCTTCATTCTAACTTGCTTATCCCAACCGGCTTTGCAACAGGGGAGTCACCCTACCTGCAGCTGACCTTCTCCTGGTCTGGAAGCCTTCCATCCCCAGGCTACGTACAGCTATTTCGCCGGACCGAGACTCTGATATCCTCCCAATGGCCAGGATGCTCACACTGGGGCTCAACTTTCCCAAGCCTCTCTGACTCCCACTGCCTTCTGCGACCTTATGCGGCGAACCAACCACCTTCTTGGTCACTCCAGCTCCTTGAAATTGCTCAACTGGAGTGACCGCTTCCTACTGCCCCCATCGAGTGTCGGCCAAGCACTCCTCCTAAGGGGCTCTCCTCACAGATGCCTGCTCACTCGCTCGCTGGTTCCCACACCGGCTCTTTTCTCCTCCCGCCATCCTCGTTCACTAACCTCCATTCCGTCTTCCTCGATCTCCATTTTTTTCTTTTTCTTTGTTTATTTCTACACTCCACACTAGCACTGCTGTTTATAATGGAGACATGGCACAGGTGTGGCAATTAGCAGCTACCGACATCAATTATGGACACGGGCGATCCCGCACTTGTGCACTTCATTGCGGAAACACCCATGCCCACATCGCGCCAGGGAACCACTTCCACCACACTATCATGCCCCATTCCTTAAACCATGGGTGTGGTGATTATTTAATCTGTTTTAGAGCCGCGGACCCACTATATCACAGTGCTTGCGAGGTGTGGATGAAAAAGGCACACTGAAAGCAGGCAGATAATATTTCTCAATTCTCTTTTTTATTCATTCGGAGTCACAGTAAGTAGAGATTCAAAAGAGCATAACTTATTGCCGCAAAGCTCAATTTGAACCCCGATCAAAAGCCAGGAGGGGTTTTTTATACTTCAGCATCTCATGATTAATAAGACAGAAAAACATCCTTATCATCTAAGTAAAGTTAAACAATATGTCTGTTGAGCTAAGCATTATCTGTGTTCTCAAAGCTAAGCACAGGAGAGACGCCTTTGCATAAACTACATGTACTTTCTGCAGCCTTGTGACCTTGTCCCTGAGACATTCACTCAGAGAAAAGGAAAAAACAAGAAACAGCTTAGATTTTATTCATGTGGACACTATTTCTCCTGAACCCTGGAATAACATATTTTTGTTAGTTTATAAGCCAAAGCGTCTATCACTGGCAAGTTACAGAAATAGTTATTATAAAAATTCTAATTTACTAAACACACAAAGTACATGGTGCTGAGGAGAACATTCTTCTTCTACAGAGGGGACCGTGCAATGTCCTACGTTCCATCCAGGGTTAGCCCCCAACACTTGTAGAGATAGTTGTAATATCATGTGTACAGAGTACAGTGAACTGATGGACTTAGAATGGGGGATAAAAGAAAACAGGAAGCCAATTAATGGATAGGTGGTCACAAAACATTTCATATATGAGGGTGTCCAGTTTGGGAGGCTGGGGATGCCATTGTTGCTTTATGCAGATGATGTTCTCTTTTCTTCATCTGACTGTGACCTTTGGTACACATTTAAGTGATTCGCTGCTTAGTGTAAAGCAGCTGGGAATGGAGATCAATACCTCCGAGTCTGAGGTCATGGCTCTTTCTCGGAAAAGAGGGTATTGCTCTTTCCAGGCAATCTGGGGGGGAACCAAATGCCCTGATGTAGGAGTTCAAGTATCTCATGATTTTTGTTTCTGGGTGATGGAAGAAGGGAATGTAAGATCAATAAGTGAATTTGAGTTGCAGTAGCTGATCTGCAAACACTGTGCCATTCTATGATGATGAAGCCTGAGTATAAATTAAAAAAAAAAAACACCTGGTTTTCCAGTCAGTCTACCTCACCTATGGACATTAGCTGTGGGTACTGACCAGAAGAATGAAGATAATAAATGGCAGAAATGAGGTTTCTTCATAGGACTATCATAAGGTGAGAGGCTCATCAATTCTGGAGAGCCTCAGAGTAGAATCACTGCTCCTCCAGATCGAAAGGAGCCATTTGAGGGGTGGTCTGGGCAAGATATAAGGATACCCTCCAGGTGACTCAGTGACTTGGAGCTTCTCTGGGTACATCCCACTTAGTGGAGACCCAGCAGCAAACCCAGGACATGATGGAGGGATTTAACCTTTCAGCTGGCATAGGAATGCCTGTGAACTGCCCATGAAGAAGAGTGGGAATCAATAACTGGGGACAGGGAAGTCTGGGCTGAAATGCTCGGTCTGTTGCCACCGTAGTGTTCTCCAAGATAAGTGGTTTGAGAAGATGAGATGATGGGCCTGTTATGATTTCAGATTTCTGAAATGTGCAGACTATATTTATTTTTCGCATATCTGGTCATATGTAATTCTTTATCTTTATGTTCTCAATGTCATCACACTCCTATCTGTACATTGCTTTCTAGCGCTGGTGGCACCATTTTGAATTGACCTCTGTCGTTTCTGTTGTTAGACAACCATTTGCGGCCACGTGAGAGAATAAACAGATTAAATACAAGGGATCAGAAAGCAGCACATAATCATTTGTTTATCCGAGTATGAAACTGTTAAAGTGACGGCTAATCATAAAACAAATATATTGTCATATATATGAAGTACTGAGATCAAAACCAGAAAGACTAATCAAAATAAAGAAATGAACTACCAGGAAATACGCAGAGCTGACCTTTTATACCATCATGGTAGGTTTGTGCTAGAAAGTCATTTTGAGCATGCAAAATATCAAACTTAAACTTCAGAGTTCAAAATACTGAAGCAAAAGATTTTAACCATAATTAAGATTCCTTTCCCTAACTATAAAAACGTTTTGTGTAGATTTGGTGTAGACTTAGGTTTATTCTTAAGTTTGAATGAAGGAATATGCATGCCACCATCTTATATAGGGGTGACACAACAACATGATAATATCACATTTAAAGCCATAAATAACCATTAAATAACTGTCACAAAATGTCAAAGATTAACATAATCACAAAGTGGTGGCGGGAAAATAGAAAAGAAAATAGCAATATGTTTATCGTAATGATAATTAAAAAATGACTATAAAAACCGAGATATCAGAATTGTTATGCCACACAAGAGTTCTCAAGCACGTGAGTCCTGAACAGTGTCAAAAATATCCATTAGAGGGGAATTTTTTTTCAAAAAAACCCAGCTAATAACACAGAGGACCATGTAGGATCTTTATAAAATAAAAGATTTATTGTTAACAAAAATGCTCTGCAATAGCATGAGGGTCCGTGGAGCACAAAAAGTCAATCCAAGGTGAATAAAGTCCCAATGCAGTAATCCAAGACAAGATCAAAGATCCAGAAAAAATAATAACCATAAGCAGAGACAAACAAAAAAACACTCACCGACTCCTTAGCACATTCAAATGAACCGCCTGTGGGAAACTTTCACCTTTATAGGGCTGAGGGCAGTCCCTGGCCGAGATGGGCAGTTGGTCCTGCCTCTTGAGAAACCACCCACAAAACACATGGAACATGATAAAAGATGTGTAGAAACTAAGGAAATAACAAAATTAACATGAGCAAAATAATTAAAGTTTGATCAAAGCAGATATTAAAGAAGAATTTGAACCCCAGACAGGGGAGGAACCCTGGCTAAAAACATGACAATAACCAATTAGTGGTACGGTTACCCATGCTTTATATTCAGTGACTATCTACTGTATAATAAAATGTTTCTGTGTGTGTGTGTGTGTGTGTGTGTGTGTGTGTGTGTGTGTGTGTGTGTGTGGTCCTTTCAAACAGTCTGATTGGTCACTTTGGCGGTGGTTGGCTCATTACTAAGGATGAAGATGTGATTCTTTAGAGGTGAGCAGTTCAAAAAGAAGTTAAAATGGACCATTTCAATGAAAACAAAGCAAACTTCATTACTGAGCGACGTTGAGTTGATTGTTACAATCGAGGCTCAACCTGAGTCACCTTCAAACACCAGGAAGTGTTCACAATAAAACAAATGCTGTTTTCACATTGGGTAATGGGGGTCCATCTACCATTGGTGGCAGTCAAAAAACAAAGGTGTCTAGCTGCATATAGTCACTCAGTATAACAATGTCAGAAAGGTTTTGTACCTTGGTGGCACCGAACAAACCATAATGGACCCTACTTCTCTATTACTTCTCTCACTCATGCTTTATTATAATACACTGGAGTCTTATTATCCCTAAGTGGTCTCTTTCTGTTGTGGACCACCAGGGCGGTCCAGCCACCCAGACCCCTGAGTCAGACAGACAGAGACATGAGTTCCAGCACAGCACACGCTTTATTTTTATGGGGAAACACTTTTGTCTCGTCTCCCCAACAGCAACACGGTACAAAGCACCAAAGCACAGTTCTTGTATTCTTCCTCTTCTCTCTCTATCTTTTTTTAATCCTTCCACCTCCACTCCTCATGGCAAGCTTTGTCCACCTCCTCCCGACTCTGGCTTCTGGAGTAGTGGTGGCTGTCCCCTTTTAGAGGGCTCCCGGAAGTGCTGCAGGTGCTCGATGACCTTCTTCTTGCAGCACTTCTTGGTGTGATGGAACTGCTGCACCAAAGGGATCAGCAATTGTCAAGGTAGCCTCTGGCAGTGGCCACGGGCCACAGCAGGGTTGAGCTTCCATGCTCCAAACCTATTACCCCGCTGCAAGCCAGGGGGGCTTTCCTCTAGCGTTCCTGAGAAGGTAATGCCCAGGATATGCTCTCTCCCCTGATCATTCCATTATAGGGACGTCCCAGCTGGGCAAGGTCCCCGGCCATCTGCCACACTGTCAAAACCATAATGTCAGCAGCTGCTTTCAGTATTAGTGTCTTGTCCTTCTCATGTCACCATAACACCAAAGTATTTTGCTTTCTTTCTCACGCCAGATGTTTCCTCTGCTTACCTTTTTCATGTTCCTCCCGACCATCCTAAATCCTGTGGCTTGGCCAGGATGAGCTCTCCTTTGGTGTTTTTTTTTTTTTTTGAGGTTGCTTATGGATTGCAGAATTAATGCTTTGCATGTTAGTAGGAAATTTCTCACTTGTATAGTTTAGACGTGTTCATGACCACAATTTATAAACCTATGAGCATCGAAACACTAACAAAAGGGGGCATGGATCTTTAATGTAAATCTGGCTGCCATGACTCACTGTACTGTACATTTTGTGATGGCTCTGTAAAGTGGGAATAATAGGCACTCAAGGGCCTAACGGAGTCACTTATAATGAGCATTACAAAAATTTTGATGAGAACAGGCCATTCAGCCCCACAAAACTCGACATCCCTATCAATCTAATTTCTCCAAACTCACCTCCAGTCAACTCTCGAACACCATTAGAGTTCTGCTTCCCAAAAAAGTACTTGTTAACTTCATTCCATGTGTCTGGGGTCCTCTGTGGAAAGAAAAAGTTTCTAACATTTTGTATGAAATTTACTCATAACGGGTTTCTAACAATGTTCCTGTGTTCTTTTGGAAGAACTCATTTTGAAGTAACAGCTGGGACCTTCTGTACCAATTCCTTTCATAATTTTAAATATTTCAATCTTGTCACCTTGTTAATCTCAGTTAACTTAAACTGAAAAGGTTCAACTCCTTCAGTCTCTCTCCTCATAACTCATACCTCTCAGTCCTGGCATCATCAGCCTTGTCGTTCACCTCTGGACTTCCTCTAGTGCTGCTATGTCTTTTTTGTCATTTGAAGACTACACATGGTACCTCAAGTGAAGCTTCACCAGTGTGTTATAAAGCTTAAGCACAAGCTCCTTTGACTTGTACTCTACACTTTGTGCTGAATAACCTGTACGCCTTTCTAATGGCTTCTGTGCATTCTCTGGATGTAGAAAGTGACAAGTCCACTATGACTCCTAGGTCATGTTGTAGTGGTGCTACATGAATGCAGCGTTTCTCAACCTTTAAGTATTTGCGACCCGAGTTTTCATAACAGTTTTAATTGCGACCCCCCCTAATGTTTTTTTGAAAGGAGCCCACTAATACCAATTTGTTCTTTTTTAATTAATGATATATCATAGATTCATATTTTATTACTGTATACCTACTTAACTTTTATCTACATTTATCTAACTCTGTTTATTTTTCTAGTATCAGAATGTAGTTTAAGTTAATTTGTTTTGGTTTCAATAGATTTATTTTTCATATTTTCGATTCTTGTTTTCTTTTTTTCACATCTTCATGCCCCCCTTTTTGTTACTTCGCCCGCCCCACAGGTTGAGAATGTGTTTTGTGTCGAGTTGCATCTTTCATAGTGTTGTCCCTTTTTATGTAGTCTATGGTGCGTCTGTGTAACTGTTGTCCTCCTGGAAACAAAGGGGGAAAGGAGAATACTGCAGGACCATGACCCCTCAAGGGAACTTTCCTGTCCACCCGTCAAGTCCATCTGGATTATTTCTTATTTAAACGAGAGGAGGAAAATAAACAGAACACAACATGGAACGCATCACGAAAGACGGAGAAACGCCGATCTGGGTCGTCACATACCAATCCACAGCTTGGTGCTCTCAGTGCTCACCATTCTCACAAAACCCCAGGGTTCAGTAGTATCGGGACACACTGAGGACCATATGGGAAAGGAGTGAACAATAACGTGCTTCCATATTGCAGTTACGGCTGGACAGTTTCTAACCGGTTCGAGGTCATTTTCATTAATCATTCTCTTGACAATTTCCTGGACTTTACGTGTGATATGTGTTTCTTGTGCATCATATCTGTTTTATGTTCAGTGTAGGGTCAAGGAAGGGTTTGCACTGCAACGTTTATTATAATGTTCCACTGTTCACTTGTGAGGTTGGGGGTGTTAGGGGACGGGAGAGGTGAAATATTTATACTGTTTGACATTTTGTTTCACTTCTTTTTCATTAATTTATATATTCACTTTATTATTTTATATACTTTGTCCTTTTGCTTATTTTTGATCGCCCGATTGGGGAAGTTATTGGAAGATGTGCGGCTTGTCTAAGTCTGATGCTCCTCAGGTTGCCAGGCCACAGGTCTTGGCGGTGTATTTGCTGGTTCGGACGATTGGGCCAGCTGTTACAATAGTAATATGTGTATAGTCCAAAGTTGACCAGATTTTCATTCTGCACGTTGAGTTTTCCTCCCACATCTCACTGGCAAATGTGTTGGGTTAAGTAGCCATTTTAAAATGGCCCCAGGTGAGTTTGAGCGGGACCTGTGATGGACTCCTAAATGATCAAAAGTTGTTCCTGATTTGGCTGTGGCCCCCACGACCCTGAATTTGAATAAATGCATTGAGAAAGTTCCATTCTAGTCTGGTCTGGTCTGGTCTGGTCTGGTCTGGGTAACATGATAATGGAGTGTTTTGTGCTACTGCCTAAATATCATAGGTTTGATCAATGACTGTGTACAGTTTGGATGTTGTTCTTGGGTTCACTTATGTTTTTCTTCAAGTACTCTGCTTTTCCACCTACATACCCACATATGAATGTGTTAGACTTTCAATTTCAAATTAGCCTAGTGTGAGTGTGGCTGATTCTGAGATGGGCTGTTGTTTCATTCAGGTCTGGTTACTGTTATGGGCCTCATGCTGCCAAAATGAGCAGCATCAGACATACAACTTGAAACTTTATTAAGCATTTTTCAGAAGGGTGTGTTATGTAGCTTGTTAATGATTCATGTTAACTGTAATCCGCCAAAAAAGTCTCATCAAAGTCAGGAAATTCCAATTATAGTGCTTTTTGGCAACTCAGCTATCCACCTTATTACAGATGTGACCTCTCTTTGTCTTACACAGGGAAGTCATAACATTACAAGGTGTCCGACAGGCGTGAGAGATTTGAGGGATAGAGAAGTCGGAAGAGAGCCACACCTTAGACCTTGGAAACGCAAGAACTTCCTAAAGAGTGCTGAAGAAGCGCAATCAACTCGTCACCACAAATATCAGTTAATGTGTCACCAAAAATATAACCGTCCAGAGGATATGATCAAAAAAGAATGTAGAAGCATCCAACAGGCAAAACTAAATAAATGGAGCTACTTAAAGAATAGATAGATAGATAGATATTTTAGTATAGTAGGCAGGATAAGACAGATAGATAGATAGATAGATAGATAGATAGATAGATAGATAGATAGATAGATAGATAGATAGATAGATAGATAGATAGATAGATAGATAGATAGATAGATAGATAGATATTTTAGTATAGTAGGCAGGATAAGATAGATAGATATTTTAGTATAGTAGGCAGGATAAGATAGATAGATATTTTAGTATAGTAGGCAGGATAAGATAGATAGATATTTTAGTATAGTAGGCAGGATAAGATAGATAGATAGATATTTTAGTATACTAGGCAGGATTAGATAGATAGATAGATAGATATTTTAGTATACTAGGCAGGATTAGATAGATAGATAGATATTTTAGTATACTAGGCAGGATTAGATAGATAGATAGATAGATAGATAGATAGATAGATAGATAGATAGATAGATAGATAGATAGATAGATAGATAGATAGATAGATAGATAGATAGATAGATAGATAGAATTCCTTACTGTCATTATGCATACACATAACATAGGTGGAACAGTAATGTCTTCCATTCATATATCTTGCTCTGTTGTTGTGGTTATTCCTCAAAGTTCCCCAGTTTTCCTCCCAAAGACGTGTAGGCCAGGTTAGCTGCCAGTTCTAAACTGGCCCTATGTGAGTAATGGATTTATGTGTGAGTTGGCCCAGTGATGGCCTGACATCCCGTCCAGGTTTGCTTGTTATTTGTGTCTGAGGCTGGTGGGAATGGCTCTCCCCCCCATGATGTTGAACTGAATTAAGCAGATATTACAATGCCATTTCATCTTAGTTAAGGAATTCAGGAATTTTACATTAGTATGTATAAAATGGTACTTTTAGTGTAATCACTATCGTAAAGCTTCTACAAAATAAAGTGAAAGAGTGCAATAATAAGTCTATAAAATTGTAGTATTAATAATAAAATAAAGGAAAAACATGATTTATGTTAGTTTGACCATTAAAGTTAGATGATCCTTGTAGGCCGGCTCAGGCCAGGACTGGCAGACTGGGGGCACCAAACAGAAAAATGAAACTTGTGAATGAGGGTATAATTAGCAAACAAGCACACAGACAAACAACAGATGAAATAAATAAATATGTCAATGTTAATTTAACATTCTTCACAGATAGACAGATAGTGTGAACGCTGAAGTCGAAAAACAACAGGAAAAACACCAATTTAAAATAAAAAGCAATTTCTTTATTCTTGGTGAGTTAAAAAGATACTTGTTTTGGTGTCTTTTTATGAAATTTTCTTTATGAAATCTTAACCCCACAAAACCACAGTGATTTTATATGAATGCCACCAGATTTGTTTTATGCAATTGCTAGGATTTTGGTAGGTATAACAATCAGAGGTGCTTTTCTTGTGATGTTATCACTGCACTGGTTTAAAGGTTGGTGTCACATTTCCCAGTCATCTGAGTATACAGATATCATCGAAGAACTTTTCTTATGGCCTACTAGTTTGATATTTATTGGTTTTGACTCTGTTTGGGGTGGCACAGAGGTAGTGCTGCTGCCTTGCGGTAAGGTAACCACAGTTCTCATCCCGAGTCCTCCGTGTGTGGAGTTTTCATGTTCTCCCACATCTGCATGGGTTTCCTCCGGGTGGTCGAGTTTTCTCCTACAGTCCAAAGACATGTATATTAGGTGAACTGGCGATGCTAAATTGGTTCTGGTGTGTGTGTGTATGTTCACCCTGCGATGGGCTGGTGTCCTGTCAAGGGTTTATTCCTGCCTTGTGTCCTACGCTATGTAGCTGGGATGGGCTCCAATACCCCCCTGTGATCCTGGTCTGGATTGAGTGGGTTACAAAACTTAAAAATTTATTCAGTTATCTGCCTTCGAGTCTTGTCTCTTGTTTTGGGTAACGAGTTACTAGTCTTTCTGGTTCTTGACCCCCTTGCAGTGTTTTAGTTGTTACTGATTCATACTCCATTTAAATACTGTGGCGGACAGCCAGGGCCCTTACCCCTGGGATGGAAGGACTGAGGGAGAGGGCATATTCAGAGCAATACCTCCCCCGGAACACAAAAGGGGAACCCCCCGCCCCCAGCAAACTTACAGTGGGGCCATGGGTTTGGAGCTTAGAAGGTCAACCCCGCTGGGGCCCTTGGCCTTCACCATGGGGTGCTTGGACAGTTGCTTAGCAATGGGTTGCAGCACTTCCACCACACCGGAAGAAGATCTGGGTGAATCTGGAGCACTTCTGGATACCCTATAAAAGGGTCCACCTCACTCCATTCGGAAAGTCAGAGTCGGGAGGTGGACAAAGCTTGCTGGGAGAGGACAGAAGGCGGTAGAGGAAGAGAAGAAGAAGGGACTGTGTTTTGGTTTTGGTGCTTTCTGTACTGTGTGCTTCCCCACTTGGAATAAAATTGTGTGCTGGACTGTAACTTGTGCCTCGTGTCTGTCTGCGTCGGGTACGGTGGCTTGTACACCCCCTGGTGGTCCACAATACTCTTTTTCTTAATAACTGCTATTGACCTTTGCTTGTTTTTCTGAATCCCCATCTCCCGAGCCTTAATTAAAACTCATCTCTGACTGTTTCCTTCTGTGCAGTCGTGGAATTTATGAGTTCTACATGTCCAAAAAATGTGCTGTGTCAGCCTTCATCTCGTGTTTCACGCTGTTTTGACATTTGTTATGACCAGATGATCCTTACTCCTTATTCATCCACTTGTGTACTCTTGTTGGACCCCATTTGACCAGAAAATTGGCCTTTTTCATTCCGTCCTTTTCTTGAGATCAAACCTTGAAAGTTCTGTAGGCCTTTAGAAGAATGGGTCATTCAAACTCTTGTAAATTTCCTCCAGTTCTGAAACAAGAGCAGAACAGAGCCCTGCGGTATCTAGAGGACCACATCTCCTCCTCTGGATTTATATTATACTAGATGAAGTTCACTTGCATTTTGCGAGCCTTGTGGTTTTTTTTGATTGCTGATGTGAGCACTCCCTCACCCTTAATAACAAAGTGGACACATGTTTTCAGAAAGAAAATTGCAAATTTATTAAGAATCAAAAACTGAAGTCTCTGAGACATACAAGTATTTGGACCCTTGGTGGCGGCACTCCAAATTATGGTCAGGTGCTCCCTGTTGGCTGTAATTATCCTTGAGATGTTTCTAGAACTCGGAGTGCACTTGTGGCAAACTGATTTGATTGGACATTGTAACTGTGTGTAAGATATCCCACCATTCACACTGCATGTCAGAACAAAAACCAAGCCATGAAGTCCAAGCAACTCTTTGTAGACCACCGTGATTGAATTATGGGGAGATGTAGATCAGAGCAAGGGGATGAAACCATTTTTAAAACTTTACATGATCCCAGGAGCACAGGGGCAGCAGATCCTCTTTTCGTAGTAAAGGGTCTCTCTCTCTCTCTCTCTCTCTGACCCCCTTCAACAAGCAAACTGAAAGTCTATGGAGGACAAAAATCCACACAATCCAGACTGGAAGAATACTTATTTAAGTTAGTCAGTCATTTTCCAACCTGTTATATCCTAACACAGGGTCACGGGGGTCTGCTGAAGCCTATCCCAGCCAACACAGGGCGCAAGGCAGGAACAAACCCCGGGCAGGGCGCCAGCCCACCACAGACTTCTTTAAGTCATTCAATTACATTAATTTAGGTTATCTTTCAGAAGTATGCATGTTGAACCTGTATGGCTACAAACGTCTTCACTGTATCTTCTATTTCACTTGTCATGCTCTATGGAAACTGTACCCGGTACATTGATCTGACCCCCTTTGGCATTGTACTGCTGGAATCATTTAAAATTTCCACAACTTGTAACATTAGCTTTTCCTCTGTCTCTCAGATGAGACGCAGCTGTCATTGCAATCCCTGGGAGCAGAGCCTTCTACATGTGCTGTTGTCTTCAGTGCAAATGAAAATGGCAACCTGATAGTTATGATGGTAGATTATCATCCTCGCTGAGCCTGAAACAGGATATTTTAACAAGGAGTATTTGTGTTTTTGGACCGCCTGCTCTTTTAATAGCCTCTTTTTCTATTTGCAGCCACACAGTTCTGTTCACTTTATTCGTATGCTACACTTTATTGCCAAAAGAGCTGGTACCAGTGCTGTAGAGTTAGGTGGGTGGCCACAACTGGGGGATGACATGCTACTCAGTCGTTTGTCATGATTAGAGAGGACTTGGTAAAATGATGTGCCCTGCCATGAAGTTCCAAGTCGGTTGCATAATAATTCAAAGTGGTACATTCAACTGCCACTCTAGGAAATCGTCAAGTTCACTTATATGGTGTGAGTGCCGCAGGAGATGTTAAGGGGTCCCAGAGGGTGATTTCTTTCCCAGACTGGATTTCTTGCTAAAGAAAGTGGTAGGGAAGTCTCTCTGACTGGATGGGAACGAGAATCCTTATCCAACAGGGCGGCCAGTATATTGGGAGGACCAGGAGAGTCACCAGCATCTGGGTACTATGTCCCCCGATGTGCTAGAGAGCAGGGTCTCTGGGATTCGGGTCCTCGATGGGTACCCACAGAGCATCATTGGAATTGGAGCTCTGGAATACAGTCCTCTTGGGTTTCGTGGGTGCCACTAGGGGGTGCTGCAGGGGGAAATGGTCCCTACTTTACGGGACTCCTCTCTGACCCATAAGTGCTTCCTACAGACCATGTCCTAGCTCCAGAAGTACTGCCAGGTCAAATATAAAAGGAGCTTTGTCATCTTGACCAAGGGGGTCGGATTTTTCGTTGCTTCGCGGGTTTCTGAGGACAATGGGTCTTTTTACTTGCTTCCTCAGTTGGTTTGCCCAGTTGATTTCATACAAGAGATGCTATTGGCGGATGGCTGAGAAGCTACCCAATCAGAGCACGCAGTTAAGTTCCTGTGTGCTGCTGATTGGCTCAGCGACGGAGTGTTGCATTAACCAGGAAGTCTCATCTCACTCATTCATCATTAACGTGCTACTGCTTCAGGGGCCGTGTCCAAGCACCAACAGAAGATGCAAATGATTGCAGAAAAGGTAAAAGTTTTGGATATGTTGAAGGAAGGGAACAGCTACACCGCTGCAGGACATCGATTCTTTTTATTTAAAAAGGAGGAAAAGCATATAAGATCTACGGCCACATTGTCCTTTAACCAGGGTGCAAAACGAGTTGCAAGTGGACGTGATAAGGCAGTAGTCTGGATGGAATCTGCTTTAGGAATCTTTGCAACAAGGTCGACGACGTCATGACCGCCTACAAGCTGCTACGTGTACTTCGCTATACAGTAAGTGTAAACTTATCTAACGATTTCATATTGCTTAGCAGTTGTCCCTGTTATTAATAGAGTAAATGGTGGGTTGTAAACAATACAGGGAGGGTTTAAAAACGTCCAAATACACGTTAAATAATTAAATAAATATAGTGTTCCTACTTCGCGGAAATTGTCCCGCGATAAGTGAGGGATTACTGTAGTTGATATTATACAGAACCGGCTTGTCCATTGTAAACAGTAGGGGGTGTCACTGAGCCAATACTTCAGACACAATCACACCCAGACAAGTCTCTTCTTCAACTATAGCTCCTTTTAATTAACTAACATTATTTTCACAAACAGAGTACTACTACCAATAGCCCAGAATACAATCATTTTCCTCCTCACTCTTGTCATCAAGCTCCGTCCATATAAAATCCGCGAAGTCGTGAATCCGCGAAAAGTGAACCGCGAAGTAGCGAGGGATTACTGTATTCAATGAAACGCTACTCTGTGTGTGTGTGTGTGTGTGTGTGTGTGTGTGTGTGTGTGTGTGTGTGTGAGTGTGTGTTTGTGTGTGTCCGGTCACGTCAAGCAATCTGATTGGTCAGTTAGGCTTTAATCTGATTGGTTAGTATGACTATATGGTTGTTCAGCATTGTGGCTAATGACTCATTACTTTAAAGATGCAAAGTTTTTAATGCGTGATTATGACCAATTTTATGGAAATTATGGAACATTTCAATGACAGCAAAGCAAATAGCTTACCGAGCAATGTTGGATCACTAAATGCTAATGAGGAACCCGAGTTGTCTTCGAAAAACGTAAGTATTCGCAAGAATATAAATGATGGTTCTACAGTGGACAATAATGGCCCATCCAGCCTTGGTGGTAATCAAAAACTGGATAAGGCGCCTAAAAATGAAAGAGTCTGAGTAGTGGGCTTTACAGCAACGAGATTAAGAGGGGATTTCCTGGTCAAGAGGGGCTGAGATACACAGGGATGCCGAGGAAAGGCATAGGAGGAAGGCTAAGGGTACACTTAAGGCAAGATATTTCAAATACTTTTAAATTTATTCTGTTCTAATCAGGTAAGCATAGCTAGTAATATATAATTTGAGAAGCATTGGAGAAGAGTGAACAGTAATTATGGATTATAGCTCAAGAAAACCGGCTATACAGTAATCCCTCGCTACTTCGCGGTTCACTTTTCGCGGATTCACGACTTCACGGATTTTATATGTAAGCATATCTAAATATATAACGCAGATTTTTTGCTGCTTCGCAGGTTTCTGCGGACAATGGGTCTTTTTACTTCTGGTATTTGCTTCCTCAGTTGGTTTGCCCAGTTGATTTCATACAAGAGATGCTATTGGCAGATGGCTGAGAAGCTACCCAATCAGAGCACGCAGTTAAGTTCCTGTGTGCTGCTGATTGGCTCAGCGACGGAGTGCTGCATTAACCAGGAAGTCTCATCTCACTCATTCAGCATTAACGTGCTCCTGCTACTGCATTCAGGGGATTATCACCTTCATCGTCATCATTTTTACTGCGCAGCATATTCATCACCATCATCACGTCATACATAGCTACGTGTACTTCGCTATACAGTAAGTGTAAACTTATCTACCGATTTCATATTGCTTAGCAGTTGTCCCTGTTATTAATAGAGTAAAGGGTGGGTTGTAAACAATACAGGGAGGGTTTAAAAACGTCCAAATACACGTTAAATAATTAAATAAATATGGTGTCCCTACTTCGTGGAAATTCAGTTATCGCGGTCGGCCTTGGAACCTATCTCCCGCGATAAGTGAGGGATTACTGTACATCCTAGGCTGATCACAGTCCATGTAGAGAATGTTGCAATTTTTCCATAACATACACAGTAGTAGCGTTTCTATGGATACTCTTTTTTTCCACCTTCTACATTATCTCAAAAGGACTATTTTTGTGTTTGTACAGTAAGTGAGCCTCTCATAATAGCAACCGGTGCCCCACCTAGTATCAATTTGCCTGCCCTGTGTCCAATGTATTTGGGATATGCTCAACCTCAGTGGTACTCAAAGTGCTTTGTACCGAGGATCACTTTGCTAAAGTGAAATCTAAGAGCGGATCGCTTGAGTCTGACAGTCCCTTGTTAGCATAATTCTGTGTTACATTTCCCAAATGTATTTTATGATAGGCAATAATATAAAAATTCCTAAGATTCAAAATCCCGCCTTGCTAAATTTGTGTTTCCAAGTCCTAGATTTCAGCCACTAATCCATTAAAGCCCCTTAGCCCTGAAGATTGACTAACAACAGCTAGCCTGTCAGCACTGATGTATGCACTACTGGATTTAATGGACTACCTTGACCAGACGTGGCTTGTCCAGGCTGACATCAAAATGACTTTAAAAGTGGAAGCTACACTGGGACTGAGGATGGCGGGACTGGAGTTTTAGAACCGAAGTGGAGGAAAAAATTGTAGAATTGAAGCAAGAGATGTTACAGCCAGCAAGAAAGGAAGACCATGTGACCCGTGGCGGTAGCCTCTCAGGGCTAGATGCGATTTTCCAATTAGAATACACTTTCTGTGGACAACCAGTAGAACCAGGTAACTGAAACTTGAAGATTAATTTTTTTATTGTAATGAGCACAGCAGCAAAAGAGACACACATAGATTACTGCAGGTACTTGGCTCCACGCGTTTGACAAGTTCTTCTGCCTGCCATGATACCCTTCTGTCATTTTGACTATCTCATCACTATTTGACATAACAAAGACAAACAGACTTTAGATAAGCATTGTGGTCGATGGATATACCATGTGCTAAAATGCTACAGCTATTTTGGCATGGCATGCTCCTTTGGTTTTTACTTTCTCATATACAAATTATAGGGAAAGTATTGTAATCGTCCAAAAATTTCATGATGAATCTTAGCATATTAGACCTCCCTGAGTCCGAAAATATGTCTCTGTGTGTGTGTGTAAACACAATGACTTGAGTACGCTTTCACTTGGGTCAACCAAATTTTGCATACAAGTATTAGATAGATAGATAGATAGATAGATAGATAGATAGATAGATAGATAGATAGATAGATAGATAGATAGATAGATAGATAGATAGATAGAAGGTACAAAATGTAGATTTCTATCAACTTTTGGGCTATTTCCGTTAACCGGAAGTGGTACTTTGCAGCTGCATGAATAAAAGATAGAGTCCGACTTATTCAACTTCTATAATAATTGTTCAATATGTTATTGATTTGAGTTGTTGTTGATGGTTTTTTAATGTACATAATATAAAAATATAATCATTGTCTTGCGGTTTACTCCTCAAATATCCATCCTCATATCTGAGCATATGAGAAAGTTGAGGGGAGACCACTCCCGATTTTTTTCATTTAGATGTGTAGTCAAAAGGTGAATGTTGTGTATCCTCGTCTGTGCTTCCACTGGTGTAGTTCGGCAGATTTGTTGATTCAAGTGTCTTGAGGACTGAAATCTGCATCTCCTGTGGCTCTTCATTGTCATCTGAATGGCAACCCTTTTGACGGGGTATGACACAATGTTTACTTCGAATGCATATTTTACAATTCATATTTTCACAAATGTTACTGCAAATTCTTCCACCCTGACATCGAATTTGACATTTTTTATAACCAAACAGAGAACCCATTATTAGTTGCTGCTAGGCTATATCTTGTTGGAGGGAAACATGAACGATGTCTTAATAAGCAGCCATTTCAGGTTTTATTAGTGAATGGAAACAATGACAAGTGGAAAGCCTGTCGCAGGCTGTGTTAGCATTGTTTAGTGTTGGGTGTGCTACCAACTCTACTACAGAGTGTGCTGGAAAATCTACAACCACCACAGTGCCAATAGATGAAGGACTGGCCAAGTCATGAATTTGTCTGATATCCATGACCCACCAACTCAGGTTAGGAGCACACGCTGATAGCGCATTGATGCACCCACCACATGACAAACCAACTCAGGATCCCAGATTAGGACCCCAGTGCAGCCAGGCAATGGGTGACGCCTCAGCACCAAACTAGTTCAGAAGGAGTGGAACACTGTAAGGTTTTTTTATGGTGGCTGGAGTGCCAATTCTGTCACGAACCCCCAGGTACTACCACCAACTCAACCAGTATTAAAATTTGCAGCGTCTGTTACAGCTGGTAAGGCACTCAGCTTTGCGACTCGTTGATACAACAGGTCACAGGGAGTGGCCGAAATACAATACAATACAATACAATTTATTTTTGTATAGCCCAAAATCATACAAGAAGTGCCGCAATGGGCTTTAACAGGCCCTGCCTCCTGACAGCCCCCCAGCCTTGACTCTCTAAGAAGACAAGAAAAATTCCCAAAACAAAAACCTTCTGGGAAAAAATGGAAGAAACCTTGGGAAAGGCAGTTCAAAGACAGACCCCTTTCCAGGTAGGTTGGGCGTGCAGTGGGTGTCAAAAGAAGGGGGTCAATATAATACAATACACAGAACTGAACATATCCTCAATACAGTATAGAAAAAAAAATTTTAGAAGTATGGAGCAGAATTTAACAGTAGATAATATCACATAATAAGATTTAGATTTGTTTAGAGTCCTGGAGACCTCATCCATCAAGCTGCCTCCCCCATTTAGCCATTCCACAGCTGAAATAGCACTGGGCCAGCCAATCCTATGAAAGAACCCCTCTACTCCACGATTCCTGCGATCCTCCATCAGAGATGACTTTACCTTAGGCAGGCAAAAGAACTTGGCAGGTGGGCCGTGGCACCAAGTGCCACATTTGAGTACCGAGAAGAGAAACAGAATAGGTGAGGGTTAGTATCCAATTATAACCATCATGTTATTTATGTTTTAGTGCTAATGACTATCAACAGAGATGCAGTCTGTACAGTTAATCAGCAGCTCTAGTCAGGGTGTGCTAAACTGAAGTAGTGAGTCTTCAGCCGGGATTTAAAAGCTGAGACCGAAGGGGCATCTCTTATAGTAGCAGGCAGACCACTCCACAGTTTAGGGGACATGTAACTAAAAGCTCAACCTCCCATTGTTATTTTATTAATCCTTGGAACCATAAGCAGACCAGCATCTTGAGATCTTAATGTGCGCTCTGGTTTGTGAGTCATGATAAGCTTCAGACAAGTAAACCGGACCTCAGCCATTTAAGGCTTTATATGTTAAAAGGAGGATTTTGAAATCTGCCCTAAACTTAACCGGGAGCCAGTGTAAGGATTTAAGAACTGGAGTTATGTGTTTGTATTTTCTTGTTCATGTAATAATTCTTGCAGTCGCATTTTGGATTAACTGGAGGCTGTATAAAGAACAGTTTGAAGATCCAGTGAAATACGTGATGTAAAATGATTTTTGGCATTTTATATAATAATCTTGTTGAGGAGAGTTTCACACATGTATTCGGAGACTGGAAACACATATCTGGTATGCATATGCAAATAGCAAGGGGGTCAAAATGGTAATCGGACTGTTTACTGTTATGTAATGCTATACCAGTCAAAATTATAATTGTATATCATTTGCGCCTTACGACGGGCTGGTATGTCTTACATATCAACAAATGTAGGCAATCAAGTTATCTTCACCATTTGTAGACTACACATGGAGGGAAAATGCTATATGTATTAGTATGATTGGGCTTCTAAGAATTATTTTTTTTTATGAATGTATATCTAACTGGAATACAATTAATATTACACCCTGCATGACAAATTTGGGACCAGCCTAACATGACATTCTGGCTCCGCTACTAGGGTAGAGATGATAAAATAAGGGAATTCCTTTAAATTACATACTTGGACTCATTTCATTCCAACTTATGCTGTTGTGTCACAAGTGAATTCAGTCCATCTCAGTACAAAGGGAGAGGATGTGCACTCAGTGCACCGAGGATGGGCACATACGCCATGTCAGGAAGGAAATACGGAAATCCAGCCAATTTCTGACACCTGCTGAATTGTGTTTATTGCCAGTAACCCCTTGAACAGGAAATATTTGTGCTTTGCCTTGGAGATGACAGGTTACACCACAAAATACCAAACGCTAAACTCACAAAATGAAAAGCTTGACAAGAAGTGATAATTAGTAGAATCACCGTTAAAGGTTAATGTAATAATGTCCTCCCCTCCAAAGATACATTTGGTTATTTCTTTATATTCATGGTATATAATAAATTGCCACATGAAACTGTATCATAAGATGAAGCATTATTTATACTGTACATTTTAAGAAACATCTAGCCTGTCCCTGAATTTTAAAATTTGTCCTCACAGGTGGTGCAGTGGTAGTGCTGCTGCTTTGCAGTAAGGAAATTGTGGGTTCGCTTCCCGGTTCCTCCCTGTGTGGATAGCGCTTTGAGTACTGAGAAAAGCGCTATATAAATGTAATGAATTATTATTATTATTAAAATGAAGTTGAAGGGTCAAAATTTAAAAAAATAAATAAATAAATAAAACCCTTAAAAGTTACAGAATTTGACTTTGAAGCAGCAAAACGTGTGACAGCAAAAATAAACTGAAAAATATTACATTTTATGACATATTTTTGGAATATTTTTTCAAGGTGAGGATACGTTTCCTGTTTGCTTGTTGACTCGCAGCGGCTGTCATGGGTGAGGTTTTAACATTTTTTCACAGGTGCAACCCCCAGTTATGGAAGTCTAGAATAAATTACTGAGCTTATTTTTATATATATATTTATATATTATGTATAATTATATTGTATTTTATTGCATTATTTATTTATATTATATATATATATATATATATATACACACACACACATATAGGTATTGATTTTAATATAGCTGGCATGATAAAAAAAAAAATTACATTGATAGTCTAGAATGAGAACAGGCATCCCGGCCAGGGAGGATCATGGTTTATTACCCGGATGGAAAACCAGACCGGAAAGACGGATGGATTGGCCAGTCGGGAGAGAAAATAACTTTATGCCTGTCCGGTATAAGATAACGGACAGACCAGCAGAAGCCAGCAGTCGGGAGCAGTGCAGTCCCTCTTATGTTAGATGGCTGTGGTCCTCAGAACACAGTTTGAACACCTGCAAGGGTGCTTGGGAAATGGAGTCCGGAAGTGGAGCCCTGTCAGGGTCCCTACGTTCCAATAGAAGGTACTGTCAGGGGAGGACCTCCCTACTTTCATTATGACCCAGAAGCGCTTACCAGAAGATGTGGTGTAGCCCTGGAAGCATTCCTGACCCCGGCCCCAAAGGAAGCCAACTGCCCCACATGGACAAGTCAGAGTCGGGAGGCAGAGTACAACACTCAACTGGTGGAGAGAAGGAGGAAGAATTGTACTTTATTATTCATTTAGTGTATTATTTTGTCTGTTTACTGGAGAGAGAAATGGGAAAAAGTCCCTGGAGAGAATAAAAAGTCTTTATTTGATCATAATAATGTGTGGGGGTCTCTGGCACCACTTTGTGGTTACAATAGATATTAATTTTAGTATAGTTGGCAGGATTGCAATATTACATGGATAGATAGGGACATGTCATACACTGGCAGACTCGGAGAATTAAACCTGTTTAGACCTTGTGAGTTATACAAGTCAGTTCTCTTTCTGCAGAGAAATGCTATTTTTTTTAATGTATAGTGTAGATGGCAGGATTATAAATAGAACGTTACAGAGAGAGCATTCCATTGTATTTCATTCTAGGTAAAACACTGACATTGTGGTGGGCTGGCGCCCTGCCCGGGGTTTGTTTCCTGCCTTGCGCCCTGTTTTGGCTGGGATTGGCTCCAGCAGACCCCTGTGACCCTGTAGTTAGGATATAGCAGGTTGGATAATGGATGGTTGGATGAAACACTGACATCTTTTACACAGTCATTGTCCAGACTATGGCCTCTTGAATATTTCTAATTTGACCTGTAGATTAGAGATACAGAAAGAGCAATGGCCTGTTAGATTTTTCCAAGCCAACCTAGAAGACCTGACTTGTTTGGAAGGAGTTTCCTTATACAAATCTTTTCTTTGTAAAATTGTCGAGATGGTGGATTTCGACATGCTGTATATATTAGCGAGATTGGTCACACGAACGCCACTCTCATATTTCCACACAATTTCCTTCTTCGTTTCGATTCGCTTCCTTCCTTAGCAATTATCGAAATAAATTATATAAATCACTGCACTGACCGAAATTACGTCCACAAACACACGTATCTGGGCTCCGACTGACGCTTACAAACGCTCTCGGCCGTTTGTTTACAATCGCACAAGCGGATACACGTGACCGCATTCGGGTCGTAACACAAGATGTTGGTCGTAATTCAAAACAAAAATTTTGGTCGCAAAGCAAGTTGTTTGCATGTCAGGCCGGTCGTATATCAAGGGTCGACTGTACATTTTATGTTTAGGTGCATTGGCGATTCTAAATTGTCCCTAGTGTGTGCTTGGTGTGTGGGTGTGTACACCCTGCGGTGGGCTGGCGCCCTGCCCGGGGTTTGTTTCCTGCCTTGTGCCCTGGGATTGGCTCCAGCAGACCCCCGTGACCCTGTAGTTAGGATATAGCGGGTTGGATAATGGATGGATGGATGAAACACTGACATCTTTTACATAGTCATTGTCCAGACTATGGCCTCTTGAATATTTCTGATTTGACCTGTAGATTAGAGATACAGAAAGAGCAATGGCCTGTTAGATTTTCCAAGCCAACCTAGAAGACCTGACTTATAAAACAAAGAAAAAAGACCAATATTTGAATATAGCACATTTCCAATATGGAATAAATGTAATGAATTATTATTATTATTATTAATCCTGTGGTGTTTTTTTTCAGTTATATTTTCCATTCTTGACTAGAGTCACACAGTGAGAATTGTGCCTCTCCACTAGACCACACAGCCAATCAGTTTCTGTTTGTGAGTCAATGTTTATGTATCCTTACATATGTATTGTCACAGACGGCTGGGGTCCTGGCCTCTTTGCTGAGAGGACCAAGGGAGCAAGCATGGGGCAGAACAGCACCTCCCCCGGGATGATAGATGGAAGTCCCCATGTGTTGAAGTGGTGCCTTGGACTCCTGCAGGGCTTCATGGGAGATGGAGATATCTGCAGCCTTGTTGGGATCCAGGGGTGCCACCAGGGGGCGCTGCAGCTGCTCCTGAGCCTTTTTTGGGTGATCCTCTCACCACACCCGGAAGTGCTGCCGGAAGTAGGTCATCAAGCACCTGGAGCACTTCTGGGTAACGTATAAAAGGCACCAGCAGACAGTACTCAATGAGCCAGAGTCAGGAGGAGGAAGACAAAGCTTTCGGAGGAGGAGTGGAGGAGAATGAAAATAGAGAGAGAGAGAAAAGAAAAGAGTATTGTGTGTAGGTGTTGCACTTTTGCTTTTGGACTGTGTAATACTGGTAGGAACGGGGAAGACGTTGCCCACAAGTGAAGAAACAAAATAAACATTTGTGATTTTTTTATTTAAGTGTGCCTCTTGCGTCTGTCTGTGTCGGGTTGAGTGGCTGCTACGCCCTCTAGACTTGTCACAATTTGCTTAAAATTATATGGCGTGGCACACTAGTTAGCACTGCCATCTCACAGATCCCAGTATTCTGTGTTCAAATTACAAGCCCCAAATTGTCCATGCCCGTGTTTACTGTATATGGGTTTTTCTCCTGTTACTCGGGTTTTCCTCCTGTGACGTGGAGGACAAACATATAAACTGTGTGGTAAAAATAATCACAGATAAAGTGAACTTGTTTAATTTAAACTAATTTTGCCACCGGCTGCAGATCCGATTGTTTTGTCTCTCTTAATCTGCTCTCAGAGGTTGGAGAGTCCTACTGAGTCTCGACTGCCTTATCATTGTTTGGCAGACTCTCAGCATATTTTACACTCAAGGTTAACCCGCTGCGTATGTCTATGGAAAGGGGGGCATCTGAGAGAAGAACATTCTCAGCTGCGTCTGCCCACCTTTGAGGTCACAAGCACAGACTTCACAAAGTCAACAGATAAACCCAAATGTTGCAAGAATCGGGACAAGCCAGCTGGTAGCATAAACCCATACAGATGAGACGAGCCGATAATGCCTCCTCTTCCTGTAATATTCATAAACCAGAACAAACTAATGACCCAGGAGATGAACTGGGACAAATGCATATTAATATTCATTAAACACAATGAAAAGAAGTGGATGTAGTTAGCAGTAATCAACTCGGCCAATAAGCTGAGGAGGGCAGAAGCAGCTGAATATGATTAGATTCACACAGACAGAGGCCTACAAAATGACAGAGTCCTATCACTGCAGTAAGGAGATCATGGGTTCTCATCCCGGGTCCTCCCTGCGTGGAAGCACTTTGAGTAGTGAGAAAGGTGCTATATAAATGTAAAAGATTATTATTATTACTGAACTCCCAGATTTATTTCAATGCAATTCAAGCTTTGTGCTTCTTGGATAAACATCTGATCTTCCAGCTGACCTACGAATCATCTCCGGTCCTGGCCTGCTGTTCAGGTTGTATTCTATTTATGGAACTTTTGCATTTTTTACTTTTTTTATGGAACTTTTGCAACTCGTCCTTGAGCTTCCAACCTTACCAAAATGAGCAATCATGGGAGAAGAGCCTTGGTAAGAGAGGGAGAGATGAACATCCAGAAAGACAGCCATCACTGCAACACTCCACCGATCGTCATTTTATGACAAAGTGGCCAGACTGAAGACTCTTCTTAGTAAAAGACGCATTGAAGCCCACTTGGTGTTTGCAAAGTGGCATGTTAAAGACTCTTTGTATGAAACAAGATTCTCTTGAATGATGAAATAGATTAGTGTCACGTCTGGAGGAAACCAGGCACCACTCATCACCAATACCAATCCAATGGTAAAGCTTGGTGGTAACAGCATCATGCTCTTGATTTGTTTTTCAGTGTAAGACACTGGGAGACTAGTAAGTATTTAAGAAAAACTTAACAGAGTAAAGTACAGGGATATCCTTAATGAAAACCTGCTCCAGAGCTCTCTGGACCTCAGACTGGGTCAAGGAATTCACCTTCCAATTGAACAATGGCTCTAAGCACAAAGCAGTGGCTTAGGGAAGAACTCTAGGAATGTTTTTGAGTGGCCCAGTCAGGGACCAGACTTGAACCCAATTGAATATCTCTGATGAGACCTAAAAATAGCTGTCCACAGATGGTCTCCATCCAACTTGACAGAGCTTAAGAGGATCTGGAGGGAAGAATGGCAGAAAATCCCCAAATCAAATGGATTTACTGTCATACCATCCATACACCGCATTGCAGCATACAGTGGCATGAAATAACATTTCTCAGAACTGTCGTGCAACAAATAGATAAATACAGGACAAGTGCAAGACAAGTAAAAAACTACACTATAAACGGATGAACACATGCATAATAGCAAAGCGAATAGGTAGCAATACTTTGAAATAGTCACTAATGAACAAAATAAATTAATTAAAAACAGCAAATAATAAAAACAACAGTAGGAACAAATATAACAATTGTACTGCATATAAATAAGCTACAAAGAGCAGATCTGAGGGCAGGCTAGCAGCACAGGATTCAATGGTAGAAGCTTCTGAAGAACCTGGCAGAACTGGTTTGGATGCTACAGCACCTTTTACCAGATGGACGAGGGACAAAGAGAACATGGGAGGGGTGGGAGCGGACCTCCATAATGCTGTAGGCTTTGTGGATGGAACGCTTGATAAAGGTGTCTTGAGGGCTGAATACACAAAGCAATGGTTTCACACATAAATCAACATAAAACACCTGTTGCTGCAAGTTGTGGCCGCTGTTGGCGCCTGTTCGGCATCTTTTGCAGCAGAGGCTGAGTGGAAGTGGCTTGATGGCCAGCAAGAATGCCCAGCGGGTCAGCTACCTGGCTGTCTTCGCGCCACAGGTAGGTGACTGTGCCAGTCACAGTGTGACGTGATCTGGATTGCACCTCTTTTCATTGTAATTGGCGGTCCTCCAAGACGAACGTTGCTGTAGGTGCATCAGCAGACGGACGTGTTTAGCACCACAATCAGCTGGGGAGCAATCAGCTAATGCTGGTACCTCACTTTCGTTTTTGATCTCCATCTCCAGATCTGCATCAAAATCGGAGTCCAAGAAGATTCAGCGATAAAACGCAAAACGTCGTCCACGAACGGAGTATTTTGCTTTGCGTATTTGCTTTGCTCGCTCACCAGATGTCGATGCCATATAGGCTGTTTAGGGAATTGAGATCAAATCAACAAAGCTAACTTTCCTTCGAGTAAAGAGAGTCCAACTAAAATGTAACAGCAAGTTTTGTCGCAGTTTACAGCTGATTACCGTCCTCTACCCCTGAATTTCGACAAAAGTTGACAGAGTTAATAAAGGGCAGAGAGGTTCCAATTGTTTTTGTAGAATGTGTGCGAATGGGGTAGAGGTGGTCTTGCTGCCTTCAGCTCTTGAAGAGAGTGGAGATGCTGCTGTGAAATCTTGGCTATGGAGGTGGTGTTAATGGACCAAGTAATGTCGGTTGCCAGGTGCTCTTGATCAGTTCCACCACAGAGTATGTACAACGGGGTGTGGACAGTATGGGCCTTCAGGACGTAAACAATCCTCTCGTTTGTCTTGTCCACATCAAGAGATGAATTGTTTCCCTTGCACCAGTCCGCCAATCATCGTATCTCCATTCTGTAAGCTTACTTATCCCCATTGCTGATGAGATCCGCCATCGTTGTGCCATCAGCAAACTTAATGATGGTGTTAGATCTGTACATATGAGTTTGCAGCCCTGGGGGGGCACCAATGGTCATCGAGATGGTGTTTCTGATGCAGACAGTCTGTGGTTTCCTCAACATGGCTACCAGGACCCAGTTGCTTAGGGATGTGCTGTAGCCTAGTAGACTCGGCTTCCCTTTGAACTTCTAAGGGATGCTGGTAATGAAAGCTGAACTGAAGTCTCTCCAGGAGTGCAAAATTTATTACGCCAAACCCTTTAACTATGCACTGAGTAGAGAGTCCGAATAAATGTATTAGTGTAATAGTTCAGTTTATTTTCAATTACTATCTCAAGTCAAGTCAAGTTGGGGAGCATGCACTGGTACAGTGTGTTGCTGCACTCACTACACGATGAAACAAACTTGGGATCCCGGTTTGCAACCCCCCAGACAGACACGCGGTCCAGTCCCACCCTCCGGAAATGACCCTCTATCTGCCGCAGCCAGATGTTACGTGGGTGACCCCTTGGCCTGGTCCAGCCACTTGGGTCCCCAACAATGAGGATCTTACGAGCCGGATCACCCTCTGGGAAACGCGCCACATGGCCATAGTGCCATAACTGGCGCTCCCTCACAATGCAGATAATGTGCCTCATTCGGGACTCCATGAGCAACACAAAGTCAAACCAACGGTACCCAAGGATTCTCCGGAGAGACACACATGAAGGAGTCCAGTCTTCATCTCAGGTCACTGGATAGCATCCATGTCTTGCAACCATATAACAAGACAGGAAGCACCAGGACTCTAAAGACTTGGACGTTTTGGGATGCCCACTGGGTCTCCCCTTTTAATTATAATAAACTCAACGGGCTCATGAGGGCCTTCCTGGCTTCTTAAAGTAAGCGGGCCTGGCTTGTGGAGCTCCGTTCTTGAGCAAGTCCAGTTCCAAATGAGACACTGGCATTCGGGGAATGTCGGGATTTTATAGTCTTCTGATCAGAAGGGGCAGGATCAGTTGTACCTCAGTGCTGTGGGGGAGAAATAAAGATGGCGGTGTTAGCATCAGCACCTCCTCTCGCTTCAGTGGGGTATCGTATACCTTGGATGAGCCTGGAAGGTGTTCATTTGATGTGTATGTGTAACAATCTATAGATAAAGGAGATATAATTTAACAAACTTCAGCCCACATTTACTTTTTGTGGTTCCATTGTGTGAATTAAATAAACATAAAGGCAAATTCTGTATGTGGAAAAAGTCTGAGCACACCCCGACATTTGCCACTACCTCAAACACCTCAAATTAGGATTAGGTGCAAATAAGTAGAACATCATGAGAGAGGTTAGGTGAGGTTGGGGAGCATGCACTGGTACAGCACACCCATCACACGACAAAACAGCTCAGGATCCTGGTTGGTAGGCCCCCAGGCAGGTCCAGTACCACCCTCTGGAAATAACCCTCTATCTACCGCAGCCAGGTGTTACGTGGGGGTCCCCTTGGCCTAGTCTAGTCACTTGGTTCCTCAATAATGAAGATCCTGCAAGCTGGATCACCACTGGGGAATCGCGCCACATGGCCGTAGTGCCATAACTGACGCTCCTTCACAATGCAGGTAATGTATCTCATTCGGGACCCCATGAGTAACACAAAGTCAAACCAACGGTACCCAAGGATTCTCCGGAGAGACACACATGAAGGAGTCCAGTCTTCATCTCAGGTCACTGGATAGCGCCAATGTCTCGCAACCATATAACAAGACAGGAAGCACCAGGACTCTAAAGACTTGGACCTTCATCTTTTTTGCAGAGATATCGGGAGCACCACACGCCCCTTTCCAGCAACCTCATGACCCCCTCATGCTCTCCCAATCCGTCTATTGACTTCACAGAAAGAGTCACCAGAGACATGAATGTCACTGCTGAGGTAAGTAAACCTCTCGATGAGGTCGACACTCTCTCTGCAAACAGTCACACTGCTGATGGCTCTGCCCAAGAGGTCATTAAAAGCCTGGATCTTATATTAATAAGATTATATTAATTAATATCTGGGGGAAAAAAAAATTTGCATTGTCAGTCTGGGGTGTTGAGTTTTGCTTGATGAGGGGAAAAAATGAATTTAGCACAAGGCTGCAACTTAACAAAATGTATAAAAAGTGATAGTTTCTGAATCCACTGCATGTGTGTAAGTACTTAGAGCCTGTCTTCTAAGAAGAGAACTATAAAAGTACAGCCATATTTGATTTGGCAGCCTCCCAGGCTTTGATAAATGTTACTTTGCCCACCAGACAGGAATGCTGGAGCCTGAGATATTATTAGTATTGCTTATTATTTAACCGACGTCTTTACCCAAGGCAGCTTACGACATTTGGAGCTGGTTCTATTTCTTTTATTTTTCCAATTGGGGCACAGGCAGGTGAAGTGGCTTGCACAGAGTCATATGGTGTCAGAAATGGGATTTGAACCCACAACCTTGGTGGTCTATGCTCCCAAATCTTAACCAGTACACCACGCTGCTTGGCTCACAGACTGGGAACGGAGCTGCCCTCCCAAAACTTTCGTTATCTATTTATGGGATAGGTGTTCCCTTTCTAAATGTAGATTACTGCACAGGAATATGGAAACATTGTGGGGTTTAAATATGTCCTTATGTGCCAGAGTTTTACTCTGCTTGCAGCATCGTTCAACCTTCTCGGTCAGTCCTTATTTACCGCACCCCATTTCTAAAAATCTCCACGGCTGTCTGCGTTCAGTTCCGACTCGACATTCTCAAAAGTGATTAGTTATCTTATGTTAGTGCGCTGGAGAAAACTGAACTTGGAAGATGATTTCATCTCCCGTAAATAGCCAGGCAATGTCAGACTTATTTTCATTGAAGTGTAGCCAATTAATTACAATCATTTATGAAGTCATTGCAAAGTGCATGCTGTCTGGAGAAGGAATGTTATAAAGCCATTGGAGGGCAAAGACAAACATGAAATAAGGAAGCTATTAAGACATTAGGAAGAAATATGGCAGGCAGGGTACAATTTGTAAATATTGTCATGTGTTGGCATCACATGTGTAGATTTGCAAGAAGATGAGACCAAAAAAAAAGTCTTGGCCAACATATTTTACTTAAAAACAGGCCTTCTTGTAGCTACCAAGTGTCAGGGGTTAATTGTGTGATTCTGTTCCTCCTTCTCTAACCACAGACCCCCCTCCACCTTCTCTCTCTGCTATTTTGTAAGTGTTGTACAATGGAAGACAGTTCAACATATTGTGGCAGCCAGTAGATTGACACGTCGAACGGGTAGGCAGTTGTCTCATGAGGACCTTCGAGAAGATGAAGGAAGTGGGTGGAAACTTCCCTTGGAGAGAATTAATAGGTGTCCACATGGGCATCATCTGTCTTTGGTGTTTTTAAGAGAGAGAAAGGGTTATTCAAAATGAAAGAGCAGATTTCAAAAATGTATTTCAAACAAACTGTATAAGACATTAACCCATTCCGCACATCACTGGCTAGAGAAAAGTTCAAAGTTTGGTCTTATGGTACTTGAGGGTTGCATGCACTCAACATGAGCACCATGTGTAGCGCGACAAACATCAAAACGGTAGACCATTTCTTGCGACACACGAGCCAACTGGTCCCTAGTTACTGAATTCACAGCTTCCTCAATTCGATGTGGCAAATCTTGAAGATTCATGGGCATAGGTGGAATAAACACTCTTTCTTAAATGTACCGTGATAGATAAAAATTGCAGGTGCTAATAATGAACAAGATTTAGTTGTCCACCTCTTCCAATCCCTCGTCCTGGAATGGTGTCGTTCAGGTTAACGCCAGACCTCCAAGTAGAAATGAGACAGGGCACCATCTTGCATGAAAATGAAGTCATTAGAATCTTCTTGAAGTTGAATTTTTAAACTTTGAACTTTCCTCTGTCTTAGGGCTCATTTATACTTCACGCTCAGAATGCCTACACGCGCACATCATGGCTGCCACGCCTTCCCAGCATTCATTTGACGCGTCCTCTGAGCAGGTCATCAGAAATTAACGTGATGCGTGTGCGAGTTGTAGTACCAGCAAAAAGTCGGAACGTGACGTCAGAGTCTCTGTTTACTATCTACATGTGATGGAAAGTCGCTATGCGGATCCTAGACTAGGAAACTAATCAAGGACTTTGTTAAATGGTGCGACTCAAACCACCTACACCTGAACACCAGCAAAACCAAAGAGCTGGTGGTGGATTTTAGGAAACCCAGGCCTCTCCTGGACCCCGTGATCATCAGAGGTGACTGTGTGCAGAGGGTGCAGACCTATAAATACCTGGGAGTGCAGCTGGATGATAAATTGGACTGGACTGCCAATACTGATGCTCTGTGTAAGTAAGGACAGAGCCAGCTATACTTCCTTAGAAGGCTGGTGTCCTTCAACATCTGCAATAAGATGCTGCAGATGTTCTATCGGACGGTTGTGGCGAGTGCCCTCTTCTACGCAGTGGTGTGCTGGGAGGCAGCATAAAGAAGTGGGACGCCTCACGCCTGGACAAACTGGTGAGGAAGGCAGGCTGTATTGTTGGCATGGAGCTGGACAGCTTGACATCCGTGGCAGAGCGATGGGCGCTGAGCAGACTCCTGTCAATCATGGAGAATCCACTGCATCCACTGAACAGGATCATCTCCAGACAGAGGAGCAGCTTCGTTAACATGTTAACATTATACAATGTTACTGTCTGTTATACCTGCCTCTCACTCTCCACCTTGCACTTTTTAACTTGCACTGTGTTTTTTATCACTCTTTAATTAATATTGTTTTATCAGTATGCTGCTACGGGAGTATGTGAATTTCTCCTTGGGGATTAATAAAGTCTATCTATCTAATCTATCTATCTATCTATCTATCTATCTATCTCTCTGTCTGTCTGTCTGTCTGTCTGTCTGTCTGTCTATCTATCTATCTATCTATCTATCTATCTATCTATCTATCTATCTGTCTGTCTGTCTGTCTGTCTGTCTGTCTGTCTGTCTGTCTGTCTGTCTGTCTGTCTATCTATCTATCTATCTATCTATCTTAATCCTGCCCACTATACCAAATAGTATCTATCTATCTATCTATCTATCTATCTATCTATCTATCTATCTATCTATCTATCTATCTATCTATCTATCTATCTATCTATCTATCTATCTATCTATCTATCTATCTATCTATCATCTATCTATCTATCTTAATCCTGCCTACTATACCAAATAGTATGTATCTATCTATCTATCTAGTAGGTTCGATGTGCACGCTTCGATGTTTGATGAATGATTCGGAGTGGTGAAGCAAAATGCCGACATACAGATACATTCATGGTGCTTTTATATTCAAGCGTCGCATATTCCTGATCATAATGACACAATACATTTTAAGTCTCACATACCATCTTTTGTGCCATCTTTTTTTTCTGGGGCTTCCTCCTGACCGGACAGCAGCAGCAAACAGCAGTAGATCACCACACAGAACACATTACATGTATGATATTCCAACTCACTGCACATTTAGAACCCTTAGACTTATACTTGATATCACTTTCATGATGAAATGTGTTAAAGTATGTATGTTACATTTTACAGATAAATCGTTAATTTCATTTAAATAATGAATACTGTTAATAATTACACACATGGGGGTGACATGGTGCACTGCTGTCTCGCATGGACTCACGTCGCTGGTATTCCCTGTCTGGAGTTTGCGTGTTTTCCTGCTGGGTTTCCACACTGTGCTCTGGTTTCCTTCCAAAGTTATGCAGATTTGGGGACACTAAAATGACGCCAGTGTGTATGTGAGTTCTTGTATTCACCTGGCGATGAGCTGATGCCCCATCTAGGGATCGTTTCTGCCTCATTCCCAATGCTAGCTGGAATGGACACATCCCTGGATTGATGGATTTAACCATTAAACATCCTTTTCAGAGATATTGCTGTAAGGTGTCCTCGGAATTTAATGTGTGTTCCAGTTTTGCTGCCTGACGGACCTCGTGCTGTAAAAAAAGTTAAAATGTACGGCGATTTTTTTATTACTTTTTCCATTCAGTCACGGTATGTAAAACCCGGCACATCAGACAGACGAGCCACATTTCTTATTCTTCATTGCTGCATTCTGTTGTGACTTTGGAGTCCCAAGGTTTATTAAGTCCCAAAAAAATCACTTCCAATAAACGTAACCTCAATTTTATTAAATTTATTTATTTATTGATTTTTAACCTCCACTTTGCACTTTACTTTATGGATTACTATCTGAAGAAATCAGCACTGCTCTTTCTGACACCTTATTGTTGGGTTTTAATAAAAGTACTGGACACTTACTTGCACCAACCCCTTGCTGACGGTGTGCGTCTGTCCTCGTTTGCCCGCCTCAACCACGGGGTGCGATTATCGGTTGTTCGAGGTTCAATGGCTCCCACACTTATATTATTGATTTTCTCCACTGTAATGATATCATCCAAATGATTTGTAGCCTGAAATGGATGCGTTATTCTCAGTCCTTCACTTTTGTTTTTTTCTCATCAGTTTCCTTTATTAAACCAGACGGCTCATAATGAATACACACAGGTGATAATGGAGACAAGTTAAGAGAGAGAACTGCCCGTTTCTTTATTGTCAGTCAGTCAGTCATTTTCCAACCCGCTATATCCTAACACAGGGTCACGGGGGGTCTGCTGCAGCCAATCCCAGCCAGCACAAGGCAGGAACAAATCCCTGGGCAGGGCGCCAGCCCACCACAGTTCTTTATTGTTTTGCTTCTTATCGCTAACAAGGAGCCAATGAAAAACTGTAAATGCAGATCGTTAAGACTAAAAGAAAACAGATTGGGGAATCTTAACAAATGAGACAACGAAAATGTGAGTAATGAGAGCTTCAGCAGCAAAATAACTGAAATTGGATCGGAACAAAAATGTGCCTGGTCAATGGCCCTCTAGGATTGACTCTGCAAATATAGTCCATGCGTAAAACAATATAAAAGCAGTGTGAGGCTCATGCCCGGCACACTATTCATTATTAGAACTGGAGGTGTTTGGAGACCTGCTGGATGTAGAGGTGAGTCAGAGCTGTACAATGGCCACAGTCTCAGTAAATGACGTGCTGAGGAGCTCTTCCTCTGGCTGACCGGTACTGGTCTTGTGACTGTAATAATGAAAGTCAGCCCGGGTAGGTGCGGTGTTTGATTTTTATTACTGAGGCCATTCATGCCATACACCTCGCCTTCCAGTCAATGATGGCACATTTTCTTGGAGATGGACCACCCATCTGGCAAATGTTTGAATTACACGTGAACTGAGGAGCTTCATTGTTCTAGCTAAGTGTACTGCAAGGCTCTCCCCACGTCTCTAGCGGGCAGGACTGCCTGTTCAGCTTACTAATAGTGTTTACTTTTAGGAAAAGTATTTCAACTCTTCGATGTAAAAGGCTTTCTTGTTCATTTGAAAGTAAAGGCTTTTCTTTTTTAGTTTCATTGTTTTTTACAAAAAAAACTCGTCCCGATTAGTAAAGCACAGTTATTTCAAATGTACAAATAACAGTATTTTCCACATTTTTTACACTATATTTCACATTATGTCACATTTAACACCCACATCGGTGAGATACGTGAACAGGATGCCCGATATGAATTATATATTATATATTTATAGATATTAAGACATCAGACAGGTTAAATACAAGTGGGGTGTGTTTATTTTAGAAAACCTTGAAGAAATTCTTGCCAGATACTGAAAAGGCTTTGAACATCAGCATTTGTTGAAAAAAAGAACACATTCAAATTAATTTGGTGATATTTTCATTACAAATTTACATAGTATATCATTTTCTTCTTCTATAATATGCACAAACATATATTGTTGCAATATGGCTAACTAGGTAGGCTACCCAGCTAAAATGGGTTGAAATCTAAATATTCAGCATTATATGCCATTTGGTATGGGATTTGTAAAAGCAGTGTTAATGTTTCTGAATCGCCATCTGTTGAAATGACAAATTCAATGCATTTTATTACTAAAAATATTTATAATGTGCCATCTGTTGGAAAGTCAAATGAAACACATATGTCTCTGTTATGCCATTTTGTATGGGATTCGTAAAAGCAGTGTTAATGTTTGTGAATCGCCATCTATTGAAATGACAAGTGCAACGTATTACTAAAAATGTTTGCGATGTGCCATCAGTTGGAAACTCAAATGAAATGCATGTCTCTGGTATGCCATATAGTATAGGATTAGTGCAATGGATTTTATAATTAAAAATGTTTGTGATGTGCCATCTGTTGGAAAGTTAAATGTAATGCATATGTCTTTGCTGGTATGGGATTCGTAAAAACAGTGTTCATGTTTCTGAATCTCCATCTGTTGAAATGACAAATTCAATGCATTTTATTACTAAAAATATTTATGATGTTCCATCTGTTGGAAAGTCAAATGAAACGCATATTTCTCTGTTATGCCATTTTGTATGGGATTCGTAAAAGCAGTGTTAATGTTTGTGAATCGCCATCTATTGAAATGACAAGTGCAACGTATTACTAAAAATGTTTGCGATGTGCCATCAGTTGGAAACTCAAATGAAATGCATGTCTCTGGTATGCCATATAGTATGGGATTAGTGCAATGCATTTTATAATTAAATATGTTTGTGATGTGCCATCTGTTGGAAAGCCACATGAAATGCATGACTCTGGTATGGTATGCCAAATAGTATGGGATTAGTGTCATGCATTTTATAATTAAAAATGTTTGTGATGTGCCATCTGTTGGAAAGTCAAATGTAATGCATATGTCTTTGTTGGTATGGGATTCGTAAAAACAGTGTTCATGTTTGTGAATCACCATCTGTTGAAATGACATGTCTAATGCATTGCTAAAAATGTTTGTGATGTGTCATCTGTTGCAAAGTCAAATGAAATGCATGTCTCTGGTATGCCATATAGTATGGTATTAGTGTAATGCATTTTATTACTAAAAATGTTTGTGAATTGCCATCTCTTGAAATGACAAGTGCAACGTATAATAAAAATGTTTGCAATGTGCCATCTGTTGGAAAGTCAAATGAAACGTATAGGTCTCTATTATGCCGTTTGCTATGGGTTTTGTAAAAGCAGTGAAAATGTTTGTGATGTGCCATCTATAGGAAAGACAAATGCAATGCCTATATGTCTGTCATATGTCATTTTGAATGGGATTCGTAAAAGCATTGTTAATGTCTGTGAATCAACATCTGTTGAAATGACAAATGCAATGCATTTTATTGCTAAAAATGTTTGTGGTATGCCATCTGTTGGAAAGACAAATGAAACGTATAGGTCTCTGTTATGCCGTTTGCTATGGGATTTGTAAAAGCAGTGTTAACGTTTGTGATGTGCCATCTGTTGCAAAGATGAGAGAAACAGGGAAGTTTCGCTTTGCATACATTTTTGCAAAACTGAAGTGAAAACTCATTTCACAGGTGATTTGCAAAATGTGAAACTCACTGAAGTGCTTTAAAGGTTTTTTTTTCTTTTTTGAGTAGGAATACAAGCTATATTGCTTGCTAAATCTCATTTGCAATTCTGTGTTTACCCGTGTTTCGTTTCTGGAGCCGCATAAAGCTTGTAAGCCATAGATCAAACCGATTTGTTTTTATGTCCCTCGTTCACATCACCAGGCTTCAGTGACACGCTATATAAAGTGGATTGGGAAAGTGTTCAGAGCCCCTCGCTTTCTGCACGCTTCATGCTGTTGCAGATTTCATTTTAATGGCGTCACACACGTGTGCAGGATAACCTGATCCACCTGACCAGGGGATAGCGGAGGGCACTGATCCTTTCTCTTTTTCCTCTCCGGACCGAACACAGGATATTCCGCCTGGGCTCGATGACGTCACTTCCGATTCCGGGCCCAATACCATCACCTCCGGTCCCAGCCCAGACAATCTCACGTGCGGTTGTGGCCCGGATGACGTCACTTCCACTTCCTGCCCTGACGATGTCATTTCCTCTGCCCAGCTTTAAAACTACCCTGTTTTTGTCTGCCTGTCAGTTTTGTTTTGGACTAAAGTCTGTTGTTTTGAACAACCCTTCGCTTTGGGCAGCCTACTTCAAATATACGGGTGGCTGCCCCCAAACCATTTTTTTCACAATGGATAAATGAGCCACTTTGCTCATCAATCAGCACTCCATTACCTGTAACAATAAAGTGAAGTGATGTTTTCAGAAAGGTCTTCACATTCATTAAAGCCCACAAACTGAAATCTCTCATTCCTAGAAGTGTTTACACCCTTAACTCAGTACTTTGTTGAAGCGTTTTTGGCAGCGATTGCAGCTTGGAGTCTTCTCGACAATGTCTCTACAAGCTTTGCACACCTGGCTTTGGGCAGTTTATCCCATTCTTCCTGGTAGATCCTCTTAAACTTTTGTTAGATTGGGTGGGAAGTGACTTTAAACTGCCATCTTCAGCCGTCTCCACAGATGTTCTATGGAGTTCAAGTCTGGGATTTGGCTGGGCCACTCAGAGACTTGTCCTGAGGCCACTATAGAAATTTTCGGCTGTATGCTTTGGGACATTTCCATGTTCCCAGTCTGAGGTGGTGTGCTTTCTTCAAGGCTCTCTCTGGATTTGGCTGCATTCATCCTTCCCTCCATTCTGACCAGCTTCCCTGCACTCCCATAGCGTGATGTTGCCACCACCAAGCTTCACCACAGGGATGGCAGTAGGCAGGCGATGAGCAGTGCCAGACAAGAGCACTTGGAGTTCCGCTCCATCGTTGTCTCTTCGGACAGAACATCTTTTTTCCTCGTGTTCTCAGGGTGCTTTTTGTTGCCATATTCCTTTATCTTCAGAGTGGCTTCCATCTAGTGACTGATTGATGAAGTCCTGCTGAGGTGGTCCTGCCGACAGGTTCTCCCATCTAAGTAGAAGACTTCTGAAGCTCCATTAGAATGACCATTTGGTTCTTGGTCACCTCCCTGACCAATGCCCTTCTTGAATGGTTACTCATTTGGACCAAATGACTAACAATAGGAAGAGCCCTGGTGGTTCCAAACGTCTTCCACTTCACAAGTACTGAGGCCACCATGCTCCTGGGAACACTCAAATCTTGATCCCTTTGTCCTGATCTCTGCCTTCACCACAGTTTGATCATAGAGGTCTACAGAGATGTCCTTGGACCTCATGGTTTGTTTTTTGTGTCTTGAAATGCAGTGTTTTAATTGGGGGACCTTCTATAATAACACAGGTATTGTAGTGGAAAAACGTTCCTCCGTTTTCAAAGATGTCATTCACGATGACATGATGAAAGTGCAGAACAATGCTTAATTTGTACACCGGCCTTTAATGAGCTCTTGGACATGACCATCAGCAGTGTGTGTGTCTGCGGAGAGAGTGTCGACCTCGTTGAGAGGTTTACTTACGGCAGTGACTTTCATGTGACTCTGGTGACTCTTCCTATGAAGTCAGTAGACGGATTGGGAGAGCATGAGGTCACTGGAAAGGGTTGTGTGGCACTCCTGATATCTACACAAGGATGAAGGTCCAAGTCTTTAGAGTCCTTGTGCTTCCTGTTTGTGAGACATGGACACTATCAAGTGACCTGAGATGAAGACTGGACTTCTTCATGTGTGTCTCTTTGGAGAATCTTTGGGTACCGCTGGTTTGACTTTGTGTTGCTCACGGAGTCCTGAATGAGGCACATGACCTGCATTGCGAGGGAGCGTCAGTTACGGCACTATGGCCATGTGGTGCGATTCCCTGAGGGTGATCTTTGGCTCACAGGGTCCTCATTGTGGAGGAACCTGAGTGGCTGGACCAGGCCAAGGGGACACCCACCTGATAGAGGGTCATTTCCGGAAGGTGGGACTGGACCTGGGGGATTGCTAACCAGGATCCTGAGCTGTTTTGTTGTGTGGTGGGTGCGGCTGGGTGCTGTACCAGTGCATGTTCCCCGACCTGACCTGACCAGACCTGACCTGTACACAAATGTCTGTCCATGAAGTGGGCAATCAATAAAACAATTCATCTGCTCTTCTGTTACCTTATTTAATATATCAGGTCATCTGACTCTTAATTTGCATAATATGCAGAGCTTCGTCCAATCAGTGAGTGCCACCAGGGTTTTCTGACTCTTTTTGACTCTCCCATTAATCTGACTAGTGCCTCGTAAATGGAGAGATCTGCGGACTCCTCTACTGATTTTAGCTCTGTTGCTTTGCCGTTAGTTTATTCCTGCTTTCTAGAGTGAGGGGTTGCTACTCATCCACGTCATTTTAACTTTAACAACTGTCTTGGTGGCTCCCCTAAGATGAGGCAAAAGCTTCACGCGCCTAAGCTGAAGACAACATTTAGCTAACCCTTTAGTCACATTCAGCTCTTATCCTTATGTTGTAATAATTCACTGTTATAACGTCATATAAATACTAGGGGGTTTACCCTCTACTCACTTCGCTCGCCAACCACTTCACGTCTCTGCCACTCGTGTTGTGAAGAGGGGGGCTGAACGCACCCCAAGAAGATGCAGTCGCTCCTCTGAAACCCCCTCTTAAATGATGATAGAATGGGAAACAAATACAGTTGTTTTTTTTTTTTTTTTACCTCCTCTTTGCTCAATCAGCTGCTGACTTGCTGCTGCTGCTGCTGCCATGCCGTGTGATCTGCATCTCGTATGGTGTTTCGAACATTTAAAGCCTGTACAGCGGCTGTCCTGCTCTTTGTCTTTTATGTCCGGCTGAAGGTGCGGTTAAATCTCTTGGCACAAAGTCTCGTCTTGCAGGACGTGAGTCCTTGATATTTTTTAGTTTAGAATTTAAAAATGGAATAAGAATCTGAAAATCTAACAACATCACATTCTGAAAAGAATGATACCAAACATATATGTGTAGGTTTTAAAATAAACCCGATTTAAAGTGTGACAAAAACAGTGACTTAAAAATGTCACATAAATTCATTGCACTTTTATAGGCTTAGGATTTTATATATAGAGAGTAGATATACTTGGATTAAATTGTAAAATTATATCATGTATCGATTAAAAATATTGATAGGATTTTATATAGAGAGAGTAGATATACTTGTATTAAATTATAAAATTATATCATGTATTGATTAAAAATATTGATAGGATTTTATATGGATAGAGAATAGATATACTTGAATTAAATTGTAAAAGTATATCACGTATTGATTAAAAATATTGATAGGATTTTATATAGAGAGAGTAGATAAATTTCATATAGAGAGAGTAGATATACTTGGATTAAATTGTAAAATTATATCATGTATTGATTAAAAATATTGATAGGATTTTATATAGAGAGTAGATATATTTGTATTAAATTGTAAAATTATAGCATGTATTGATTAAAAATATTGATAGGATTTTATATAGAGAGTAGATATATTTGTATTTGTAAAATTCTATCATGTATCGATTAAAAATATTGATAGGATTTTATATGGATAGAGAATAGATATACTTGTATTAAATTGTAAAATCATATCATGTATTGATTAAAATATTGATAGGATTTTATATTGAGAGAGTAGATATAAAATTATAGCATGTATTGATTAAAAATATTGATAGGATTTTATATTGAGAGAGTAGATATATTTGTATTAAATTGTAAAATTATAGCATGTATTGATTAAAAATATTGATAGGATTTTATATAGAGAGTAGATATATTTGTATTAAATTGTAAAATTATATCATGTATTGATTAAAAATATTGATAGGATTTTATATAGAGAGAGTAGATATACTTGTATTAAATTGTAAAATTATATCATGTATTGATTAAAAATATGAATCATAATTATGCAGTACATGTGTGCCTTTGTAGATGATGGCCAGTAAATTCAATTTGCTACATATGGACTCCAATCAATAAGTTTTAGAAACTTTTCAAAACAATTAAAGTAAGCAGGATGGACGTGAAAACATTTTGGAGAGCCGCAGCAAAGGGTCTGAATAGTTCCAGGAATGAGAGATTTCTAGTTTTTGATGTTTAATGAATTTGCAAACTTTTCTGAAAACATTCATCTTTTTAAAATGGCCTCTACAACACAATAATGTGCGCAGAAAGTGAAGGGGTCTTAATACTTTCTGAATCCGCTGTATGATACTGAGTAGGATCAAGTGCATTTAGCAAGGCATAGATTTAATATTATTATTATTATCATCATCATCATCATCATCATCATCATCATCATCACTAACCACCTCTCAACTCTCAAAGATACGCCGGAGCGTTCTTCAGGGGTCAACAGCCCTCTTAGGCTTTGAGCTCCGTTCATTTTGCATGTGAAGACTCTGACTACTAAGAAATCCAACTAGGCGGAGGAGTTCGATCTTCTGTATCTCGTTTGACTCTCCACATGAGTTTGCTCAGCTGCTCTTGATGGTTTCCCATATACTGGAGCCGCTCTTGTCTAATTCGTCCACTCGTGTCTGACGTCGATCTCGACGTTATTATGCGTGACGATCTTCTCGGGCTCCTTGCTCAGGATGTTGCTGTCGCTGTCATCTAGGATCGTCACATCCACGAAGACGCGTGATTTATCGCTTCTTGTCGTGGAAAATGATTTCTGACCCGTTGCTGGTGATGGTACGGTTTGTGGGAATGATCATGTCCGACGTGATGCCAGCGTCTTCAATGGCTATGACCGCGTCTTGCATGCTAGTCGTATCACTTTCGTCGGAACACCCAAGCTACTGACACAGCGTTCATTTTCCGTACGTGTGTATTCCTTCGGTGCCAGTACATTATAATTATTAGACTATTATTCAAGTAGTGCACCCGCAAACCTATGTAAATTTTGGTCAGCATTTCTGTATGTTTGTAAAGTACTTAAAAATACATCCTCAAGTTAAAAAGATGGAAACAGAAAACTGCCTTTCTGAGCCATTCACATACGCTTCGCAGAAACAGTGAGGTGATCTGCCGTACTGGAAGATACACCTGAAACGCTTATCAGAAGCTTAAGAAGTAATTACGAGTAATAAAGAACTGAAACACGAGCACAAGAAGTCTCACTTCTGTTCATGATAAGGAAAAAAATGTGAAATGTATTGCAACCTTGTCATGTTTTTACGTGAAAGAGGAGGATTTTAGTAATTCAGTTGGGTGAATGAAAGTCCTGCGTTACAAATTGTGCTAACCAATTTTAAATGTTCACTCTTCTTACATCACGGTACGATCACTTACAATGCAATATAAAACACTTTCTTTGGTATAGCGCTCTTCACTAAGTGCAAGCACAGAGCGCTGTGAACAGAACTGGCACGAATAAAAATGCACATTTGTTAAAGCACATCGAGAAAGTGGCAGCACCTGCGCGCTTACAATGTGAAACGCAACGATAACGGTAAAAATACAATTAATAACGAAAAAACTGGGACCTGACATAACATTCGTTGATTTCTATTCGCTCTCACTCCGTTACGTTATTGGGTGAGCCACGCCCACACGGTACAAAATGTAGTCCACGCGAGTCTGACCTCACCTCACAGAAACTTTGACAGCGAAACGACAAACATATTGGATCTAAACTACAACTGAATGGTGAGTTTGGGCGTTAGAATCGTGTTTAATCCTTTTATTATATGGCTTGTGTGATTCAGTTGGCATAATTCACACGTCTGTGCACACGTTATGATTAAGCATTTTAAAGCTGTGGTGTTCGCGTCTGCAAAAAGAGTGAGGCACTGGCGGTGTCTGCATGCCGTGTAACGCAATGAACCGAACAAGTCAAGTCAGAGCATTTTATTTAATACGCAGGTTTACATTTCGTATAATGAGAGCTCGACTAGGGGTGCGTATGGGCAGCCTTGACAGTTTCAGATGTGAACTGCAGGCAATGAATGAAGAAAAACGTGTTACTGTGATCTGTCTCTTCAGTTATTATGACTGACATCATTCAGTGAGCCCGAGAGTTGCTCGACTGGCGTCCCGACCAGTGTTGGATTCTATTTTACGCCATGTAATCCCACTTGCGGCGCAGACAGGTGGCGCAGTGGTAGTGCTGCTGCTTTGCAGTTAAGGAGATTGTGGAAGGTTGTGGGTTCGCTTCCCGGTTCCTCCCTGTGTGGATAGCGCTTTGAGTACTGAGAAAAGCGCTATATAAATGTAATGAATTATTATTATTATGCATATACGTTTGCTTGCTAAATAATTGCGAAGTACCCGATAGTTATGTAATAGTTATTTACATGCAAGAGTTGGTTCTTCTTTTTTAAAATCACTTGTTAAGTAATAACACTTCATTTACAAGATGCAATTATGTGGCATTTGTGCGTGAAACATGAATGAGGGTTCACCCCCATGTACTGGCGAAAAGGCAGGGACCTTAATTCGTCAAACTTTATCGTTGCAACATGTAAACGACTTGGCCGTCTCGGTATCAAGGCCAGTTTGAGAGGACCTTCACTTCGGTCCGTCATGTTTTCATGTTCTCCCCGTGTTCACGTCGGTTTCCTCCTGGTGCTTCTGGTTACTTTACAAAGGGGGGGGGGGGGGGGGGGGGGGGGGGGGGGGGTTGCGGTGCTCTATTACCCCCTGATGTGTGTGTGTGTGTGTGTGTGTGTGCGTGTGTTCACACTGCGGTGGATTGTTCCTGCTGTGCACCCCATGCATGCTTGCTGGAATTGGGCTCCAGCTGCCCCGTGATCCTGCATCTGGGTAAGCGATTATACAAAATCGATGGATGGATCCATAATAAATAATTCAATTGCCTAAAGGTTATAAAACTATAGACTTCAGACCCGGAGGTTTTGGGTTCGAATCTCAATACTGACAGTGTGTGACCAAGAAAATAAAATACATTTTCCTCCCGCAGTCCAAAGACATACAGGTTAGGTGCATTGGCGATCCTAAATTAAAAATAAAGGTGCCAGATCGATGACACAGAGGAACCATTTTTTTGGTTCCCAAAAGACATGAGGGTTACGGAAAGAACTTTGGATTTATTTAGATCCGTAACAAGGTGCTTACAGTAAGTAATAAGAAATAGATAGTAATAGGTTTGTGATTTTAAAAGGACTCTTGCTGCACAGGTTAAGTTCAGGTTTTCTTAATCTGTTGGTGCCCTACTAGGTAGCCCACCGTACATTAAAGATTTCAGTTTTTAGGGTTATGGTTGCATATTGGGAAGTTTTACAAAGCACGAAGAACCAACTTCATATGCAGAGAATCCTTCCCAGAATGAAATGATGGTTTGTCAAGCAATAGTTCTATGAGGAACCACACAGCCCAGTAAAGAACCACAAAGGGCCATTAAGGAACCAGCATTTTTAAGAGTGTGCCTGTGCTCCACTTGGAAAAACAAAAGAAATTTAACGAATGGCATTTCAAATGTTGCATTGGATTAAAGCATCAGCCTCATAATAATAATAATAAGGGTGGCGCAGTGGGTAGCGCTGCTGCCTCACAGTTAGGAGACCTGGGTTCACTTCCCGGTTCCTCACTGCGTGGAGTTTGCATGTTCTCCCCGTGTCTGCGTGGGTTTCCTCCCACAGTCCAAAGACATGCAGGTTAGGTGCATTGGTGACCCTAAATTGTCCCTAGTGTGTGTGTGTGCCCTGCGGTGGGCTGGTGCCCTGCCCGGGGTTTGTTTTGTTTCCTGCCTTGTGCCCTGTGTTGGCTGGGATTGGCTCCAGCAGACCCCCGTGACCGTGTAGTTAGGATATAGCGGGTTGGATTATGGATGGATGGATAGATAATAATAAGGCGAATCCTGCCTTGACCCAGTGCTGCTTAGTTTGGCTGCAACAGCCGAGTTGGTCAAAGTCAAAGTGAACTTTATTGTCATCTCAACCATATACAAGTATACAGATAGACGAAACTGCGAAGCTCAGGGTCCACAGTGTAACAACATGCAATAAATAAATTAAAAATAAAATTTAAATTTAAAATTAAAAAATTAAAACACAAACAAGACAAGACATTGCGCAAAGATAGGACAAAGAAGTAGCAGCAATATTGATGTGTAAGATATGTAATATAATAAATAATAGAGGGCGGCACGGTGGCGCAGTGGTAGTGCTCTCCCGGGTCCTCCCTGCGTGGAGTTTGCATGTTCTCCCCGTGTCTGCGTGGGTTTCCTTCGGGTGCTCCGGTTTCCTCCCACAGTCCAAAGACATGCAGGTTTGGTGCATTGGCGATCCTAAAAATCGTCCCTAGTGTGTACTTGGTGTGTGTGTGTGTGTGTGCGTGCGTGCCCTGCGGTGGGCTGGCGCCCTGCCCAGGGTTTGTTTTGTTTCCTGCCTTGTGCCCTGTGTTGACTGGGATTGGCTCCAGCAGACCCCCGTGACCCTGTAGTTAGGATATAGCGGGTTGGTGGATGGATGGATGGATGGATAAATAATAGATATAGATAATAGAGAAATGATCAGTGTATGCTAATAGTTATTTAAGACGTGTAAACAATGACAGGTCAGAATGTTTCACAGCAGAAGGATAACAAGAGTTTCAAAATCCTTAAAGGTCAGTATGAGATTTTCAGTTCTTACCTGTACAATCGTCTTTACAGGTCAGTGGCTCGCATGTATAAAAGTTCTGTTTTTCGTGGTGGTTGAGGCCGTGTGGAAGGTCCCAGGGGGCAGCCTGGTGTTAAGGAGTCTAACAGCTTGAGGGGTAAAAACTGTCCTGCAGCCTGGCACATCTGGCTCTGATGCTGCAGTATCTTCTCTTGGATGGCAGAAGTGTAAAAAGTCCATGTGAGGGGTGTAAGGGGTCTTGCACAATGCTGCAGGCCTTGCGGACACTGCGTTTGTGAAATATGTCCTGTAGTGAAGGGAGAGGCTCCCTAATAATGTTCTCTGCTGTCTTCACTATCCTTTGCGGTCGGATATGTTGCAGTTGCCGTACCAGACCGTGATGCAGCTGGTCAGAACACTCTCCATGGTGTCTCTGTAGAACCTGGTGAGGATGGAAGGGGGAAGACTTGCTCGCTTCAGCCGCCTCATTTGAGTTGGTTTAAGTGAATTTCATTATGTTGTGCTTTGTCTGCCGTGCCATCTCAGGTGTTTCAAGGAAAATGGCCGGCTTAACTTAATGCTTATTATATAGGCACAAAAATAATAATAAACAGAAACGAGAATACTGTAATAAAGGCTTATATTCCTTACTAACCGAAGTGGTTCTTATTAACGATTCCATAGGTGAACCTTTTTTTGTTCCCAAATGAGCAATCGATATGGAGGTTCAAAAAAGAACGTTTTACTGAAGATTTGCAACAAGAGTGGGCGGAGTGGTGGCTTTGAGGCTAAGGCTCTGTGCTGGTAACCAGTGGGGGTTGCTGGTTCAAATCCCCATCACTGCCAAAAGAGATCCTACTCTGTTGGGCCCTTGAGCAAGACCCTTAACCTGTAAGTGCTCCAGGGGCGCTGTACAATGGCTGATCCTGCGCTCTGACCCCCAAGGGGTATGCGAAAACTAACAAATTCCTAATACAAGAAATTGTATAAGGCGAAATAAAAGGACAAAAAAAAAGGTTAAAAATAAGAGCAGATTTCTGAAATCTTAACGGGTTCCTGATTTCAACAGGACTCCATGCAATCACGCAGGCTAAGCTCAGGTGCCTGTCGTATATCCATCTACGTTAAACGATTTCACATGCAAACTAAGAGATGAAACCAAAAATTTTAAGAATGTTTTTGGCATTTTTTTTATGATTCGGACAATTTAATACAAATATGAGGAGATGATGCCCATGTACAGCAAGGGGCGCAGCTGACAGCTGAGCTCGGACTGTCGGCATAAAGCGCCAGGCAGCGCGCATCTCCAGGTATTTCGTGAAAAGACGCGTCGCGGTTCGATCCGCAATCTCTGAAGCTCAGCCGAGGAGACCTGCATAGCTAAATCCATAGGTGAGCACGAGTCGAGTTTAGATGTCAATGTTGGAAACCCCCCGACAGAAAAGGCAGACTCGATATGTAAGCTGTGCCAGACCGCATTTACTCTGCAGTGCGGGCTGTTGTCATTTTCTCTCCATTATTTCACGGGCTCCGATCCTGCACTTTATTTATGTTTCATCCACTTTCTCAGAAGACGAAGAGTGTTTGGAATGAAGCCGGATCGAGTGAGTAACTACTCCGCTACTCAGGTTGTGTGTTCTGTGTGACTGATCTAATGCACGTTCGCCGTCTCCGACTGCCTCGACTCCGTGTGGAGACACACGAGCGCCCAGCACCGTGACTCTTACTGTACTTACAAATCCCCCGTTTATGTCACGCGCGGACTTTGTAGGATGGCAACCGCGGGGCACGTAATTAATGTAGTCGCGTGTGTGGTCAGAAGTGGGCTTAACGTTCCTACGGCTCAGTTTCGCTCACTTGTGGCTCTTGCGTTTCCAGTGGTACCGAAGACTTTGTTGGAACACTGGAAACTGACCTTGTGATGCGTACAGGCTTCTGGATCAGGCCCAGACTATCGGGCAAGCTTGCATGTCCCTCGAGCTCCTCCAATGGAAAAGCGAGCAAATGGAACATGCCAATTTTGATGACAGACATATGTCGCCTCTTTGTGTTTTGGACGCCTGTCCGAATTCCGGATAGCACGCACCTCTACGAGCCAGGGTCGTGTAGGACACGTGTCCACATCAAATGACGTCATCGAGTTGGTCCCGTGGGGTTTAAGCTCAGGAGCGCACATTGGGGTCCCGTTCAGAGATTGCATACCGTAAACGTCCGAAAGTAAATCCGTGGATGTGTGCAGATACAGGGGGGAAATGAGCAACGAAGCGAGCTGTGTTAAGAACGAAAACCGAGTCAGTCTGCTGAACGAGTGTAAAATCATTTCGAGTAAAGTGGGATATTCTTGACCAGAACGAGTCACCCGCCGCAGGACTGCAATAGAATTATAAATTATAAAGAGCTGAAATCCGAGCGGGCGGCACGGTGGCGCAGTGGGTAGCGCTGCTGCCTTGCAGTTACGAGACCTGGGTTCGCTTCTCAGGTCCTCCCTGCGTGGAGTTTGTATGTTCTCCCCGTGTCTAAGTGGGTTTCCTCCCACAGTCCAAAGACATGCAGGTTAGGTGGATTGGCGATTCTAAATTGGCCCTAGTGTGTGCTTGGTGTATGTGTCCTACGGTGGGTTGGCGCCCTGTCCGGGATTGGTTTGTGTCTTAAAAGGGCATCATGGTGGCGCAGTGGTAGCGCTGCTGCCTCACAGTTAGGAGACCCGAGTCCTCCCTGCGTGGAGTTTGCATGTTTTCCCCGTGTCTGCGTGGGTTTCCTCCGGGGGCTCCGGTTTCCTCCCACAGTCCAAAGACATGCAGGTTAGGTGGATTGGCGATTCTAAATTGGCCCTAGTGTGTGCTTGGTGTTTGTGTGTGTCCTGCGGTGGGTTGGCACCCTGCCCAGGATTGGTTCATGCCTTGTGCCCTGAAAATGGATGAATGGATGGATCCATCCATTGACCAACCCGCTGAATCCGAGCACAGGGTCACGGGGGACTGCTGGAGCCAATCCCAGCCAACACAGGGTGCAAGGCAAGAACCAATCCCGGGCAGGGTGCCAACCCACCGCAGGACATACACACACACACCCACACACCAATTGGCCAATTTAGAATCGCCAATCCACCTAACCTGCATGTCTTTGGACTGTGGGAGGAAACCGGAGCGCCCGGAGGAAATCCATCCAGACACGGGGAGAACATCCGCCTGTAATAATGCATTGAGGAGCTCCAGCCCTGTTGCTGTTTTGATAATTTCATATTATGTTGCTGCATTTGAGTGTTCTATAATTTGCTACTTTCAGGATTATTATTATTAATAATAATTATCTATATCTGCGGTGGGTTGGCACCCTGCCTGGGATTGGTTCCTGCCTTGTGCCCTCTGTTGGCTGGGATTGGCTCCAGCAGACCCCTGTGACCCTGTGTTCGGATTCAGCTGGTTGCAAAATGGATGGATGGATAATTATCTATATGTTAGCCCCCATGCTCCCCACATGTGAGCTTTCCATCAAGTTGTTGAAGAAATCCATGGCACTGGTGTCAGGCGGCATCTTTGAGGGGAAAAAAGAAAAACATTGCAACATTGTGGTATTGAAGTACTGTACTATATTTTAATTATAGCAATGAGGAAATTGATGCTTTTAATGACTTTATGCAATTTTTAAAAAATTATGCATCATTGTTCAGTCCCAGCAGTGGGTCCAAAACAATGGGGCTCACTTTAAAGGGTGAAATCCGCAACACAGATAAGGCAAATGAAATGGCATGAATTAATGAATTGATGCTGCGTCTCCGTGCCGTGCATTGAAAGCGCGTCTGTCTTACAGTAAGGAGACTTGGGTTCGTTTCCCAGGTTCTCCCCCTGTCTGGGTGGGCTCCCCCCCCCCCCCCTCCCCACTTGTCCCAAGACATGCATGTTAGATGAAGTGGCGATGCTAATTTGGCCGTTTGGTGTGCTCACCCTGCGATGGACTGGCACCGTTTCCAGGGTCTGTTCCTGCCTTGTGCCCTATGCTAGCTGGGATACATTCCAGTTTAACCCCCCCCCCCCCCCCCCCCCCCCCCCCCCCCCCCCCCCCCCCCCCCCCCCCCCCCCCCCCCCCCCCCCCCCCCCCCCCCCCCCCCCCCCCCCCCCCCCCCCCCCCCCGTCCCACAACACTGATCTGGATTTAGCAGGTTAGAAAATGACACAATGTGTCTCCCAGTTGCTTGCTTTGCATTTGTGAGTAGTTACTGACCGGTTTATAAATCCGCTGGATTAGTGGTTTGGATAGGGCAATGCATACTGGCATTGCCAGTGTTTAAACAGCACTTGTATATGAAAGCATTGCTTCTAAATATAAAAATGTCTTTTGACTGTTCGAGCTTGTCGTGTAACAAACAATCATTAGAGGATGAGCCCCGCAGGCAGAACACACACCATTTCTTGAATTGGTACGTTGAGGGTTTAAAATGGAAACATCGCCAGGTGAGTAGTGTGATGATTAGTGTTGCCGTTTCGTGGATCCTGCAATCAGAGTTCAATTCCAATGTCTGGGTGAAGTTTTCATGTTGCCTCCTATTCCTGTCAGCCTGCCCCCCCCCCCAAACTAAATGTCACGTCTGAAGTAATCCCAGTGGGGATACGGGCCTGAGTGGGCCCTGTCTAGGACTTGTGCCACCAGAATAGACCTCTGGTCCCCGAGATCCTCAAGTTAGGGTCGAACAAATTTGTGAGAAACCTTGAAGGCCAGCAGACATTCAAAATAAGACAAACTGTGAGTCAGAGACTCCAAATCCCTTTTTTTATCTTTGTTTTTGTGGTCTGGCTATTTATGATGATGAATTACTGATAATGCGGTAAACCACATGCACACTTTGGGTGTTTCTTTAATTACTGATATCTTGGCCTTGACTACACCACGGCTTTGTAATCCAAGAAGATTAAGGAGGCTCCTGACGGGCAACCCAGAAGGCCACTAGATAATGGTGCAGGATCCACGTGATGTGTTAATCTTTATCTGTCAGGTTTAATCAGTTATAATATGCACTAAAAGAAGGTCAAGGCAAGGAGGGCATACATTCATGGAGAGACTGGGACTTACAGAAGGTGAACGAGCAGAGTGGCCAGTGGGGTGGACTGGAGACGTGCCAGGATGCACAGAGATTGCTGCAGGACCCCCATACCTGTAAGGTTATCAAGACAAACACTGTTGACAACTACTCTCAATCACATATCTTTACCGGCATAAAAGCTTGAACAATAATTGCCTAATCATATTATGGACTTGAATAACCGTCTACTGATAAGAAATAGCAAAAGTTAACTCGTTCTGTTTCACTTAAGTCCCGGCACGTCGGCCTCAGTCATCTTCTCTCTTAGTTTTCTAGCAAATTCTGAACAGGAGTTGACTCCGCATGCGCTGTGAGAAGAAACGAATCAAAATGGTGTTACATTCCAGTTACTTTATTCTGACTTGATAAAGAATCTGCACCCTCAGAAATAAAAGTGCCAATGCGGCTCTTCAGGGTGGTGCCATAAGGGAACCAAGCAAGAATCAAAAAAACAAAATAAAGGCAAAATTTCTCACCTGTGCTTTCATTATTGTGAATGGACGCCACAGCTTTCCTCCACCGACTCCCACCGCACAAGCCACACGTCTCAGTGACCATGGCAGGGCAGGTGGATTGAGCAGCTCTCCTCTGCCAGGGTGCCCTCACCAGGCTGTCCTGTAACAAAGCTGAACTTTGACACACTTGTCTTTGCACTGTCAAGTGTGCAGGTTGCATGATATCTAAAGGTAAACATTTACACTCCTGACTTTGAAATGCTCAAGGTCTCCCTCTGATTTGACTTTTATCAAAGGTCACCCTTGCTGGCTGTCAGCACACAAAGCCACGGCAGCAGCACGTAATCAGAGAAAACTGTGCAAGCATGGAAAAGCTTTAAGGAAAATGTCAGTCATGCATGGGCACAGGTCAGCGTGACGCTGGCATTCAAGTCGAGCGAGGGGCAAAGGGGAGACGGAGAGAGCTGGAAAGAGAGAGAACTGGTAACACGCTTATCTGACTCTCCCTCCTCCATGTTTAGTTTATCTGGCGCCTTTCCTCATGATGACTTGTAACACGAATAGGTGATGTTTATCATGTATATAGTGCCTTTCACTGTGTTAACATGATGTTCAGCTCATGTTTGATTTATATGGCGTCTTTCCTCATGGTATTGTGCAAAACACTTACATAATATTCATGCTTAATTTATATAGCACCTTTCATTTTGATAATGTGCAACATGATTATGTAATATTCAGTTAATATTTAATTTATATAGCGCCTTTCCCCATGATAATATGGGACATGCTCATGGGATATTCAGCTAATTTTTAATTTATATGGTGTCTTTCGTCATGGTATTGTGCAACACACTTACATAATATTCATATTTAATTTATATAGCACCTTTTGCAATGATAATGTGCAACATGATTACTTGATATTCAGTTAATATTTAATTTAAATATAGTGCCTTTCCCCATTATAATATAATACTCCTGGGATATTCAGCTCATATTTATATGAAGTCTTTCTTTATGGTATTGTGCAACATGCTTACATAACATTCATATTTAATTTATATAGCACCTTTCGTTTTGATAATGTGCAATATGATTATGAGATATTCTTAATTTATATAGTGCCTTTCTCCATGATAATATAGGACATGCTCATGGGATATTCAGCTCATTTTTAATTTATATGGTGTCTTTCCTCATGGTATTGTGCGACAAGCTTACATAATATTCATATTTAATTTATATAGCACCTTGCATTTTGATAATGTGCAACATGATTATGTAATATTCAGTTAATATTTAATTTATATAGCGCCTTTCCCCATGATAATATGGGACATGCTCATGGGATATTCAGCTAATTTTTAATTTATATGGTGTCTTTCGTCATGGTATTGTGCAACATGCTTACATAACATTCATATTTAATTTATATAGCACCTTTCGTTTTGATAATGTGCAATATGATTATGAGATATTCTTAATTTATATAGCGCCTTTCCCCATGATAATATGCAACATGCACATGGGATATTCAGCTCATTTATAATTTATATGGCATCTTTCTTCATGGTATTGTGCAACACACTTACATAATATTCATATTTAATTTATATAGCACCTTGCATTTTGATAACATATAACATGATTACTTGATAATAAGTTAGTATTTAATTTATATAGCGCCTTTCCCCATGATAATATGGGACATGCTCATGGGATATTCAGCTCATATTTATATGGAGTCTTTCTTTATTGTATTGTGCAACACGCTTACATAATATTCATATTTAATTTATATAGCACCTTTAATTTTGATAATGTGCAATATGATTATGAGATATTCTTAATTTATATAGCGCCTTTCCCCATGATAATATAGGACATGCTCATGGGATATTCAGCTCATTTTTAATTTATATGGCGTCTTTCCTCATGGTATTGTGCGACAAGCTTACATAATATTCATATTTAATTTATATAGCGCCTTTCCCCATGATAATATGGGACATGCTCATGGGATATTTATATGGTGTCTATATATACGAGCCATGGCACCTGTCAAAGACAGATAATAGCAGATATTTCCTTATTATTCCATCTCTTGCCCTCCATGTACCTCCAGCGCCTTTCCTCTGTATGTACCTGCGTGTGTCTGAACGTCTCTTAGCCGGTGTGTTCTCATAAAGCCTTCTTCTCAGACTCTGTGCAGATGTTTATTGTTCCTGTTGCTTTTTGTCTTTTGTTAAACTTTAGAGATTCTTTGTATTGCTTACACACGACGATATCTTTGATCAAATATTTGCTCTGCCAGCATTATGTTTAATAAGAAACACAGTGCTGCAGACACAAGAAACCCATTTTGTTTCTGATGATAAGTCCTGCTCATATTGTTATAAGCACTGTGCGTATCTTAGACTCACAACCTTGGCTTCATGCCTTCATTTCCTTGTTTTAGCTGAACGCCTTCCAAAAGGCCCTTAAGAAGACCTGCCTATGTGGTAATCAGCAGTGCCAATGCGAGTAGGGTAAAGGTTTCTTTCGAGGTGCCAGAAGTGGCGACTGAGCCTGTAGGCCAATGGTCAAGTGACAAAGCCACCTGCTCTATTCACATAGAGTCAGGTCCATAAGTATTTGGACGGTGGTACAAATTTTTAAAATTGTGGCTCTGTGCGCCACCACAAGGGACTTGAAATGAAGCAATCAGGATGTGGTTGAAGTGTAGATTTGCAGTTTTAATGTAAGGCGTTTTCTAAATTCCTCAATGTTGTTTTTGTTAAAGGCGGCCATTTTTATACATGCCCCCTACCCCACCCATTTTAAGGGGCTCAGAAGTATTTGGACAAACTAACATAACCATGGATATAACGATTATTTTCAGTACTTTGTTGAAAATCCTTTCCAGTCAATGACTGCCTGAAGTCTGAACCCCTGGCCATCTCCAAGTTCTGGGCCTCCACCCTCCTGATGCTTTGCCAGGCCTCTACAGCTGCTGTCTTGCTTGTTTGCTGGACTCTCTGTCGTCCATTTTGTCTTCAGTAAGTGACATGCATGTCCAGTTGGGTTGAGGTCAGTTGACTGACTTGGCCATGGAAGAATTTTCTACTTGTTTGCCTTGAAAAGCCCTTGGTTTGCTGTCCCAGTGTGTTTTGGCTGCTTGTCCATCTGTACTGGTCCTATCAGTTTTGTAATGTTTGTCTGAATCTGAGTAGAGAGTATAGCGCCCGGGACACTTCAGAATTCAGCCTGCTACTTCTGTGTGCTGTCACATCATCAATAAACACCAGTGAGTGACATCCATTGGCAGCCATGCATGATCAGGCCATGACACGGCCTCCGCCATGTTTCAAAGTAGTATGCTTCAGGTCAGGAGCCATTCCTCCTTCTTCTCTCTGTCATTCTGATACATATTGAGCTTAGTTTCACCTGCCCAAAGGAAATTGTTTTTAAAAATTGTTTTTTGGTAAAGTCCTTCCTATACTTGAGGTGTACCATTGGTTTGCACCTTGTGGTAAACCCTCTGTCTTTACTTTCATGAGGTCTGCTCTTGTTTGTAGATGTTGGCAATGATAGATCTACCTCGTAATAAGTGGTCTTGGTTTGGTTAAATATTGTGAAGAGGTTCTTCACCAATGACACCATTCTGCAGTCATCCAGCACAGTTGTCTTCTGTGATTTTCTAGACCTTCTGGTGTTGCTGAGCTCACCAGTCTGTTCCTTCTCATTAAGAATCTACCAGATGGTTGATCTGACCACTCCTGGTGTGTCTGTCTGCTATCTCGCTGCTGGATTTCTTTTGTTTTCTCTGCCTAATGATGGCCTGTTTTTACTTTCATGGACCTCATATTGAGAGTCCAAATGCAAATTCCACACTTGGAATCAATTCCCCCCGTGACCCTGTGTTCGGATTCAGCGGGTTGGAAAATGGATGGATGGATGGATGGATGGAATCAATTCCAGACCTTTAACCTGCTTAATAGTTAATAAAAATAACGAGGGACCTGCTCCCACCTAGCTAAACAACAGCTTGTCAGTCAAATGTCCAAATACTTTTGAGCCCCTGAAGAAGGGAGGACCCTGTGTAAAAAAAAAAAAAGCTCATATTATATTTCTGTTAAAACCTTTGAATTTAATGCTGAAAGCCTACACTTCAATTGTGCAACAATTTCTTCATTTCAAATCAATTGTGATGGCGTACAGCACCAACATTATGACAACTGTATCACTGTCCAGATACTCCCGGACCTAACTGTATATTCATACTTGATGTTCTCATGGAGCTGCTGCATTGAGATATCAAGAAACCCCCCACCCAAAATAATTTAGAATTTCAGCATTCAGCAATTGACGTTTCTGTTTAAACTTGTGCAATGTGTTTAAGAAAGAAGAGGATTTTTTAAATACACAGAACCTTTCAGTGATAAAAAGAATGCTGGACATCAATAGCCTACATATCTGTCATTGAAATGCTGTAAATGTGTCTATGGATAGTGAAGCTAATTTCTGTCGTGTCCCAAAAGGAATGACCTCATCTGCTTACTTAGACTTTAAATGTTAATTAAAGCCCCCCCGGTAAAGTGAATGAAAAACACACGAAGACGGGAATGCCTCACTTCACCTCATCTGCAGCCCAACAGCACAACCTAACCCAGCGCCATGACGCTCTTTACTTCTCTGCCTGGTATCGAGGTGTCGAGGCCGCCGAGCTTCGCCCTTAATCAGCAAAGTCACACCGCGAACACAGCGCCGCCGCGCCGGCCACAGTTTCCTGCAGCACAAGAGGCATTTCGGTAAGAGGTGTAAACTGAATGAAAACGGCTGCTAACACGACTGGGTTTTCCATTGTGTGTGTGTGTGTGTGTGTGTGTTTTACTTACGATCTGAGGGCGTGCGGACTTACTGCATTCCTAAGCACCTCCGAGAAATCACATAAACTCCAACAATGTCCGCTCCATGCCGTGTCGTGCTGTGATCACATAGCCCTGAAAATCACATCAGGGTAAGTTCCCATCTGGTCACCCACTCCCTCCTCCGCTACCAGGAACTCGGACATCGGGGGAAAAACACTACAGGGTGACAATGTGCGACGCTCGTGCTGACCTGGCTGCCTCACGTGGGCGCAGAGAGAAACCATCAGACAGGCAGATAAATGTGAAAGGCAATATATAACAGATTGACAGATCCATAGATGGAAGTAAAGGACACTATATAACATATAGATGGATGTGAAAGGCACTATATAACAGAGAGATGTGAAAGGTACTATATAACAGAGATAGATGTGAAAGGCACTATATAACAGAGATAGATGTGAAAGGTACTATATGACAGATAGACAGATCCATAGATGGATATAAAGGACACTATATAACATATAGATGGTTGTGAAAGGCACTATATAACAGAGAGATGTGAAAGGTACTATATAATAGATAGACAGATCCATAGATGGAAGTAAAGGACACTATATAGTAGATGGATGTGAAAGGCACTATATAACAGAGAGATGTGAAAGGTACTATAGCAGATAGACAGATCCATAGATGTAAAGGACACTATATAGTAGATGGATGTGAAAGGCACTAACTATATAACAGATAGACAGATCCATAGATTGATGTAAAGGACACTATATAACAGATAGATGGATGTGGAAGGCACTATATAGCAGATAGATGGATGTGAAAGGCACTATATAATAGACAGACAGATAGATGGATGGATAGATTTGAAATCACTCTGTCATAGCTGCACATGAAAGATACTGTGTAAGGGCACTATATAATAAATACAGCAATAAATAATAAATAATGCTGTCAGGATAGTAGCATAGTTGTAGAGCTTCTGCCGTGTAACATGGAGACCAGGGTTCAAGTTCTAGGTACTTCTTGCATGGAGTCTGCATGGGTTTCCTGCCGCAGTCCAAAGCTGTGCAGGTTAGGTGGATTGGCAGAGCTAAATTGTCCCCTAATGTGTGGGTTTCCTCTGACCCTACGTTGGGTAAGCAGGACTAGGAAAATGGATAGTAAATAAATATGAAAGTATTATGTAGCAGATTGGTATCTATATATATATATATATATATATATATATATAATATATATAATATATATATATACAGTATATATATATATATGAAAGGCACTACATAATTTTTGCATATGAAAGACGCACCATGTAATAGGCAGATATTAAATAATCTGATTAACTGATGTTGATTTTAGTGTAGCTGGCAAGATTAGATGATTGGTGGGATTTGTGTATGAACATACAAACAACGTTCGCGCTAAAATTGCTCCAGTTTGAGTGAAATGTTTAAATGTATGACCTCTAATGGACCAGGTTAGTTGTGCCCAGTGGCTACTGGGATAGGCTTCAGCTTCCTTGCATCTCTGGTCTGGATAAGCGGGTTTGGAAAATGGATGAGTGGATAGATGGATGAATTATTAGTTTAGTGAACATCCTTTCCTATTCAGGAGCAATGGGAGAAAGGCAGGTACCAGCACTGCACAGACTGCCATTCCATTTTAGAGCCAACACTATTACTGCTCTAATAATATCATTATTATATCATAGCAATAACATCAGAGCAGGCCCGTAGTGTGATGCTTAGCACTGAACATCTCACACTGCCTAGCTTCTGTTTTCTCCGGGTCCGTGTTTGTCTGCCCAGTCCTTCCGTGGCGGTGAGGTTCTACAGCTTCTTCTTACTCTCCAAGGATGTGCAGTTTTGATTGATTGGTGTCTCCAGTCTGGTCCTTGCGAGACAGAGATGCTTTGCATGCATGGTGGTCTCCCCTTGCCACCTGAGATGCTGGTATGGTCTCTGGTTCCTCACAACCCTGTATGGAGTAGATGGATCAATAGGATGGTAGAATGGATGAAGGAGTATTTTTCGAATTAAAATTTGTATTCATACTACTATTCATACTACCTCTTGCTTTTAGTGCTGATCACTTGATTGGTGTCTTTGCTATTAGAATATTTTATGATTTTTCTTAAATCCCCAAATTACAATTATAGGAAAATATTCATACCCCAGTTAGTAAACCTTATGATGCCTGAGGAAAAAACTGAACATCAAAAGAAGAATAAAAATAGAGAACAGGAAGGCAGCATGTGATTATTTAACATCCAGAAATACTAAATGAGGTTTGTTTGTTTTCTTCGGTCTGAACCCAGGGGCCTTCCCTAAATGTACGACTTAACGTAACAAGGCACTTGGTGGCTTTTGAATTCAACGAGCAACAAGAAACCCAGCAGATTCCCGTAATGGAGGCGGAAAACAACCTCGGTCAGAACTGCACTTGTGTTTTGAGACATTTTCACTCTGAGTTATCAAATAAGAGAAGTGGTGTCCCTTTTTATTCTGCCCAAAGTGACGCCTTGTGAAATACAAATGGCCACCTTTTAAGTGCTGCTGTTCCCGGTTGAACCCTGTGTGTGTGTGTGTGTATTAAGAAGAGCTGGTGCCCGTCTTCTCCTTTGTCATGCTTTTTGTCAAAATGATGCTTCCTGTCATGGGGTTAATGACAGATCCTGCTAGTCAGCAGTTTGAAAAATGGTGTTGTGCAAAAGTATGTGCCCCCCTGGCCGGTTTCATCTTTTGTTTTTTTTCTTTCTCCAAATGGCTGTAAATTCCAGAAAAATCCCCTGAGAACATCACCTTAGAGACACATCCATTTCTGCTATTCATATTGCTAAGATAAAAACAGGTTGTTATAGCTAATTATGTATTCAACTAGCAAAATACCCGCGCTTCGCAGCGGTGAAGTACTGCTTTAAAATTTTAAATAATAAACTGAGGGAAAATATACCAATAATTATTTGTTAAGGATCTCTTTGTATACCATGTTGTCAGTTCGCCCCTCCGGTTGTAATATGACCAAGCTGTGTGCTGAGCTTACTCTTGAGCAATGCAAGAAATATTGGGGCCATATGAAAAGCAAATCAAGAACGGCAAGACCGCGTTAGCTGCGGAGCTCAGCTCGGAGCGAAATGAAGTGAATGAAATGAGGTGAATGGGAGGGGAGATGATCACGTGACTCCAACACCCGCCTTAACTCTCCATCCCTCCACAAACACACAAAGACAGTCCCTCGGATCCCAACTCTCCTTTATATATATATATATATATATATATATATATAATTACATATCTGTAGGCTATTTGAGAAAGATAATAAGCCTTATAGCAGTTAAGCATGTTAAGCATCAGGCCAGGCACACAGTGTGACCAAAAAGCAAGTCGGGTCTCGCAGTTACCAGAAGGAACCGTAGTATGTCTGTAACTGTAACTCAATTACCTAACCCAGTGCTTCCCAAACTCGGTCCTGGCGGGCCCACTGTGGCTGCAGGTTTTTGTTCCAACCGACTTCCGTTTTCCTTTGGACTCTTAGCCTAATTAAGTGAGTCATTATTTCCCAGTTTCTGGTGTTTTAGGATCAATGTAGAAATTACAAACTAAGTTTGGCAAATTTTTATTAAAATGTAATAAGCAGTTATATGGGGAATAGATAGCTTTGCTTTACGTTGTTAGTATTTTCAACCTAATTTTCATTCTACTTTTCCAAGTGTTCTGGTTATTTAATTGATTATTTACTAATTAGCGGGTCTGACACTGAAGACGTTGCAGCTTTCATCATCCTGGGTGTCTGCAGTGCTGGTTGTTAATTGTCACTATAGCTTATAGAGACGGTGGCACTGACCAGAAAGCAGGGGACAGAGCTGGAGTTGGCAGAGTTAAAGATGATAAGATTTGCATTGGGTGTGACGAGGATGGATAGGATTAGAAATGAGGACATTAGAGGGTCAGCTCAGGTTGGGAGACGAAGTCAGAGAAGCGAGATTAAGTTGGTTTGGACATGTGCAGAGGAGAGATGAGGGGTATAATGAGAGAAGGGTGCTAAGGATAGAGCTGGAAAAGAGGAAGGCCTAAGAGGAGGGTTTATGGATGTGGTGAGAGAGGACATGTAGGTGACGGGTGTGACAAAACAACAGAGGACAGAAAGATATGGAAGAAGATGATCCGCTGTGGTGACCCCTAACAGGAGCAGTCGAAAGAAGAAGAAGATTAAATGACAGGAGCAAATTATACACATAAAAGGGAAAATTAGTAGGGAAACAACATAAGAGAGTTAAGCATTTCTAGCTTTAGAAAAAAATAGAAATATTTCATAATGTCTTATCTCTAAATATATATATATACAAGGGGGCTCCGCCCCCTGCTCGGTTCGCTCGCCTACCCCCGGGGTTGGGTAACCTGAAATATATTGATGAATGTCTGAGATATATCGAATTGTAAAGGTGTAGATGACAAACAACGGAAGTAAAGAACCCATAGCATGGCACATTAGAAGGATTTATTGGAATACTTCTTTATACACAACATTTGTAGTAAAATCATTGATAAGAGTGCGTCATCTGGATGTAAGACGTAGATCTGTGCATATTTGCGTTCATGATTTGTCTCAGGGTGCACTGTTCCAACGTAGGCCTGAATATATATATATTGTCACCCTTGGGTCACAGAATTGCACAGAAAACAGAGAAGGTTGAAGAGACTGGAATTTTATTCAAACACTGCAAACAAACATCCATCCATCCATCCATCCAAACAAACATTTGTCTCTTTAAAGGGTTTCAGACGTGCTCCTTGAAAAGAAATGACACCTCCGTTAATCAATTAAAAATAAACTCGAGCTTCTTCTTCTTCGGAGGAATACGGGCCAGGAGCAGGAGAAGTCTGAGAGAGAGAGAAGGAGAAGCAGACAGTCAATTTAACAAACTGATAGAAGCCCGTACAGGCTTTTTAAGAAGGCGGAGCACCGCGCGAGAGGCATATTATTACGCGACAGAGCAGGTTAGAAAGGAAAGGAGGAATGTGAAGGTAGTCTGTCAATGTTTTTTAGGGGTTTTCCCAGGGGCGTCTGTATTCTCTGGGGGTGCGATCAGCTCCGTAGCTCACAATATATATTAAATCCAACCTCTGTCTGTTTGTATGTCTGTCCACTTTTCACAAGAGAACTATTTAACGGATTTAGACCTGGTTTTTCTTTTTTCTAGAACTTGCCTGATCATTCCGGTTGATTTTGCAACTTCTGTCATCGCATATCATAGTTTGCTTGCAGGAGTGATATATTCACGCTAATCCGAGACAGAGGGGAGGGGGAAGCGTGACGTCAGGAGTGGGGAGCCGGGCATGGCCCTCCTCACTGTCCTGTTTCACTATTCTACATGGGCGAGGCCGTGGGGGACGGCTAGTAAATTTATAAACCACACTGTTGTGTTTTTCTGAATGCAGAATAACAGTAAAAAAAAAAGACCAGCTCATTAAAATGGTTGTTATCACCGATTGTGAATCTGGTTGGAACAAAAACCCGCAGCCACAGAGGGTCCCCAGGTCCGAGTTTGGGAACCACTAATCTAACCTCCATAATCCAATTCAGGCTTGCCCAGACCTGGGGTCTACCCCGGCAGGAATGTCACAAGGTCCATTCATTAATTCTCATAATTTTATAGTCACCGATTGACCTAAATTGACTTTGTTTGTTGAACAAATAAAAAATGACAAGGTGTAGATCAGCAGCAGGTCTTGCGTATAGCTGCGGCTGTGCCAGTAATTCCGACACTCACATTATTGTGGCCGGGAGTTCCACAGGAATGTTGGTTTCAAGCCCAAGCCCAGCCTGTGTGTCCTACAAGCTGGCACGGTTCATCTTTCCAGGGTTTCAAAATATGATTCCGCATAAAAAAATTACCAAGAAAACAACAAGTGGATTACACAAGTTGTCCCAAGCAACATTTTCAGTATTTTTTAAAATTTGTGTGAGTAACTATGATGAGAAACATGAAGCCATCTGGACTATGAATAGAACTTCAGAAACTGTGAATCAGCTTCGGGGAGAGTAAGCTGGAGGGAAGGAAGGTTCTGGAAGCAAGCGGCTCTTTTGCTGGGTTGTGTTTTATTCATAAGGCAACACTGCAAATGGGATTCTAAAAATTGCCTTTGAGTCATGTAAAGATATGCATATAGTACTCAGAAGTTTGTCTCTACTGAATGTACCGCCTTTCTGAAAAGAGCTTAAGGTGAAGGCTTGGGTTAGGATTCATCAGTTAAAATTAGACTCATTTGTTTAACTTTGCACAAGTTACATTTACGTAATGCAACTGGAACAACAAACACACCGAGATCGAGCGACTGTGAAGTCCCAAGTCTGCTGACTGTGAAATTACAGCCACGTTAAAAAAAGAAAATGTGAGTGGACCTCATGAAATGTTTATTAATTTATAACATACGTGGTGGACATAGCAAGAATTGATCTTCATTTGAACAATGATTTGTAGATGAGTGGAGACAGAACACCAGGTGAGTCCAAAGAAGTTTTGGGATGCCCACTGGGTCTCCCCTTTTAATTATAATAAAAACAATGGCCTCATAAGGGCCTTCCTGGCTTCTTAAAATAAGCGGGCCTGGCTTGTGGAGCTCCGTTCTTGAGCAAGTCCAGTTCCAAATGAGACACTGGCATTCGGGGAATGTCGGGATTTTATAGTCTTCTGATCGGAAGGGGCAGGGTTACTTGTACCTCAGTGCTGTGGGGGAGAAATAAAGATGGCGGTGTTAGCATCAGCACCTCCTCTCGCTTCAGTGGGGTATCGTATACCTTGGATGAGCCTGGAAGGTGTTCATTTGATGTGTATGTGTAACAATCTATAGATAAAGGAGATATAATTTAACAAACTTCAGCCCACATTTACTTTTTGTGGTTCCATTGTGTGAATTAAATAAACATAAAGGCAAATTCTGTATGTGGAAAAAGTCTGAGCACACCCCGACATTTGCCACTACCTCAAACACGGATTAGGTGCAAATAAGTAGAACATCATGAGAGAGGTTAGGTGAGGTTGGGGAGCATGCACTGGTACAGCACACCCATCACACGACAAAACAGCTCAGGATCCTGGTTGGTAGGCCCCCAGGCAGGTCCAGTACCACCCTCCAGAAATAACCCTCTATCTACCGCAGCCAGGTGTTACGTGGGGGTCCCCTTGGCCTCGTCTAGTCACTTGGTTCCTCAATAATGAAGATCCTGCAAGCTGGATCACCACTGGGGAATCACGCTACATGGCCGTAGTGCCATAACTGACGCTCCTTCACAATGCAGGTAATGTATCTCATTCGGGACTCCATGAGCAACACAAAGTCAAACCAGTGATACCCAAGGATTCTCTGAAGAGACACAGTACTGAAGGAGTCCAGTCTTCGACTCCGGTCACTGGATAGCGTCCATGTCTCACAAACAAGAAGCACTAGGACTCTAAAGACTTGGACCTTCAACCTTTTGCATAGATATCGGGAGCACCATACACCCCTTTCCAGCGACCTCATGATCCCCCCATGCTCTCCCAATCCATCTACTGACATCATAGGAAGAGTCGCCAGAGACATGAATGTCACTGCCGAGGTCAGTAAACCTCTCAATGAAGTCAACATTCTCTCTTCAAACAAGCACACTGCTGATGGCCGTGCCCAAGAGGTCATTAAAGGCCTAGATATTGGTTTTTATCAGGACTCTCGCAAGCCCAGACACTCAGACTCCTCGCTCATTCTCTCGAGAACCCGATCAGAACCTCCATTGACTCCATGAAGATCACAGAATCACCAGCAAAGTCAAGATCAGTGAATCTCTTTTCACCAACAGATGCCCCACAGCTGCTGGACCCCATGGCCCTGCCCAACACCCAAACCATGCAAGCATTGAGTAGAGTAGTAGCAGAACACACCCCTGATGAATCTTGTCTTAATTTAAATAAACTCAAGACATTAAGTTTGATTTGCTATTTGTGTGTGACATCACCATGTTGATAAAAATCCTGGATTTTTCTGTTTTGTTACCTCAGGATCCACTGGAAAGCCAGAACACACCACAGAAGGAGATGGAGCAAGAGCGGGGTCTGGTGTACCTCATAACCGGTGGCTGCGGATTCCTCGGTTACCACCTGGTGAAGCTCTTTCTTGAGCGGGGACACAACATCTCGGAGATCAGACTCTTTGACCTGCGTGTGGACCACAGCTTGGAGAACCTGAGCACGGGTGAGTGGGGACAGAGGGAAGGTGCTGAGTGTAGAGTTGGAGGGGTTGAGTGGGCCTACACACTTCCACTCCAGGGAACCACGGCTGATGGGCATGACAGCAGACTTCTGCTTTGCATCGATGTTTTGTAACATGAAAAGAGAGCGTGTGAAAACGACATCATCGTGATCTCAGTAATTTGGCAGGTAAACCAAAGATGGGCAGGTTAGGTAACTATAAGCTGCTGCCACGTGGCGGTGTGTTATTGAATGTACTCAGCAATAGACTGCCAACTCAACTTGGCAGCTCAGTCCACCAAGACTTTGTGAAAGAAATTAATAAATTAAACTTTATGGCTGTGGTAAATTCATTATTTCCATGGTTATCATGTTTATTTTTTACTAGAAATACTCGGACCTATGATCCTCTCATGAAAACAAAGTAGTCCAAGTCACCCTGCTGAGGCTACTGCAATGCTGCAATGGAGTACTGGCCCACTGTGTACCATCGTTCAGTTGTTGAACACTTTTCTGGGAAGTGGCCCATGTAGCCCTTCAGACTATCATCTTGGACCCTCCTAGATGGTCAAATTGAGGTGGGGGTCATGATGTTTAAGTTGGTTTCAAAATGAACATGAAGGTCTATCTCTGGAGTGTAACCATCTCAATGTTCCATCGGGCTGGTTATAGACTTGCACAAGCATCTGGCACAACGTAACAGGGGGTTCAGGACCACCCATATGACACGGCCAATGCAGTTCCACCACTGAACACTTTGAGGCCTACTACTCTTAGTTTACCGCCATGATTCTGAGTATTACTCTGAGTACTAATTCAGTTCTGTTCTGTTATTCATTGAGATGTGACGGATGTGAGTTCTTAGGGCTGTGTCACTTCTGATGGTGCCACACGGATTAGGAGACTAACAGAAAGTGTGCATTATTAGTCTGGAGTGTTACCATCTCAGCGTTCCATCAGGGTGGTTATAGACTTGGCACCAGCATCTGGCACAACCTAACAGGGGGTTCAGGACCACCCATATGACACGGCCAATGCAGCTCAACCACTGAACTCTTTGAGGCCTACTATTTTGAGTATTACTCCGAGTACTAATTCAGTTCTGTTCTGTTCATTCTTCTGTAGTCCTCTTCATTGAGACGTGATGGATAAAAGTTCTTAGGGCTCTGTAACTTATGATGGTGCCACACGGATTAGGATACTAACAGAAAGTGTGCATTATTAGTCTGGAGTGTTCTGCAGACTGGTGGGCCGATGAGTGCTGTCATTCAACTGACTACATGTAGGCTCAGTTTCTGAGTCAGGAATCAATTCTTCTGAACCTCATTTCCTCTCCTACAACAAAAAAAAAAGCCAATGGAGGAAATTCTACCCTACAATGACTTTCAGGCCAACCTGCCCTCAGCCTCAACAGTTCCAGTTGGCTCCCGGTCTTGTGAAATGAAAACATTTGCAAAGCTGTAATAACTTTATGTAACTGTTAGGTCAATTAGGTAAGTGCAAGGCGTGCAGGAAGAGAACGCTGAGTTGCAGCAGAGTAAACTGCCTCATACAAAATGTCAGTTATTTAGCAAATCGGTTGGGCAAATATGTGAAGGAAAAAAAGAGGCGAACGGTAAACGAGATCTTTAGTTGGCCGTCAGAATCCACGCCGCCTGTTTGGATTAAGTAACTGACATCAGTTGGCCTTCCTGACTGTCATGTAGTCATGAAGAATAGATAGCAAAAGGGACGTTCGTGTAATATAGTGTGTGTGTGTGTGTGCGTGTGTGTGCAGCACTGCCCTCCTTATAAGTTCACTTCACACTGACAGATGAAGCGCACTCCTCCATTTCTTAGTAGTTTTAGTATCACATGGACTGAGGAGAGTGAGACTCTTACCTGCACATTTGATCAAGAGCAACACGTCGCTGCTCTTCTGCAATATGAAAATCAGCAATACAGTCCTGGAACACCTTAGAGGTACAGCTTAACACAATTGCCTTGAATATTTTAATAAAGTGAATTCTGGCAGCTTGAGGGCTCATTTAGGAAAATAATACAGATGATGATAAAATTAATAGTAATACATTCATACATGCATTTTCGAAACCCACTTATCCTGAGCAGGATCACAGGTAAGCGGAAGCCTAACCAAGCAAGGATCAAGTGCAAGACAGGAACAGCAACTGGACAGGACACCAGTCCATTACAGAAAATTAATACACTATAAGAAAAATGGTTTAATAGTAACTCCAATAATAATCTCTCTGTTATATAAAACAAATCATGTGACGAGACGTGACTTTTTCAGAGAGACACTTTCACATCCCACGAGAGGAGACTTTGTGCCATGAGATTTAAGCAGGCCTGGGGCTGGAAATAAAAGCCAAAGAGTAGATGACAAAGTAGAACGTCGTAAAGAATTCAAAAACATTGGCACGGTACACAGGCAGAGCAGGTCAGAAATAATGGAAGTACTAAAATTCAGAAGTCTCAAAAAAAGGATAGTAAAGATCGCATTAGCGGAAACAAACGGAAATTATTACTCGGTGAAATAACAGAACAGCAAAAAGAGATCGAATATATTGTTTGGATTTAAACTTTAAGTCGGAGACTTGTAGATCGTTGTGTTGCCATCAGGGAAAAGTAGTGTTTTTTTCCCCAATGAAGAGGCGTATCCGTGAAAATTAAAAGATTTGTTTTGTGGTGAAAGTGAAATCCACACACGTGAATGGCAGAGATGCAAAAAGGCCGAGGGGATGGCAAGCGAAGCCCCCTAGTAATAATAATATTTTCAACTTGCTACCTTGTGGTTTTGTATAATGTCTTTATAACTTGAACTCTAGCAGCTTCAGTGACTCATTCAGAATGATACATTATCGAAACCGTAATGGTAATTACAATTTGAAAAATAATAATAATACAGTATCAGAATGTGACCTTGTCATTTTGTGTAGCACCTTTGTGTTGTGAACATGCTCCCAAGTCACAACATGTTTCTGTATTTCAGTTTTGTGAATAAGCAGTGTCTTTGTATTGTGCCTTTATAACATGAACTGTGACAGCTCAAGTGACTCATTCAAGATTATAGTTTCAGAATAATAATGATGATGATATTACAGTATCAAAAGCAGACCTAGTGATCTTGTGGTTTTGTATCACGCCTTTCTTTCATGAGCACACGCTCAAGTTATTGTACTAGACAAAATTGTTTCCGTAATGTGCATGCTGAGGGGCTGAAGGGTCTCAATCAGTATAACATGCTGTCAGGATCTGATCTTGTGACTTTGGGCTTTTATATAGTGTCTTTCCACAGCAATACTATTCCAACATACCACTATATATATACTAGAAGGATTCGCCCCCTGCTCGCTTCGCTCGCCAACCCCACAGGGCCTGTGCTACACGCCACCCACTTCGCGTCTCTACCGTTCAGTTATTATCAGGACACTCGCTAGCCCAGACACTCAGACTCCTCTTTGTCTTTTATTTCCGGCCCCTGACGTGGTTAAATCTTTTGACACAAAGTCTTGTCTCGTGGGACATGAAAGTATCTCTCTGAAAATGTCTCGTCTCATCCCAGGCTTAAAAGTCACGTCTCATCCCAGGATTTTCTTATTATAAAAGAGAGATACAGTTCAAGAAAATTGTTTCCATATAGTTTCTATAGTATTGTTGTGATGTGAGATTTTACATATAACTTGATGAATATTTTGTATGTCTTTATTTGTAATTTAGGTAAAGCAATGTAATTTAGTGTTTACGACAGGATTTGGGGGATGTGTCTTAAACCAGTTTGCCGAGTGTTTCTTTGCTAAAGTCATTTCTACCCCCCCCGCAAGTAGGCTAAGGTGTACTTTAACATATGGTTTGGGGGCAGGTGTTAAGATGTTCTATTCCCCCATTGGTCTGAGGTATGGCTGTTTGGAATTGGTTTGTCTCAGAGGCCTTTAAGTACCATGATGTCCTATTGGCTGTAGGGGTTGGACAGAACATCTATAAATGTATGTTTAACCTCACAATCTCTCTCTTGCTAACCTGTGATGATGAAGACAACACAATGAAGAGCACAGCTCAGCAGCCATTTTGAACAGACATGTGGCTGATAGCTGAGCACCAATTATACCTTAACTATAGACATTTAAGTAACTACAAGTCTGTGTGCCGCCTGAACTACATATCACCATTTAATCAGGTTGTATGGTTGCCAATATTCAAATGTACTTTGCATTTTGTTATTATTTATGAATATTATCAATAATACATTATTGTATGTGTAACTTAACTTCTGCTTGTCTTTTTACTACATCTACTGTAATTGCCTGAGGTTATAGATATAGAAGGGAAGGTGGGGATAAGTTATATACAATAATACCTTATAAACAGTGGTAAGTCTGTGAGATTAGGCATTCTGACAAAGGCTACATATTAATAATACAATAGGGGAAAGTAGACAAATATATTTTACTCTACCAAGACAAAACAAGTATGAACACTGGGGGTTAAGTGACTTTTTCAGAGCAACACGGTGGAGACATTGACCTTGTCCGTTTTTTTTTTTTTTTTTTTATATAGTGTCTTTCCACTGTGAACACAGGTCCACATCTCTGTACGAGGTATAGTTCAACAAAACACTTTCCATATTTGTAGAATGTGAACAATGGCAGTCTTAGAGTGCAATAGTGGTGGGGACTGAAAAAGTACTTTATCATTTTATGTAGTGCCTTTTCACAGTAACACGCAATTCCAAATCTCAGTTATGCCCAATTCTTTTCATGGTTCTATAATACGGACACTGACAACTTAGGTGACACATTTAAAAATAAAAAAGTGGCAAGATTTATAGACCTCTGCCTCGTGTCACTTTACACATGCAGTTTATTGTCATTGTTTCCACATTTCTGAGCACCTGCTCTTTATGTGGCACATACACTACATTTGGTGTGATTTTGTATAGCGCCTTGCCGCAGTCCCAAGTTTCTATAATGGTATCACAATATGACACCCCAGTGTTCCTGCATTTCAGCATTCTGAGCACTGGCAGGTTCAGCGGTTCAGTCAGAGTCACAGAGTGGTGTGGACACCTTATGACTTTTATATAGTGCCTTTCCATGTTAAGTCCTGCTCCAAAGTGACTTTCCTGACCCAGTTTAACTCATTCGTGCCATATCTCTACAGAAGGAGTTGTTTTGACCTGCCAGTTTCATAATTAGATTGGAATTGAGGTCTGACCTGCTCAGGGTTACAAGGCAAGGCACTGATGGGCATCACCCTGGTAGCCTCGTCCCTCATGGACTTTGTAGAGATAATAAGAGAGATAAGGGGGGGCAGAGCTGCAGGCAGGCGGTTCATTGGATCTTCTTATCTACGGCTGGATTTCTAGGTCAGATGACTTGAAATCTTCCATGTCACTTCAGAGTTCACTGGGTAACCTGGTTAATAATGGAACAAGTCAAAAAAAAAAAAGTGGCAATTATGAAATCCACCTGATTAAAAAAAAAAAAAAAAAAAGCCTGCTTTCAGCCCTCAGGTGCTCCGATTTACTAAAAGTCTTTCTTAACCTACTTTTGCAGGCTCCATGGAAACCCCCCGCACCATGCAGCTAATCCACCTCACATGTGCACCCAGACCCACAAGAGCTCCTCCACAAAGGTGAAGTGAAGTTACATAAATGCACCTCTGCCCCCGTGGAAAATACACATGAGTGGGTCGACGGGCCCAGGTGATCCAAATAAAAGAGTGCAGGTGGGCTTAGTGGTATCATGTTTGCTCGTATGCTTTAAACCTGGAAACCCCCAACACCCCCTGCTCCCACCAGCCAGGTCAACAGCTCATGGGGACAGAAAGCGGTCAGCAGTCAGTGCTCTGCTCCAGTTCACTTGGCTTTGGTGTGGTTACTCCAGATAAGATGCTGAAACTTTATAAAATATGATGAGACAGGAAGGAGAGGTAAAGCGTCGAGTTAAAGGTCTGTGATCTGTGAGCGGATGGCCGCTGCTCTTCACCAGGGCCACTGAGCATCACTACATGATTATAGAAACTAAACAGAGGCATAATCACTTGTTTACTCAACCATTTGATGTTTTGTTTTATACGACAACTTTAATTTTGGTACTCTTTGCACTTTACAAAACAAATTTACAATGCGGTTCAAAATGACAGAAAGTGTTGGCCTCTTGGCTAACGATTAAGAGAGCAGTCGCAGTCCCAGTTAGGCGTTATATAAAGGAATGTGCCTGTTGGTATATAAGGAGCCCCAGTAAACATTTATTATTTAGTGTGAGGATTTGCAGCATTATTCATAGCGGATCTCAGTTTAGCCTTCATTCTTTTCTTCACTACTACCTCCAGCGGGTCCAGAGGGCGTCCCATAACTGAACCTGCTTTCTTAATCATCTTATTAATCTCATAGGCCTCTCCTGAAGTGATGTTACCAGCCCAGAACACCACACTGGCCATCAGAGAGTTGTAGGAGATGTGAAGGGTGTCGCTAGCGTACATGCTCAATGGCAACAGAGCAGAGGAACCAAGAGTGAGCCAATCTGGCAAGCAAGAATGACAAAATGCTACCTACGGTATATAAAATTACTAGCTGTACCCCGTGGCTGTGCCGATATAGTAATGAAACAGGACAAACTTTAAAAATCAATAGACGTTGGCACTGTATCTGATCGTGTTCAGCTCTAACAGGAGAGCGCTCCCCACATGGGGAGACAAGCACATGGCCATGATATCTCTGGCAATCAGCAGCTTCCTCTAAAATGCATGGAGCTCTGATCTCTCTCTCAAAAACGTCAAACGTTACTCCTTAACAATCTGTAGATGAGAATGTCCGTTGAACAAACAGGTATCGCTAGCTAAGCGGAGACAAGGTGCACTCCAACACGTGGTGAGACATAGACTAACTCGAACAGAGGTTGGCGAGTGAATGAGGAAGGCCCAGCACCCCCTGCTTTTGGCCCACAGCCTCTCTCTTGGATTTGCATAAATACATCGGTACCGCAAACAAACTCTGGCACTTAACGCAATGAGAGAAGTCGCAAAATCAACTGGAAAGTTCAAGCAAATTATAGAAAATAACCTTTTACCAAATTCCGTCAAGTAATTCTCTCGTGTAAAGAGGACAGACATACAAACAGACAGAACACGGTTGGACCACGAAATTTTTAAAACCGTTTCTTAGCAAGCATCTATGGGCCAAGGGTAACCTACATTCCAAATTTCAAGTCCCAAGTCCTCATGGTTTGGGAGAATTCGTGATGAGTGAATCAGTGGTATTTGGCTTTTATATATATATATATATATATATATATATTATTTATCTAGCTATCACATTCATCTGAGGCAACATAATATATCTGATACAACTGGTGACATCTATTTTGATGTCTTTCAACCGGAGCGCTGGCTGGTGAAGTGACTTGTTCATGATCACAAAGTGTCAGTAGTGGGATTTGAAGTCCAAAGCTTTTATCACTAAACCTCGCTGTTTGCTTATAGAGCTGTTAGAGGTCTGGCAGTGGACACAAGTTGCTTTTTGTGCATTTGATCTGAAAGATGTGTTGTTAATAGAATATCCGGAAACTCTTCTGGAATTTTCTGCTCTGAGGTGTGTCAGGTAAGACGTTTTGTGGTAAAGCAGTTTGACGTGTTGCATGTTGATTAGCACACGTAAGTAAAAACTTCACCGTGCATATGATAATCAGAACGTGACAAACCTGTAGTGTCCTTCAAATCAGTCAAACAAAGTGCTTAGAGAACAAAATCTTTTTTATATTTATAGAATGGTCTACAGTACTAGGGTGTTGTACTGTGTTAGCCATTATGAATGTAGTGAGAAGTCAAGCAAAATGACACCATTTATTGGCTAAATAAAAAGATTACAATATGCAAGCTTTCGAGGCAACTCAGACCCCTTCTTCATTCGAGATGTAATCAAATATATAGTTAGCCAATAAAATGTATCATTTTGCTTGACTTCTCACTAGAGTGGTCTACAAAAGCAGGGTATGGCCTAACACCCCACTGTGTGACATCCTGCTATGAGGGTCAAGCAAGATGCCACAAGCTGTATTGAACCAAGTCTGTTCATCATTTAAAAGAAAGGAACTCAGCCACCATAAGAACACACGATTAAAGATATGGTGCACCACGCCAGGGGGCAAACAATTCATTTAACTCATTTCAATTCAAATAAAGTTAATTCATTTTAATGTCCGTTAACTAAATGGACTCAATTCAGTTCAATTTGAATGAGTTCAATTCAGTTCACTTAATTTGAAATAATGCGTTTTAGTTATTAATTCAGTTCAATCCTGGTCAATTTATTGTTCCACTTTATAGCCTGGCATGCTATAAAATTAGGTACTATAGTATGGTGGGAAAACACAACAAAACAAAAATATAACACCGTTCTAATTAACACTTTTGGCAAAGTGCATCAAATTAGAAACAATAAATAGAACTCAAAAACTTACTGTACAGACAATGAGGTGGACATTTAAAGAAATTAAGCAGTTAAGTGATGGTGAGCACAGAAGCAGGTCTTTGTCACAAGTGGGCTTAAAGAGACAAAATGTGTTTTCCAGGCCGAGAATATCCTGAATACTTCATTCCATTTTAATCTGTTATTTCATGGATTCATTTTAACAGACTTCCCCAAATGTGTAAATGCGCGGAACTCCATCAGGCTACTCCTTTATTTAACACTGGACCTGGAAAACACTTTGTCAGACGATTTTTTTTCTTTTTGCTTAAGAACGTTTCATCCGATTAGCTTGTGAATCTGCTTTGTATGTGGGTGTGATCAACCACCGCAAAAATGAAAAGAGATCATATCAAGTATCAAACGGAAATTCCATTTTTGATGTGTTTGTAGTACGCACCGAGGAAATTTATTTGTGAAAATGCAAGTTAAAAGCTTCCTGCCTCTCAGCCTGCAACCTCACATGCCACCTTCTCAATTATGTAGTTGTCATTCTGATAATTTACAGTAAAATGTGGAGGTGGTGAGGGAAACGAGAGGAAAGTGTGACGTGTGATTCCATTAAAAATAACAAATTCTTTACACACACAAAAAAGTATTAAGTCTTTTAGGAATATCTGCCTTTTTATTACATATTGCTCTATATCTATCTATCTATCTATCTATCTGATTCTACCAACTATACTAAAATTAATATGTATCTTTGATCCTACCGACTATACTAAAATTAATATCTATCTATCTATCTATCTATCTGATCCTACCAACTATACTAAAACTAATATGTATTTTTGATCCTACCGACTATACTAAAATTAATATGTATCTTTGATCCTACCGACTATACTAAAATTAATATCTATCTATCTGATCCTACCAACTATACTAAAACTAATATGTATCTTTGATCCTACCGACTATACTAAAATTAATATCTATCTATCTGATCCTACCAACTATACTAAAACTAATATGTATCTTTGATCCTACCGACTATACTAAAATTAATATCTATCTATCTGATCCTACTGACTATACTAAAATTAATATGTATCTTTGATCCTACCGACTATACTAAAATTAATATTATCTATCTATCTATCTATCTATCTATCTATCTATCTATCTATCTATCTGATCCTACCAACTATACTAAAATTAATATGTATTTTTGATCCTACCGACTATACTAAAATTAATATGTATCTTTGATCCTACCGACTATACTAAAATTAATATTATCTATCTATCTATCTGATCCTACCGACTATACTAAAATTAATATTATCTATCTATCTATCTGATTCTACCAACTATACTAAAATTAATATGCATCTTTGATCCTACCGACTATACTAAAATTAATATCTATCTATCTGATCCTACTGACTATACTAAAATTAATATGTATCTTTGATCCTACCGACTATACTAAAATTAATATTATCTATCTATCTATCTATCTATCTATCTATCTATCTATCTATCTATCTATCTATCTATCTGATCCTACCAACTATACTAAAATTAATATGTATTTTTGATCCTACCGACTATACTAAAATTAATATGTATCTTTGATCCTACCGACTATACTAAAATTAATATTATCTATCTATCTATCTGATCCTACCGACTATACTAAAATTAATATTATCTATCTATCTATCTGATTCTACCAACTATACTAAAATTAATATGCATCTTTGATCCTACCGACTATACTAAAATTAATATCTATCTATCTGATCCTACTGACTATACTAAAATTAATATGTATCTTTGATCCTACCGACTATACTAAAATTAATATTATCTATCTATCTATCTATCTATCTATCTATCTATCTATCTATCTATCTATCTATCTATCTATCTATCTATCTCCTATGCTGTGCTAGCTTGAGGATTATTATCCTTCTTCATATTATTATCGCTGTTATTGCCAGATAATTATTTCTGCTGAAGCCTATCATTTTTGTTCCTCAGTGTTTTTGACTAATCAGTGCCCATGGATACAAAACAATAAGCGGAGACATATTATGTAATCTCCATTAACATTACACATCTTGTAAATCTGTACGTTTCCAAATGAGATATTAATAAGGATTCTCAAACAAAGTACATTTTTATGTTAAAACTGTTATGATCACAATACATCACAATAGTGGAACTGAACTTTTTTCACCACAAATGCTGTTACAAACAACATGTCTGCAATGTTGTGGCTTCATGTAAAATGGCTACAGTCTCCCTTGTTTCGTAATTCTGTGAGGTTACCTGGCTGTTATAATGGACCTGAGTTTGAATCTCTGGTGCCGTCTGCACACCTCTTATCTGTCCTGGATGCACAGCCAGTGTGGGAGGTAGCGACTATCAACCACTGCAGCATATCCTGTGTAAAATCTGTAATATTTAGTAGTGTGGGGCACAGGAGTAGGTAATGGAGATCAGGGAAGAACCCATAATGGAGCGATTGGGACACCGGAGCCTACCCTTTAACTCACATGGCAGGTTTAGTACTGAGGTATGAACCTATGTGGATGGAAGAGAAGCGTCACGCAAGCAAATAAACAATAAAATGGTCACCCGCCACAATGAGAATAAAAGCAGAAACGATTTCCAGGTGTACCAGTGAAAAACTGTACTGAATTGTCCAGGGGTAACCTCGCCATGTGTTGTGGATTTATTGATGTTGCCGTAAAGCTGAAAATATTTATCATGAGAGGAAATTACAGAAATCCTGCACTTGTTTTTTTTCCGGTGTTTGCTATCTTGGCACGAGAAACTGTTTGATTCCTTGCAGTCGTGCTGTTAGTCTGTTTATGGAAACAAAAAAATCACCAGATGACCTGAACTGCTGACAGTTGGAAGTGGAAACTGAAAGTGAAGGGCTGTTAGAACCCTCAACGAAGCAGCAAAGCCCTGAGAGCTTCTTAGAGCGGCGTAAAGCTGCCTTGTGAAATAGCACACAGGATTACCCTCGTAGTTAATGTTTTAATTCCTATCTTGGTGCAGAACAAGCTCTCCCATCTGAGTCTACCTGCTGTCAATGGATGACAGACTTTCTGACTAACAGGACGCAATGGGAGAAACTGGGGGGACGTATCTCTCGCCCCCTTGACCATCAGAACTGGCTCCCCTCAAGACTGTATGTTATCCTCACTGCTCTTTTCCTAATGACTGCACCCCCGGCCATCAGTCAAGTAGACTGTTAATATCTGCAGATGACACACAACCCTCACTGTTAAGGTTAAAACCATTAAGTAGTTCTCTTGTGAAAAGCGGACAGACAGACAGACAGACTTTGGAGTTGTATCATTACAAAAATATTATAGAAATCTGTACAGGAATATTTGAAAAGTGTGCCACCACCAGCTGAGTTTAGACTATTTGCGACCAGCTGAATGTCATTGCCATGGTCTACGGTCACTGCAGCTGTGCTTGGTGCCTGTCGTTGCCCGTCCACCAGTGCCATTTGCTGCTGGCAGGTACTCTGAAAACACTTTCTACTTACTATCTAAATCAAGTGGACTGGATGGTAAACTGGTGCAATAAAAACTCTCACTCTGAATGTAAAAAAAAAACCAAAGAAATGATATTTGATTTTAAGAGACAGAAATCTGTATGTTCACCCATTGTAGTTCTGGGAGAGGAGGTAGAAATAGTGACTGAATATAAATACTAACCTAGATAAAAATCTTAACTGGAATACAAATACAAACAAATTATTCTCTAATTGCAACCAACGCTTATTTCTCCTCCATAAACTCAAACTACTTAAAGTAGACAAGGACCTCATGTTGTCCTCCTATCGCAGTCTGATCCAGTCTTTCAGTTTCATTGCCTGGTTTAATAGTCTGAGAAACCAAAACTCAAAAAAAGCTCCAGCAGATTACGAAGTATGCAGCTAAAGTTATTGGGGCTGATGTGGATGATGTGACTGGTGTGTGTGTGTCAGAGGGCAACGTTAAAGAAACTGGAAATCATCTCAACTGATGACAGACATCCATTATATGGAGAACTAAACTTCAGTAAATCAGGAAGGAGAGTCGCTTTGAAAACCCACACAAATCTCTCCAGAAACTCCTTTCTTCCTAGTGCCATACGACTTTTCAATAAGAAATATCGGAGATAATGATTAAGGTTGTTGATATATATCCTGTAACCTTTTTTTTTGGTGTAAATATGTACAGTGCATCCGGAAAGTATTCACAGCACATCACTTTTTCCACATTTTGTTATGTTACAGCCTTATTCCAAAATGGATTAAATTCATTTTTTTCCTCAGAATTCTACACACAACACCCCATAATGACAACATGAAAAAAGTTTACTTGAGGTTTTGCAAATTTATTAAAAATAAAAAAACGGAGAAATCCCATGTCCATAAGTATTCACAGCCTTTGCTCAATACTTTGTCGATGCACCTTTGGCAGCAATTCCAGCCTCAAGTCTTTTTGAATATGATGCCACAAGCTTGGCACACCTATCCTTGGCCAGTTTCGCCCATTCCTCTTTGCAGCACCTCTCAAGCTCCATCAGGTTGGATGGGAAGCGTCGGTGCACAGCCATTTTAAGATCTCTCCAGAGATGTTCAATCGGATTCAAGTCTGGGCTCTGGCTGGGCCACTCAGGGATATTCACAGAGTTGTCCTGAAGCCACTCCTTTGATATCTTGGCTGTGTGCTTAGGGTCGTTGTCCTGCTGAAAGATGAACCGTCTCCCCAGTCTGAGGTCAAGAGCGCTCTGGAGCAGGTTTTCATCCAGGATGTCTCTGTACATTGCTGCAGTCATCTTTCCCTTTATCCTGACTAGTCTCCCAGTCCCCACAGCATGATGCTGCCACCACCATGCTTCACTGTAGGGATGGTATTGGCCTGGTGATGAGCGGTGCCTGGTTTCCTTCAAACGTGATGCCTGGCATTCACACCAAAGAGTTCAATCTTTGTCTCATCAGACCAGAGAATTTTCTTTCTCATGGTCTGAGAGTCCTTCAGGTGCCTTTTGGCAAACTCCAGGCAGGCTGCCATGTGCCTTTTACTAAGGAGTGGCTTCCGTCTGGCCACTCTACCATACAGGCCTGATTGGTGGATTGCTGCAGAGATGGTTGTCCTTCTGGAAGGTTCTCCTCTCTCCACAGAGGACCTCTGGAGCCCTAACAGAGTGATCATCGGGTTCTTGGTCACCTCCCTGACTAAGGCCCTTCTCCCCCAATCGTTCAGATTAGATGGCCGGCCAGCTCTAGGAAGAGTCCTGGTGGTTTCGAACTTCTTCTACTTACGGATAATGGAGGCCACTGTGCTCATTGGGACCTTCAAAGCAGCAGAAATTTTTTTGTAACCTTCCCCAGATTTGTGCCTCGAGACAATCCTGTCTTGGAGGTCTACAGACAATTCCTTTGACTTCATGCTTGTTTTGTGCTCTGACATGAACTGTCAACTGTGGGACCTTCTATAGACAGGTGTGTGCCTTTCCAAATCATGTCCAGTCAACTGAATTTACCACAGGTGGACTCCAATTAAGCTGCAGAAACATCTCAAGGATGATCAGGGGAAACAGGAGGCACCTGAGCTCAATTTTGAGCTTCATGGCAAAGGCTGTGAATACTTCTGTACATGTGCTTTCTCAATTTTTTTGTTTTTAATAAATTTGCAAAACTCTCAAGTAAACTTTTTTCATATTGTCATTATGGGGTGTTGTGTGTAGAATTCTGAGGAAAAAATGAATTTAATCCATTTTGGAATAAGGCTGTAAAATAACAAAATGTGGAAAAAGTGATGCGCTGTGAATACTTTCCGGATGCAATGTATGTATTATCTAACTGTCTTACCTTAACCTTTCTTGCTTCTATTTGTCTGTTTTATTTCATTCTGTCTGTTATTAGATGCAACTGAGAAGGCAAATTTCATGTTTTCTTGCGTAAATATGACGAAATAAAGAAACCTTAAACCTTAAACTTGAATTTCAAGATTAGAGGAGGAATGTCCATTTCTAAACATGAAGGTCAGCCTTCTTTACAACTACAGGAGTTAACAGAGTTGCATACTCTTTTCAAAATAAAGCCAATAGAATCACAAAGAGGAAGGTGAACTCTCACGCCTGTGTGGTATCCTTGTGGTGTTCACCTCATCGAGGAGATTGTGAAAGAGAATGAGCCAACACTTCTGTGTCTTGCATGTCTTCACTTCAGTCTGCACTTGGCCAGGCCTTACAGGTTACAAGCTGCTTGATCATGCTGCTACGCGGTCTGGTTTGTCTGTGGGATTCATGTGATTAGACAGAGCTGGGCATCATGGGCTAATGCAGCGTTTCTCAACCTTTAAGTATTTGCAACCCGAGTTTTCATAACAGTTTTATGTTATGCGCCCCCCTAACGTTTTTTTGAAATCCTAATAAAATTTATTACTATATTTTTTGCTGCTGATACACAGCTACAAGTTTAAAATTTCCCTGCGAGTAGCGAAATTACGCCACATATGGCAACATTCTTGCCCCCTTTTTTGTTACTTCCCCTAGGGGGGGGCACGCCCCACAGTTTGAGAACCGCTGAGTTAATGTCTGTTTTCATATCTCCTGCCAACTCGCTCTTAACACCCCATCCTAGAATTCATCAGGAACTTTCTTGATTTGTTCTGTTTCAGAAAAAACAAAAGTGAAACTCCTACAAGGGGACATCACCCACCTGCCAACCGTGATGAGTATCACTGAAGGGGTCGATGTGGTCATCCACGCAGCCAGTTTGGTCGACGTGTGGTACCGAGTACCCGAGAACAAGATTAAGGACGTCAATGTGCAGGGTGAGTGTGACTGATGGACTGAAAACTGCAATGTATGACTTGTTTAACTAAGTGATTCTTTAAACAAGCCTGGAATGTGTATGACCTCTGACCTCTCTTCTCTGTTGGTGAACAAAGTCTCGATTTCAGCTTGGTCAGCATAGTCTACCAAATAGACAGATGGTAATAATCTATCCAAGCATTCATCCATCCATTTCCTAAACGAGCAGGGCCATGGGAGCTGGAGCCTATCCCAGCAACAATTGGGCACAAGGGAACTGGTCCATTATAGAGCGTACATTTAAGTCTGACCCACACTGGAACAAATGTAAAGCCTCTAATCAATGTGGCATCTTTGTTTGTATGTTCACGGACTAATTCCAGTAATTTTCTAATCCTGCCAACTACACTAAAAATCAACATCTATCTATGAGGGTATTTATTTCTGTATAGCTATCTATTATATGGTGTCTTTCATATGTAGCTAATACAAAGTTCCTTTCATGTTTATCTAGTGTAATAAAGAGCACACAACACTCATAAAGGTTTGGGGTTTTAGCCCGTATACTGTAACAAAAGTCTTGTTAATTGTTTTTACAAAACTCACAAGACACTGAAGGGAGGGAGGATGGACAGTTTATAGGGAAGAACCGGAAATTAAACTGTGGAATGCTGGGAGAATCGGAGATGTTTGGTGTGTAAATAGTGTGCTGAGTGAATGTGAAGACGATGAGGTATACTTGGTTATAATTTTTCCCCACATATGCTTAATTAGAGTGTGTTAGAACAGCTTTTTTTGGGAAATGTTTTCTTCATTTGTTATATTGAATAAGATTATTTTTCTGTATATATGGTTTTTTTTGTCTGTTGGGTGATGTTATATATTGTTTTTAACAACTATATCAATAAACGTTTTTAAAAAATAAAAATATCTATCTATCTAATCCTGCCAACTACGCTATCTATCGATCGATCGATTGTTAACCCAGCAAAGCATTCAGTGCACAGCAGTGAGCCTATGATGATGGAAATGGCAGTCTGTATTGTGGAACGAGCCCCGGACACAGACAGGTAGACACGTTTTTAAACACCACCACACATTTCTTTTACAGTTCTATTTACAATTATAGTGCCACACAACCCAGAGACTCCCCCAAAGTCCAGGCCTCTCTCACTCTGCCTCACTCTCTTCAGGCCGCCTCTACTCCTCTCCACCAAGCTCTGTCCTTCTCCTCACCCGACTCTAGCCACAATATGAAGGGAGGCGGCCCCTTTTATATTCCCCCCAGATGTGGTCCAGGTGTGTTCCTGGCAATCTTCCACCGACACACCCCAGTGTGGCGGAAGTGCTGAGATCCAGGGCTCCAAAGGCATAGGGGCACCCCCTGGTGGTGACCACGGGCCCCTACAGGGTTGAGCTGTAAAGCTCTGTACCCGTGGCCCCCAAAGGTACCAGGGTGGTCGCCCCCGCATGGTCTGGGGAAGGTGTAAGCCCTCCTCCGGTCCTCCTGGGTGTCGCCCCCCCCCAGCCATCTCCGACAGTATGTTTAATTGTTGGTTTATTCTTCTCTTTAAACAGCTTCTCCCCTCGCCACTCTATTCAGATTTTCCTGGCTTCACTAAGCAGATTTTCCAAAGTTTTCTGTTTTATTGCTTGTTGCTAGGAGAGTTTTTGCTTTCTCTAATAGCTCCCATCTTTTTCCATCCTTGAGAGTGATTATGAACTGTTTAGCAGAGCATCACGTTGGCATTGTGTAGTTAAACAGTCACTTTTGCGGAGATCCTTTCACACTTGCACTGCAGCAAAGGGCGTCACAAAGCATTTAAAAGCAAAGGAAGAATGGGGACAGCATATTGGCACAGTGGTGGTGCCCCATGGGTGACTCTTACAACCCCACAGGGTGCTTTCTGTGTGGTTTTTTGCATTGTCTATCCATGTTGCTCTCACCGTGTCCTGATCCAATCAAATCAAATTTTATTTGTCCCATACAAATTATACATTCAGTAGTACAATATGTAGTGTAATTCTTAGTTGTCCAACTCCAATGATTGTGCCTTTAAGAATATAAAAGGGCAATAACAACAATACTTGACCTTATAAATACAGTATAAAAAAGTATTAAGAGTTTTATATACAGTGGTGTGAAAAACTATTTGCCCCCTTCCTGATTTCTTATTCTTTTGCATGTTTGTCACACAAAATGTTTCTGATCATCAAACACATTTAACCATTAGTCAAATATAACACAAGTAAACACAAAATGCAGTTTTTAAATGATGGTGTTTATTATTTAGGGAGAAAAAAAATCCAAACCTACATGGCCCTGTGTGAAAAAGTAATTGCCCCCTTGTTAAAAAATAACCTAACTGTGGTGTATCACACCTGAGTTCAATTTCCGTAGCCACCCCCAGGCCTGATTACTGCCACACCTGTTTCAATCAAGAAGTCACTTAAATAGGAGCTGCCTGACACAGAGAAGTAGACCAAAAGCACCTCAAAAGCTAGACATCATGCCCAGATCCAAAGAAATTCAGGAACAAATGAGAACAGAAGTAATTGAGATCTATCAGTCTAGTAAAGGTTATAAAGCCATTTCTAAAGCTTTGGGACTCCAGCGAACCACAGTGAGAGCCATTATCCACAAATGGCAAAAACATGGAACAGTGGTGAACCTTCCCAGGAGTGGCCGGCCGACCAAAATTACCCCAAGAGCGCAGAGACGACTCATCCGAGAGGTCACAAAAGACCCCAGGACAACGTCTAAAGAACTGCAGGCCTCACTTGCCTCAATTAAGGTCAGTGTTCACGACTCCACCATAAGAAAGAGACTGGGCAAAAACGGCCTGCATGGCAGATTTCCAAGACGCAAACCACTGTTAAGCAAAAAGAACATTAGGGCTCGTCTCAATTTTGCTAAGAAACATCTCAATGATTGCCAAGACTTTTGGGAAAATACCTTGTGGACTGATGAGTCAAAAGTTGAACTTTTTGGAAGGCAAATGTCCCGTTACATCTGGCGTAAAAGGAACACAGCATTTCAGAAAAAGAACATCATACCAACAGTAAAATATGGTGGTGGTAGTGTGATGGTCTGGGGTTGTTTTGCTGCTTCAGGACCTGGAAGGCTTGCTGTGATAGATGGAACCATGAATTCTACTGTCTACCAAAAAATCCTGAAGGAGAATGTCCGGCCATCTGTTCGTCAACTCAAGCTGAAGCGATCTTGGGTGCTGCAACAGGACAATGACCCAAAACACACCAGCAAATCCACCTCTGAATGGCTGAAGAAAAACAAAATGAAGACTTTGGAGTGGCCTAGTCAAAGTCCTGACCTGAATCCAATTGAGATGCTATGGCATGACCTTAAAAAGGCGGTTCATGCTAGAAAACCCTCAAATAAAGCTGAATTACAACAATTTTGCAAAGATGAGTGGGCCAAAATTCCTCCAGAGCGCTGTAAAAGACTCATTGCAAGTTATCGCAAACGCTTGATTGCAGTTATTGCTGCTAAGGGTGGCCCAACCAGTTATTAGGTTCAGGGGGCAATTACTTTTTCACACAGGGCCATGTAGGTTTGGATTTTTTTTTCTCCCTAAATAATAAAAACCACCATTTACAAACTGTATTTTGTGTTTACTTGTGTTATATTTGACTAATGGTTAAATGTGTTTGATGATCAGAAACATTTTGTGTGACAAACATGCAAAAGAATAAGAAATCAGGAAGGGGGCAAAGAGTTTTTCACACCACTGTACGTGATAACTAATAACTTACATTAAGTTATCCAAGAGAGTAAACAATGGGGCACCACGTATTTAAGGACACTTTCCTTATACAAGATGGAGGAGCCTGACTTTAGACAGTCGTATTGTTTACCTGAACACAGTACAGAACAGAGGCCATTGCTGCGATGGATGACATCACTAATAATTCTCTTTGCCCCTGTCTGACATCGCTTGATTTAAATGTTAAGGAGTTGGGGAGTGTGCAGCCGGTGATGTTTTTAGCTGACCACCCCACTCTGCAGAACTTTGCGGTTCTGCCATTTGCTGTTTCCAAACCAGGCAGAGATACTTCCCGTCAGAATATCTTTGATGGTGGACATATTGACATTCTTTAGTATCTGGGAAATCCCTGAGGCATCTGAGGTGGTACAAATGTTGCAATGCCTTCTTCCCCAAAGTGTCGATGTGCTTGGACCAGGTATCAGGTACTCCTTGATTTGTGCACTGAGGTGTTATGAAACTGTCCGTCCTCTCCACCCGACTGCAGTTAATTCCGAGGAGGAGGTGCTCATGCCTCTACCATTTTCTCCCAAAGTCCCCAATCGGCTCCTTTGTCTTGCTGATATTCACGAGTTGACTGTTGTCCTGATACCAGTGTGACAGACTTTCCACTTTATCCAGCTGTTCCTGCTCATTGTTGTTAGATATCAGGCCCACCAGAGCTGACTTGACTATGAGGTTAGAGGCACGTGCAGCTGTGCTGTCATTTGTGTAGAGAGAGAGTACAAGCAGAAGGCTCAGAACACAACCCTGTGGAGCCCCTGTGTTGAGAGAATGGCGGCACGACAAAGTGTGGCCACCCACTCGTACCACCTGGGGTCTTCTTGTTGAGAAGTTAACAATCCATCTACACAATGAGGTGCACAAGCTGAGTGATGAGGTTTGGAGGGGATTATTGTGCTAAATGCAGAACTACAATCTGTAACGTCCAGTTCCCTTTCTTGTGTCGAAATTTGTTGGTTGGGTTTGCGAAATGAAACGGTGAGTTTTGCTGCAAATTCCATTTTAGCCAAAATGTTTTGCAAAGAAAAGAAAAAGGTGGTTGCTAGCAGATAGTAAGGGGTTGGCAGTGGGGGACTATGCTGGGCGAAAAAACACAATAATGATCTTAATGGTGCAAGTTCAATGTTAGGCCTTGAACAGAAGTGTGGTGTGTGCTCCTCCTACATTTCAGAACACGTAATGCACCTGAAGCTAAGCATGTTTGGGCTCGGTCATGACTGGGATGGGAGACCACCTTGGGCAGGTGAAAGATGTGTTGGTGAGTTCATGGGGTACTTACTATACTCTGTGGTCGGTGTGTGGATCCCAATGCCCCAGTGCAGTGATGGGGACACTTTACTGTAGATAATGGTGCCGTACCTTCAGATGAGACAAAAAACTGAGGTCCTGACTCTCTGTGGCCATTAAAGATCCCTGGGCGTCTTTCAAAAACAGTAGGATGTTTCCAAAAGTCCTGGCTTCATTTTCAACCATGACCTTATCCATTCTGACCCACTAATTATCTCCTATCTCCGTCACTTCATTGCTAATATGTGAAGAACGCTCTGGAGCATAAATGGCAGCGGTCACATCATCCAACTGGATGCAGCATATTGGCGGTGGTCGAAGTGGTCCTCCGTTGTCCATGTAAAGTGATTTAAGTAGATTAGAAAAGCGCTATATAAATAAAATTAATTCATTTCATGCAGAAAAGAACACAGGCAAACACGGAGATGGGAATACAATTTTATGGAGTAAAATTCTTGAATTCCATCCAAAAAAAAAGCGTTAAAACTCCCAAGACATTCTTTAGTGAGTTTTATGTTCCACAGTTGTGAAACCAGCTGTCAGTTTCATGAAATGCAAACTGAAACTTGCCTGTTTCATTAATCAGTTTAAATGGCAACCCTAAACTGGTGTCGTGTGAGCAGGTACCCGCGTGCTTGGTTCCCGATGGGTGTCTGATGGCTCCAGCTTCACGCCTCTATGACTCTCCTGAATGACGATGGTTTGAGAATGTCATGCATGAACGAATGTAGGACAAGCGAGTTCCCCTATGCTTACTGATACAGCTGCGTGGAAGTCAGATTTATTTACTAACTCGGCTCTTGTCAGGATCACAAACTCCTCCCGCGGACTGTCCTTACAGCTTCTAACCTTCCACAGCTGCGTATCATTTATTCCACCCGATGTCTGAGGAGAGCTGAATCCATCACCTCATCCCCTGTTTTCACTTTTGCCTTCTGGGATGCACCACTGGAGCCACACCACTCGCTCCACCTGCTTCAGGGACAGCTTGTTCTACCAGGCCATGAGGTCACTGAACTCCCAGTAATCTAATCCTAACTACCCTGCACTGTGTGCTGTACCCACCTGTTGGTTTATTTGAAATGATTCTGTATGTTAAGATAAGAATTTAAAACAAAACGGTATTTGCTGTAGTTTATCTATCTATCTTTTGTTACTCTTATTTAAGTACTATATTTATTTATATATCACTGCTACTGTGCCACAATTCACAATGCTCTTAGGGTATATGTGCCAGTACCAATGTCTTATCTGTAATTTAATCTCTTTCTTCTTGTTGATCTGACCGACAGGCACTGAGCACGTCATCCAGGCATGCATTCACCACAGTATTCAGTACCTGATCTACACCAGCAGCATGGAGGTGGTAGGCCCCAACATCAAGGGTGACCCGTTCTTCAGGTAAGGCTGCCTTTCTCGAGCTGGTTTTGTCTTTAACTGCACATCTTCTTTGTACATTATTTAGAAAAATGAGAAGAATTAAAATATTTTTGGATACACGTCCAAAGTCTGTTTTCCATATTTCAGCATCTTGATGTACGAGTCCCTCAGCCACTCTCGAAGCAGAACTTAAGATATTCACTTCTTTCTGCCAAAAAAAAAAAATGTACAGAGAAAGCTACAGCCACCCAAAACGTTCAGGCTTCAGCCAAAAACTCTTCTAACTCTCATTCCAGTGGTTAAAAGAGGATGGCGTCTGACAGGCACGTGGCACAGAAGTAACTAAGCAACGCAGTAACAGAAGCGCTTCTGTGCCAGGGTGAGGGGAATGCCAAGAAGCACACAGCGCAGCCTCCCCTACGCAGCTTAAATTGGGGGTGAGAGGGCAGTGAGGGGTCAGTCAGCGGTAACTGAGAAAGCCTGTTTATTAGAAAAATGAGTTCCATGGAGCACTCTGCTTTCCACACTTCACTTCCAGGCCCATTTTTTTTTCCTGGAAGGTAATTTTAATTCTAGCAGGTTGGCCAAAAACAGACACAAAAAAGTTTAAGTGTGGGAGTGGAGGGCGGAAGACCGCAGTTTAAATTTATGTTTTTTGTTATTAGGAGGCAAAATATTGTGAAAAGGAGTGTGAAACATGGCAACCATCTCCAGAAAATAAAAAAAACCAAGAGATTTCACTTCCTTAGTGTTGCTTACCTCCAACAACAACAAGAAAAAAAGTTATCATGTAAAACAGAAGCATGTTAATACCAAAATGTCAGCAAAAACACAGTAGGAAAGATCTGTGGGGTGTCCAGCAGGTTTAGGACGCGTTCTCCATGTGATATTGTCACCAATGCACAGCCCAACTTCGCAAATGGTGCAGTGCAAGCGGGTTTCTTTGCACGTTTTACTTGTTACTTGCGCATGAGAGGGTAGAATTTCAGTGCCTGATGTGCACGATTGACGCACCCATTGTGTTATTGTAGGCTACCACAGAGCAAGGCTTAGTGTCTTCTATGTTTCCCCTGACACGAACATTGACAGTTGTTGCATTGTGAATAGTGTTAGGGGGGCCTAATGTCTTTCTTGTCTTTCTACTTGATTGCAGTCGTTTTGCCTTTATGTTACACTGAAGCTTCATGCAATCAAATTCAGCAGGCACATCACGGCAGTTTGGTGGTACAGCACCGTACACATCAGTTTGTCTAACATCATCGACAGCTGATGACCAATTCACATTGTTATCACTAGCACTTGATTCAACTAATGGTTCAGTTACAGTTTGTTCTAAAGCTGTCGTTACATTTTTTTGTTCACATTCCATTGGTCGTTTTGGTTCAAAGCTCCGCCCCACTCATGAATGTTGATGAATTACCATAGAGTGGCAAAACATATAGAAATATTCTTGATTTATTTGCAGCATGATATTTTATCCAATAGATGGCAGCAGATTTGTACTTAACACTTAACATTGGATCATAACAGCTTAAACAAAGAGACCCTTGGGCTTAACCATAGGAGGGGGTACCCAAAAAGTGTTTTAATAATGTTTACTTACTGAAACTTTAGTCTCCTTCCAAGTACCCTCCATGTGAATGAATGCACTCATCCCAACGGTTTTCCCACTGGTGGAAACATTTTTGGAATTGCTGAAGAGGGACGTTGTCCAAGGCCTGCAGTGATTTTTCTTTGGCTTCCTCTATGGTACAAAGACGCTTTCCTTAGAGTTCTTTTTTCATATGCGGGAACAAGAAAAAAGTTGCACAGAGCAAACATCCGGCGAGTAGTGAAGGTGGCAAGAACTCTTAAGACACACAAGTCAATTCAGAAATCTCTTCAATAGTCCGACAACGATCTTTGTAAATTGCATTGCAAACTTTATTGAGATTTTCGTCATTCCTAATTGTGGAAGGTCAGCCGGATCTCGCTTGGTCTTTCCCCTCGTGACATTTCCCCTCGTTTGAAACATTAAAGCTTCCTCTTTAAAATCAGTTCCAAGCAGCACTACAGTTTCAGCAGCTGTTTTTCCAAAGAGAAAACAAAATTTAACAAAGACTCGTTGTTCTTTATGGTCACCCATCACAAAAATCACAGAACACACTTAATAAGCACCAAGAAAAAAATGACATGGAATGGTGTACGAACAATACAGAGCAACGCCACCTGGCAGACTGACACAGAATACTGTAAGTATGCTACACCTAGCAGCGAAATTCGCAACCAAGTTGAGATTGCACGCCAGGCACCAATTCCGGTTATTTTTGGGTACCCCCTCGTATTTATGTAGAATTTCAAGCTCAAGAAACACTCGGGGTTAATCGTATTTCTATAGCATTCCAAGCATGAAAGAGGCTTAGGGTTGACGTGAAGAAGGTGAAACACTTGTTTAATATTATTGAGACAGAATAAGAACAGTGTGATTAAAGGAATACTCTGTCCCAAGCATGTATTTTCTAAATGTTACTTGCCCCATGTAGTTTGCAAATATGGGTGAGAAAAATTTTTAATCTCAGGTTTTCACAGAGATAACAAACTTTACAATAAAATGGATGTCGATAGAGATGAACATTGCACCACAGAAAACAATGTTAAAACTAGTGGAGGATCTACCATCAGGGTGTACATTCAGGGGCCTGTGACGACAAGGAGCCTTTTGGCCAAACAGTAGCCTCAATCGATTATGGGCATGCTGAAATGACCGGGGTCGGGCTACTTGATAAAATGATTGAGTGTCCACATGCCGAAAGGACCATGGGGGGGTTCCCCCTTCCCCAAGTGGTGCTGAAGCATTTCTTTGAGCCGCATGCTGAATTCAAGAGTGAGAGATACTTAGCATTGCATTAAATGGCTCATTGTCCTCACGCTGTATTTCTTCAAGTATGATCAACTGTCTGTTAAGTAGTTAAGTCACCCACGGGCCTGCAGGGGTCTTACTCCTACCTTGGTCAAAAAATTCCCTGAATAAATATGCTACAAGTATCACCTAATATACGTCAAGTCATCCAGTTGTATGCTCACAATGTACAAAACACAGGCCTAATATTGTCCAATAAATACCTCAGAGAAGTGAAGAAGACATGCAGGGAGAGCAAATGTGTTGACACATACAAGTAAGAATTTCATTGTACTCCGTTTATGTGACAATAAGGACCTGTGCAGAGTCAGACCTTGTGGACTGTAGACATGAAAGAACAAATCAAGTCACAATCGGTGTGAAGCGTGGAAGCCTCCTCCACCCAGCTCTCCTGAGCGATTCCGCACTGTCAGGTTTATTTTGCTGCTAATCTGTGTTTTCACTTTAATCTTCTTGGCTGACATCAGCTGAGAGGTCCAGCTGCAAAACGTCATAGGATGTGCAGACTGTTAGATTTTTATCCATGATGAATAATGAATAGCAGAATATGTGCAAAGCGGGCAAGAGGATTGCAGTAATAACTGGAGTATGTGGCCGCTAAGCGTCCAGACCCAGCTGGCCATGTCCGGCTAAATGCCCCCCAGGTTGCGAATTGAATTCCTCAGACTAGTCCTGACAGACTTAACACAGGAAGGGTGGGTTTGGTCTCTTTATAGCTGGGCCAACTCGACTGTCAGCTTGTAAATGTCGTGCAGAGACTTAAAAGGATAAACACAGAGAACATATGCAGTCCAGCTGGCTCTCAAGAAATTCCTCAAAAAGAAAGAAAAGTGAGCAGGACGCAGTGTATGTGATGCACCAGCCAAGTGTTCAATCGGGCCTTTTCTATTAAAAGACATTCAATGTCAATATAAACTTGGCAACAACTGCTTGAGTAGTAAAAATTCCATCCATCCATTTTCCACACCTGCTCATTCCGGTGCATGGCCAGTTGAGGATTGTTGCCCCTTTCTCAGCAGCATCAGGTGCCAAGCCAACACCATGGCACACTAACACACACACACACGGAGTCAGTCAACTTAGTAACATGGATATTGAATGTGGGAGGAATTCATGGAGAAAACTCACATGGACGTGACGGGAATGTGCAAAATGCAAGGACTTGATTGGGTCAGAATTTGTACTTTGAGTACTTGCCACTTCGCCACCCTGCCATACAACAATAAAAATAAGAACATAAAAAATTTGACACCAATGAGAGGAGACCATACAGTTTATCAAGCTTGTTTGTTTCTCCTCCAGAACCTCCTTGAAGGCGGTCTGGTTTTCAACTCCATGTCTCGGTAGTTTGTTCCAGATTCCCACAACTCTTTGTGTAGAAGAGTGCCAAAGTGGGCCTGTGTGGGAGAATACATGAGTGTGCTCTGCGGTGGACATGTTAGTTGTTGACTTATGCCTCATCATGTTTTGGCTCTCAATGAAAGCAACTCCTGAAAATGATTGAAAGGATTGATGACTGAAGTCTAACGTATATATTCAGAGCAATTCTACTTAAATTATGTGTGTAGTGCTCTTCACTGAGCATTAAATATTCAATATATACTCTTGTAGTTAGAAAATATCAAATCTGGCAAATGAGAGGAGACCATGCAGTCCATCAAACTCCATTTGAGTAGCTAATAGCTAAGCTCTCCCAACATTTCATCCAGATACTTCTTAAAGGTTGTCAAAGTTCCTACTTCATCTCCATGTCTCCAGTTAATTGTCCCAGATTCCTACAACTCTTTGCATAAAGAAGTGCTACCTGGCTTCAGTCCTAAATGCACGTCCCCTTAACGTTCACTGCTAAGTTGAAGGAATTCTGCTGGATCTACTTTAGCAATGCTTTTGAAGACCTGGATTGGGTCCTCACATAGTCTACACTGCTCGTGGCTAAACAGGTTCAGTCTGTCAGAGTAGGACATGTCCTTCAGTCCTGGTTGCCTGTTTTTCACGATCATTATTAGAGACCAAATCTGAGAAATTCACATCCAGATGAAGATAAACATCCACATTGTACCACATCAGAGGCGTACAAATTCAGATAGAAACCTAAATTGCTATTTATAACCAGATGAGTAATATGTTAATAAGCGTTGGGCTGATATCCTCACCACATCTGAGAGAAACAGTGATCTATTGGGGAATAAGAACATCTGAACCATAATGATTGACTGAAATCTCAGCAGCCACTGGAAATGACAAGAATTGATTGACTTGAAGTTAGGAATAGCTATCTAACCAGTTCCATGTAGCACTGATCCGAATTTCCCTTTCCACATTGAGAAATTATGTATTTTGTACATGAAGATATGCGCCTAACAAGATCGAAGACTAAGACCTGAAACTCCTACTTGATATTACCCATCTTCCTACACAAGAAATATATTTTCTACCTGGACCTAATGCTCCATTTCTAGTCAAACATAAAAAGTATTGATCTTCCTCAACCTATATTTGCATTTCCTAGTGAGTGCAGTGACTCCTTGATTAGTAGTTGATCGCACATCTGGAAAAAAAGTGTGATCTATTAGAGCAATAGCCCTGAACCGTAATGATTCACTAAAGGACCTCAGTCAAGTATTGATTACCTTGAAGTTGGGATGTCTGTCTAACAAGATCTAAGGGTGCGCTGCTCCATTTAGTACTAATCCTCCGTGCCTCACCAAGAAACATATCCTTCTAACCATATAAAAAATGATGGCTGCTGAGAGTTCTGGCCAATGGTTCAGCTTGATCAGTTCAAATTTAACATTCAAACCTAACCAAATTAGATTCATTGAGAACTACTCCCAGACCAGAAATGTCATTTCTAACCAAATCGGAACTGTATGGATCCTCCTGAACCTAGTGGTGTCATTTTTAACATAGTGACCCAACACTTGGGCCCAAGGCTCCTCCACAGATTTCAAGTACTGGTTGGCTTAATGGCTTAGGTACAGGAAGATTCACTCAAAAGAGGTCCTGAATATTCGGTTGTAACTCCCGTTAGGATGAAGCATCTCAACCAAAAAAAATATGCTCTATACCTTGACGTATGTGTAATCGCTTGCATTACATGTGATGCTGGAAGTGGTTTCCTTTTTCTGCCAGACACATTTTGACGCGGCGCTCGATGTTCTTGAACGTATCAGCAAGCGTCTCGGAGTTATAGCAGCAATTTCACGTTGGATGTTATCCTTCAAATCTTCCACAGTATGAGGCTTGTTCCGATAGACTTTTCCTTTGAGCATACCCCAAAGGAGTAAGTCTGGTAGTGTCAGATCTAGTGTCTGTGGTGGCCAAAGCCCCTTTGAAATTACCCCGACTCTGTTTCTGCCATGCTCCTTGCCAATGTGTGACATGTTGCTCCATCTTGCTGGAACTAACTTTTCATTAACCCGCGATCATCAAGTTGATTCTGACATTGCTTAAACGAATTGGTGACCCAATAGGTTCGCACCATGAAGACGCGCTGCTCAGTACTGTGCACCATCATTCTGATGAGAAGTTGAGTGATTGAGTGAAAGGCTGTGGGCAGTATGCACCCAGAAGTTGCAAACGGAGGTTAAACATCGAGACGGCTGTCCGGCACCTACTTTATCGCTCTGATGCCTGGGCATCCCGGCTTGTTCAAAGCTCCATATACTGATGAGCACATTACACATTGTGTCATTCAGATTGCTTCATCCTAGCAAGAGTTATTACAGAATATTAGGGGCCTCTTGAGAGTGAATCACCCTGCAGTATTCTAATAAAGTTTTCAATATGGAGTCCCTCCTTAATCTATGCTCATGTTCCAGCCAGCACACCCAAGTTTGCACCTAATGTTATACTAACATTTCAAATTTGTTAGATCTGAGAATATTTTATGTTGTGTTAGGTACTGAGATCCTGTTTTTGAGGCAAACTCTGTTTGATCGTACTCTAACATTGACCTTTTCTATTTCTTCTTTCCTATCATCTCAAGGGGTGATGAAGACACGCAGTACAATGTCATACACAGCATGCCATACCCAAAGAGCAAAGCCAAAGCAGAAGAGATGGTGATAGAAGCCAATGGTAGGAAGGTAGGTCTCTCTCATCTTTGACAACTCCTGTTCATGCACGCTACCAGGTACCTGGAATGACTACAGTCCATTTAATCTTACTAGTGGACCTGCAGTCCTATGGCACATGAAATGCAATGCCTCGATTTCAGTTTGATGTTCATTCTGAGGTGCTTCTCATTCTAAGTCTTTTATTATTTTTGTGTAACCTTTGCTCTATTTGACTTTCTGGTAGTTTGGTAGTTTTAAGACTTTTTCAATCGTCTATATATATAATTCACTAAGTCCATGGCAAGCAAGACGCACGCAAGACAGCCATGCCCGCCAACTCACAGAGCCCCGCCCACCAACAATTCACTAAGCAGCCAACCATGGCACACGCACGTCAGAGCCCCGCCCACCAACAATTCGCATGAGAGTGAAAGCATTTGCCAACAATGTTTTCATTAATCAAGAACGAAAGTCGGAGGTTCGAAGACTATCGCATACCGTCGTAGTTCCGACCATAAACGATGCCGACTGGCTAAATGGCGGGGTTATTCCCATGATCCGCCAGGCAACCAAAGTCTTTGGGTTCCGGGGGGTATGGTTGTAAAGCTGAAACTTAAAGGAATTGACGGAAGGGCACCACCAGGTGTGGAGCCTCTGGCTTAATTAGACTCAACACGGGAAACCTCACCCGGCCCGGACAAACAGAACAATGAAAAGTCAAAGAGGCTCAGAGGTGCATGTGGACTGTAGCAGATGCGAAACCGATTGAGGCGGTGTTTGGAAAATGAATAGTTAACGTGACTCACAAGTGCATGTGGACTGTACACAGACGAAAGCAATTCAGGTGAGGAGTTGGGGGCGGGCACATGAGCAGGCAGTGCGTACTGAATGATGACTAAAAGATGACTGTTCACCCATCAATACATCGTCCTCGCTGGGCGTCCTTCCCCTCACATCCCTTTCCGCCCTCCGTGCGCGACTACCATCCAGCCCCGTCCCTCGCTCTGGGAGGTGGGGGCGCGGCGGCAGTCCTCCAGTTTTCAGTCACGGACAATTGTATGTTGCTCTCTCCAGAGTTCCCTTACCGTCGTATCCTCAAACCCACCCCATAAGAAGAAGCACATTTGTCGCGGATGTGAATCCCTGTATACGGCGTGTAAAACAGTTTGCGAGGGGTATCCCATGGTCTTACAGTTGGTGGCCGGGTCTCTGTTAGTTGCTCTTGCGAGCGGGCACATGACCAGGCAGTGTGTATGCTTCGAGAGCAAGGGTGGACGCGACAGGACCATCTAAGAAGAATCATATTTGTCGCGGATATGAATCACTGTATGCAGCGTGTAAAACAGTTTGCGAGGGGTATTCCATGGTCTTAGCAGTGTCTATGCTTTGATGTGAATCGCTCTATGCAGCGTGTAAAACACTGTATTGTATGTTGCCCTCTCCAGAGTTCCATCTTTTCATTCACCTACAGTCGTATCCTCAAAATCAACCCCATTTGGACAACTGTGTCTTTCAGGAAGTGTTCACCCATCAATACATAATTATGTGGCGTATGCTACGCCACAGGTTGGCTAGTATTGATTAATTAAGAAAGTCAAAACAGTGGTAACAGTAAATAACCATGCAAGCTCTTTGAACCTTTCGGTCGGGTGATCGTGACACAATCCATAAAAGACTCCACTTCACTGTTGAGGTTGGAATCCATTGACAGTTCTGCCTGTACATACATGGTGCCATTCCACTAGGACTTTACAAAACCATCTTGAGACAAGCGATACAGACCTTCCCAAATGGCACGACACCCTTCTGATAAAATGTTTTTACTTAACATCATCAAACTGTCATATCCATCTGGCCGAGATGTGTTGTGATTCATCAAGCTGCCCACCCTCAATCATAAAACTAGTCATTTGAACCTGATTAAAAGCTGTCATTTGTTCATATGAAAGATGTCTACACACATGAAACACATGGAATAAGCAACAAAGTAATGTGGTAGACAGTAGCACTTTAGTGACCTTCAAAACTGAACCTGGATGTTATTTTCGAAGAATGAAGTGGATAGGACTGACTAGCTTTGTTGGGCTGAATGGCCTGTTCTCGTCTAGATTGTTCTAATGTCAAACCTTTGTTGAGATGAAACACAAGTGTTCAAAGATCACGGTGAATCAGTCTTACCTGGTTATGGTCTCTCTATGTCCACACAATGCACTGCCCCCCAATGGCAGTCAATAATATGACTGGTATGCAATCCCAATCACTTGTGCACTTGGTGCTCTGTCCAAACCTCAAAGAAGCGGATGACTGGCTACTCTAAGCTGGCCTGGCGTGACTATGAGAGTGTGCACCTAAAGTGACTTGAAGACAAAGATCTCTCCAAAATTAGGACAAATTTAATGCAAACTGAGCTTTTGAGAGACTAATGTCAAAGGACAGTCGAAAAATGAGTGACAGTCTCAGCCAACAAGAATCAAAAAAGCCAACAAACATAAACCAATAGGTAAGACAAAAATTGTAGGCCAAATTGTGGCTAAATATCGTTTCCTTAACTATAACAGATTACTCGATTCTTACTGTTGTTTTCATTCAACCAAACATTTAGAAACGGAACAGTGCACTTCACCACCTTACATGTGATTGATTGTCACATGCAGTGCAGTGTCAAACTATACGCCTGGCTAACCAAAGCCACCGTCAAAAAACAAGACTATGACCACACAATGATTTAGCAAAATATTATTTGTTGATTTACCATAATGACAACTACATATGCGTATAAAACAGTGATCAAACCAGCACATATTGTATGCATGAGAAACCTGGGCAGTTAAAAAGGTGCATGAAACAAAACTGGATGCTACAGAAATGAGGATGTTGAGATGGATGTGTGGAAAAACAAAGTTGGATAAGATCAGAAATGAAAAAAAATCTGATGTTCCAGTAAAGCTGGGGAAATCAAAGAAAATACAAGGAAGAAGGTTAAAATGCTATGGTCATGTCATGAGAAGAGTGGTTAGCAGTATGGGGAGAAGAATCATGGGTATGGAGGTGTCAGTACAGAGAAGAGGAAGATGACCAAAGAGAAAGGGGATATAGACTGTATGAAGGGGAGGAATGAGGGTCTGGCAAGAAGTGTACAACAGACGAGAATGGAGGAGGCTGGTCCAATACAGTGACCCCGCATGAAACTGGGAAAAGCCTTAGAACATTACAACAAATCTAGATAATTGTCAGTCCTAGAATGCAAATGTTTTAATTAATAATCATGATTGGAAGAATAAAAAAAAAAAAAAACAACAAAATAAGATCCAGAAAGTTTAAATGCATAACAGTACCATGCAGAAGGGTGACATTCCATTCCGGGTTGGTTCCTCTCTAGTGTTCACTTCTGCTATGAAAGTCTGCAGCCCGTGTGTGGCCTCAGTGTCAGATTAAGATCGTGGATAGACGAGTGGAGCCTGCTGATCTCACATGCCAGTTTTCTTGCCTGCCAGACAACTGCTTCTGGGGGGCCACTATTTTTTCTAAAAGAGGGTACTACATATTATACTGCAATTTTTTAACACTCTTTTCGGCAGTTCCTAGCTCTCCGATTTCACTTACATCAATGTTTGCATCACACATTCCTATGTAATGACACCCGGTTTCTAGACCTCCCCACAATAAACTATGCACAAGCTCCCATTCCAGGATTGCATTTAGCAGAAAAGATTTGTCTGTTTCAATTCCAAAGTCAAATATTACGCTTTGCCTCTATTCCAAATGCATTTTCGCAATTGTACCACGTGTTACTCGGAATATTCACTCACAAACGGTTCTTTTCACTCCGTTCTTTGCCCGTTACCTTTATGAAAGCCTGAAAAGACAGAGATGTTCACATTTTAGGGCGAGTATTTTTAACATTTTTGATATCCACACCCTACCTGCTGTATCAAGTCTTGCTCCCTGTAGCTCTTGTGGGATTTGGATAGACCCCCAATGAAGTTTTTCAAGATTTAGTGCAATGTTCCAACTCAAACCCATTTCTTGACCTAACCTTAACCTCTTTTGTGTTTTGTAGGTAAAAAATGGAAAGACCCTGTATGCCTGTGCCCTTCGACCCACGGGGATTTATGGCGAGAGGCATGATCTGATGAAACAGTTCTACGAGAGGGGAGTGAAGATGGGAGGGTACATCCCCCGGGCCATTCCAGCAACAGTCGAGCATGGCCGCGTATATGCAGGTAAGTCGCACTCATATTTACTTAAGTGCCTTACTGAGGTCTCCATCATTTTGGATCCTGTACATGCTGGTTTCGCAGCAGCTCTACAACTCCAGGTGGAAGGGGGAAAACCGTTAGAATAATCTATTAGTATGACGACAGAGGAAGGAGCAACCATCGACCTTAAAGAGGTCTACGGACTCCAGTGTAGAACTCACTCACCCGTCTGCAGCTCATCCTCCATGGGTGCCAGTTGAGGGGCTTTAATATTAGCATTTGGATATTGCAGAATCTAATTTTCCACTTTCTTTCTGTGCAATCTGTTTATTGCGACTTTCTTCCTATTTTTTTTACAGTAAATTTAACTTTGTTGTGCTACCATTTTGTTTTGCACTCTTTTGTGCATTTAAGGCTCCTGTTCCTACTGCATGATGGTCGAGCTTTAAGATAAATTCATTACATTTATATAGTGCTTTTCTCAGTACTCAAAAGGGAGGAATGAGGAAGCGAACGCACAATCTTCCACAGTCTCCTTACTGCAAAGCAGCAACACCACCACTGCGCCACCTGTGAGGTGTTAATATTTTCATGGGGCATTTAGCTAGTTTTTGACTTTGCTTTTCCCTCATTCCTGGACCTGGTATTTACGTCTCTTGTGGTCTACCATTTCCACTGGTGGTAGTACCATAAAAAAACCAATCATCTTAGACTTGGAGGACGTTCTTCTTTAGCTCCACTGGCTAATTGTCAACTGAGCTTCTATCTGTGAGAGTGATTCTTTTACAGCAGTGGGCTCTCTCTTTGAGCCTCACTACATTTGTTATTAGGTTTGGATCCCAAGATCATTCCCAACAGAATGGTTAATATATGAAGATTAAGATCTTCCTCCAGAAAATTCAAAATGGAGTGACAAAATCTGATAGTCTTCAATCTGTGATCCACACATTTTGTATGTTGGTAGGTAACCAATAGTTTCTAAGGGACATCGCCATTCCCTAGGCCTGTGTACATGGTGGTTCCAAATGCTATTTGAAAAAGGGGAATAATCATAGATAGATGTCATAGAATTAACAAGAAAGGAAAGAGAAACGCTTGGCTCCAAAAGTGGTCTCCTTTTATGAGCAGATCAATATCCATTCCTGGTAGGTCCATGACAGAATTGTTTAACTCTTTGATGGCTGAATATTTTTTCCAAAAAACTCAGTTTTCTGAAAAGCACACCAAGCAATGGTTTCACACATAAAACGTCTGTTGCTATGTGCTGTGGTTGGTGTTGGTGCATGTTTGGCATCTCTGGAAGCAGTGGCTGTGCGGGGGCACCTCATTGGCCAGCAGGAATGCATGGTGGGCTGGTTGCCTTCGCACAGCAGGTGGGTGGCAGTTGCAGTCGCAGTGTGAGGCAATATGGTTTGTACCTCTTTTCATCATAAGTGGTGGTCCTTGCAGGCGAACGCAGCTACACAAACGTGTTCAACACCGCGATCAACTGGGGACTGATCACTTTCATATTCGATGTCCATCTCCTGATCACTTGCATCAAATTCCAAGTCCGACAAGTCCGAGTCCGATTCATCGATAATATGTGAAAGGTCCATGGCGTATTTAGTCACTCGCCAGATGTCAATGCCATTTTAGAGGTTGTTTGCTCTTCGCTACTCACACAGGGAATCGAGGTTAAATCAACACAGCTACTTAACTTTCCTTCTAGCAAAGATAGTCAAACTTAAATGTAAGGGCGAGTTTTGTTGCAGTTTACAGTTGATTACTGTCCTCTACCCCAGAGTTTCACCAAAAGTCGACATCAGCCCTGAAAAAGTTAATGCGGTAAAAATAGGATTATCCTTGTAAAAATCCATCTTGTAACAGGTTGCATCCTTTGGTGTGTGTTCTAGCTTCTCATCCAAACATTTTGTTGTACTCATAATCTCCATGATCAATAACTATTTTTCTTAATCCCCACCAGGAAACGTTGCCTGGATGCATTTGCTTGCCGCTCAGAAGATCCAGCAAACTCCCGAGGTGCTAGGCGGGCAGGTGTACTTCTGCTACGATGAATCACCCTACAAGAGCTATGAGGATTTCAACATGGAGTTCCTCTCCTCTTTTGGTTTTCAGGAAGTCCGCATCCCCTATTTTGTGCTGTCCTTCATGGCCAGACTCAACGACATCCTCCATACATTGCTCAAGCCTTTCTACAATTACACGCCTATCATGAACCGTTACACGCTAACTATCGCTTCCACCACTTTCACCGTCAAGACCAACAAAGCTGAGAGACATTTCGACTACAAGCCTATCTACCCCTGGGCAGAATGTCGAGAGCGCACCATTGGCTGGATAAACTCATTTGCTCAACCTGTCCTCCAGAAAGACAAGTAGAAACTGAAATGAGAAGGATGGCAACATCTCTTTCTCAGTTCCACCTACATAACTTTTATCTCCGATATTCAGCAGGCATGACGAAAGTGGAAAGGGAGAGAGAAGAACTGGAACTTCACCCCATGGGTGAATGAAAAAAGACTTGGCAATCATCCTCTAAACCCATCTTTGTCATTCAAAACAGCTCACCTTTCTCCTCACCTTGTTGGTTTTCTTGGTTTCACTCACAGTATAAGGATCCTCATTCTCAACTGAAGAAAAAGCAAACATTCAATCGACATGGTCTTTTCAAACCTGTTGCCGTGAGATGCAATAAAACTGCAAAATCAAGTATCTGCTTCCAAGAAAGCCAAATGTAGTAATAAGACGATGGAAAAAATAGCAGGATTATTTGGGAATATTCAGTATTGGGGTGGAGAAGTTAAAGATGAAGAGGATTCTACCATACAAGAAACCTTGGTGGTGTTTCACCCTGAATTTCTCAATTCTCGTGAGACTGGAAGTAAGGAGGATCTCTGCTGGGCTTGTGATCAGTGTTAAGGACCGAGCTACCAAGAGCTGCTTACTCAGACTCTTTGCAGTGTCATAACTACAAACCGCTACAAGTTCCTACTTGACTCTACATATCTAGCAGACCGCCATTTCCATGCACTGACTGCATACACTTAATCTGAAGAATGGAGACGGCAGCCTTAAGGTGGGTGTGCCCCTTCCATTTAAAAACTGGCTGAGGAGAAGCCTGCCCATCACATCCACCGAAATGTTTCATCATTCTAATTTTAATTGTCAGAATTCTGTAGATAACTCATAGCAGGTCAGACTGGACTGCAGACTGTGCAGGAAGGGAAGAACAGACAGAGGAAGTGACAAAGCAACATGTGTGTATCTGCGGAAGAATAACTCGAAAACAGGAAGAGGAGATAAGTAGAATAGAGTGACTCTACACTGTTGGAAATCATGGTTTGAAAATGGCTCTTTACTGGAGTCTGTGGTTCTCTGGACTTTGAAAAGGTTCCTAATATGAGAACAAAACAGAAATCTTTAAGGCTACCAAGCAGGATACTAAAACGTCAAGAAAAGCTGGACTTAGCCTGTGTGATTGCATGCAGGAAGAGTCCTTTGAAAATCAGGATCTCACTTGTATGTCACAAATTAATTATCATCCATTCATGACAATTTGTGGAGCCTGCTATGGATGTCAATTAATACAAAGTTCTTTCTGGAACCTTCACATAGATGGTCCATTCGGGAACCAAAACTATGGTTTCTTTCTGAAGAGCCACTTTGGCACCTTGATTTTTTTAAGAGTGTAGGCAATCAAACTGTGGCCACAATGACACATTGTGGTATTTAGACAGGCTAGGTGGCAGTCAATGCAAGTAAAGAAGAGAAAAAGGGATGACAGTGGCCATGACCACAACAGAATGTGATTTTTAGATGTTGGAATTCCCATTGACAATGTCAGAATGATGAATGCATTTAGAAAAGCACAGAAACTTCACATACATACACTCAGGTGCCTTTTGTGCCAATAGGGTCCAACCGCAAGTGGAGGGACTGCACAGGAGAAAGAAGGAGGAGGAGCTCAACTGCCCCCATTGAGCATCACCTTGGTACAGCTGTGGGAAAATTTGAGTTAATCCTGTTAGTGAGAATGCCTCCTGTTGTCCTGGGGTGGTATTGCCTACCTTAGCAGAGTCTGGAAGGTGATATTTAGACACCCATGTGTGACAATACACACACACACTTCATCAGATATTCAACTGAAAAGTTCAAAACAAGTAACAGGAGCACAAGGAGGGAACACAGCCAGGCCAGATGAAAGGAGAAAAGGTGATGGTAGGTGAGAAGGGCTTCCATTAGAGAAGAGATAGAAGGTAGGTGATAGTGCATGTACATTTTTTAAGAAGTGATAGGAATACCACTTGCACCTTGCAAACCTGACACTGGATTAACAGAGCTCAGTAAATGAATAATGGGAGCAAGAGGTATACTAAGTTACAGTCAAGTGGCCGTCTACTTCTTCCATTCACCTTCTTAACCCATCCATCCGCACACCTCTTTCCTAAACCCAATTGTGGGCCCCAGGGCTGTTTAGAGAACCCACATACATAATTTAAGTCTGGGGGACTAGGGTGGTGCTGGGGACTGGGGTGGGATAACATTCTGATATCATACAGACAGTGACTGGGGTTGGAGACAGCAGTGCTATCATTGTGGTGCAGAAGCAATAATCGTTATGTTTAATTTATTATGAAAGAATAAAAAAAATAACTGTTATAATTTCAGTTATGGTACTTAAATTTCAAGTATTAAAAAAAGTATTATGCTACGTGTGTATATGTGTGTACATAAAGTATATACAGTGTACACGCACATATAATGAATATGTATGTGTATTTGCATATGCATATCAATATACAGTTATAATTTTTTTTAATGTTAAAAACAAAAAGCCAATGAAATTCTGTTAATGTACATTTCTACTTCCAGGGAACCCAATACACACCTCAATGGTCAAAAGTTTTTTGTTCTAACCTGCTGGGTCCCTGGAGAAGCAATAAGGTTAATCTTCTTACCTTTGTTGTATCTATGACTTATAATTATTTATTTTTGTATTCTGAGTTAATTGTATAAAATATAAGAGTATTTATTAAATACAAACAAACAAATAAATAAATAAAGCTTGATTTCTCTTTCTGGGTGCTCATTGGCTGCCTTTCATTGTTTTCGCACCGATGATGGACATGCGATGCCTAGTGGGTCAGGATGGCTTGCGCCGTGCACTCCGCGGGACCCTTTTCCCCGACCCCAGACGGCAAGATTACAATATGCGCTACTGATCCTTAAAGGGGACACAAAAATTAAATAAAAAAAAAATAAAAAAACAAATACATGGGCTTGGGCAGATTTGTGGCAGACGGAATTTAATGCAAGTAAATTTAAAGTATTTCACTTAGAGAGTAAAAATATTGGATTTGAATACACAATGGGAGGGAGGGTCTGAAAAATCAAACGTATGCCTTATGAGAAGGATGTAGGAGTCACAGTGGACTCTAAGCTAGTGACTTCCCGACAGTGTTCAGAAGCCATTAAGAAGGCAAACAGTGTCAGGTTATATAGCGCCTTGATGTGTGGAGTACAAGTCAAAGGAGGTTCTGCTCAAGCTTTATAACACACTGGTGAAGCCTCATCTGGAGTCCTGTGTGCAGTTTTGGTCTCAAGGCTACAAAAAGGACATAACAGCACTAGAAAAGGTCCAGAGAACAGCAACTGGGCTAATTCCAGGGCTACATGGGGTTGAATTATGAGGGAAGATTAAAAGAGCTGAGCCTTTTGAATTTAAGCGAAAGAAGATAAAAAGATGACATGATTGAAGTGTTTAAAATTATGAAGGGAATTAGTACAGTGGATCAAGATGGTGACTTTAAAATGAGTGTAACAAGAACACGGGGACACAGTTGGAAACTGAAGAGTAAATTTCACAAAAACATTAGAAAGTTTTTCATCACATGGAGAACCACACACACACAGGGAATAAGTGACCAAGTAGTGTGCTAGACTGTTGGACTTTAGAGGTCTCGAAGACCCGATTCCATGTTATTTTGGATAGGACTGGTGAGCTTTGTAGGGCTGAATGGCCTGGTCTCGTCTTGACTGTTTTAACGATTTGGAGTGCCAGTGACCAACACTACATCCCTGCTAACCAACATAACATGTACAGAGCACACCCACGGAAGCAGAATGACTGAAACAAAATTATTAATAATTCTTTGCATTTATATAGCGCTTTTCTCACTACTCAAAGCGCTCAAGCAATTGCAGGTTAATGGCCCAACAGAGCAGAGTCCCTATTGGCATTTACGGGATTCGAACCGGCAACCCAAATCAATTGGTGATTCAAAACATTCCACTGCTAAAACATGAAAAAACACAAATAACGAAGGATTATTGGAATAAAATTGGAGTAAAATGAAACACCCTTGAATGTCCAGCCATACAAATACTGTTTTTGTTTTTTTGTTATTGCAAGGGTAACGCCGAGCCATACCTCCATACTGGAAAACATCCTCAATACAGGCATGTCAAGCCCTCTGCCGTGTTCTCCATAAAAAGGTAGAATGATCCTCCGTGTCGTCAAGACTTCTTGCCCTCATGATGGTCTGGTCAGCTCCATTCTTCTTGGTGTTCTCAGGAGCCTCTTGCACCAGAAACTGTCGATAGTCTTAAATCGAGATGTGCTGTGCAAAGGTTCAGCACATTTACTGCAACAAAACAGTGTTGAAAGTTCAGTGCATCAAAATTAGTCCATAAATAAATAAATAATCCATTAAACCGGGTGCTAAAGAGTGAAAGCGAACATGTCCAAATAAATAATTCTGTTAAAACCGAGGGAGAATATATCCTCTTAAAACAACGAGTTTTGATTCTTAACTCTGAAATGCAACGTCTCCTATGCTTACCAATTCCTTAGCACATGGAGACAGGCGCAGGTCTCTGTTGCCAGTCTCCTTTCTCCATCCACGCCGCACTCGGTCAGGCTTCTGTTGGTCATCCCCGCTCCAAAAAGTGCTCACTAGGGGCAGCTCCTCTACCCGCTTCTTGGGCATCTGGCCCTATACTCCTCACCCAGGGCTTACTATTCCATCTGCCTGCTTCCTCTCACAATTCGCTCCTTTCCTTTACCTCCATGTCTTCCTTTTTCTTTCATTTTTTCTCCTCCCCTCTCTTCCATACAGGCTCCCAATAAAGCCCTCACTGGGTGCAGGTTCTTTCCTCTACCTTCTCCGAAGTTTGAATGAGAAACCTGACCGACCAACTTGAATTTGCATGTGAATGTGTGATCCACCAACACCTCAACTTCAAAGCGACGCCTGCCTGCACACACTCCTGGAATTCAGTTATTTATTTAACAATTGAGCTTTGCCATGGACCTCTTATCACATGTCTTCTATGAATGAACGCAGGTTTACCCAACTCCTCCCGTAGGCTGCGTAGTTTCCCAGAAATATCAACAACGTTTCTCTGGTGCTGTTCCTTGTCTCTCTTCTCCCTCACCTCATGCCCCTGCACTTTCACCTTTTTAAAGTGTGCCATATTGACTTGTAGGGTTTGAACAGTGTCTAGAAATTTGCTTGCTTTACACCCCCCCCCCCTCTCTCTCTCACACCATCATCATGAATGAGCATCTCTCACACCATTTCCATGAAAAGGACAACACAATCAAGAGCACAGCTCAGCAGTCATATTGAGACAGGCATTCGGCCTGTTCTGAAGAAAGCTGGCCAAAAATGAGACCTTAACTAGAGACATTTTAAGTAACAAACAAGTCTGTGTGCCGCCTGAAACTACACATCACCATTTATCAGGTTGTATGGTTGCAAGTATTCACTTGCACTTGCTTATTGTTATTATTTATGAATACTAGGGGTTCGCCCCCTGCTCGCTTTGCTCCCTAAGCCGTCTGCACTATGCACCAGCAACTTCACATCTCTTTTAGTTCTCGAGGATACGCCTCTTCATTGGGAAGAAACACTACTTCTTTCTGATCACAACACGAATTAGACGATCTACAAATCTCCAACTTAAAAGTTTAAATCCGAACAATATATTCAATCTTTTTTTGCTGTTCCGTTATTTCACTGAGTAATAATTTCCATTTGTTTGCACTAATGTGATCTTTACTATTTTTTTGAGACTTTCATTATCTCTAACCTGCTCGCGCTAATGTTTTTGAATTCTTTACGATGTTCTACTTTGTCATCTACTCTTTGTCTTTTATTTCCGGCCCCAGGTGTGGTTAAATCTCTTGGCACAAAGTCTCGTCTCGCGGGACATGAAAGTATCTCTCTGAAAAAGTCATGTCTCATCCCAGGATTATTTTATATAACAGAGAGATTATCAATAATACATTAAAGTTGTAAATTAACTCCTGCCTTGTCTTTTACAACACCTAATTGCCTGAAGTTATAAATGTAGAAGGGAAGATGTTTTATACTACAATACCTTATAAACAGTGGTAAGTCTGTGAGATTTGAGGCATTCTGACAAAGGCTACACATTAATAATACAAAAGGGCAAAGTAGAGCAATATAGAGCAGGGGTCGCCAAGTCCGGTCCTGAAGGACCACAGTGGCTGCAGGTTTTCATTCTAACCCTTTTTATTTTAATGAGTGCCCTGTCTGTGCTGCTAATGAACTTGTTTTAAATTAATTTTAAATTTACTTGCTTTTTAAGATTTGTTCCCCTGAATTGCTTCATTTCTTTCCTTAAATGGCACCCAAACAGAAATGAAATGTGAAGTGAGTGAGCCGACAGAAGACCATCTTAGTCAGGGCCTCAAACTCCAACCAATTTCACTTCAACCAGCTGCTTAATGAGGCGCTGAGTCTTGTCGTTAATTAAACTCGTTCTTTAATTTCATGGCTTATTGCTGCTCTTGTGGTGCAATAGCAGACATTTCCAAAATTGTTGACTTTCTCTTTCTAAGAGTCCTGTTAAAATGTTTTGTGGACCTGAGCAGACCGACATTCCCGAGACCTTCATCTTTCTTTATTTTCAGATATTGTATGATGGACACCAGTTGTTTTGGCTCATTTAGTATCGCATTATTGTTTGGCTGCTAATTAAGGAAAAAGAAACAATAAAGGGGTCTGAGTCTTCAAGAGCAGGTCAACTAAAATGAATTCAAAAGAAGTTAATTAGCAACAAAAACAGGTCACTCATTAACAAAGGGGTTATAGTGAAAACCTGCAGGCACAGTGGTCCTCCAGGACTGGAGTCGGAGACCCCTAATATAGAGCTCTACCAAACAGAGACCAAAACAGAGACATAACGATTTGAGGATAAGCAAAGGGAATCTGCGTACCCATTGGATGGAATGAAGACAGAGGCCTACAGTTGCACAGTCCAACAAGAGAAGGTTACACAAACGAACAGACAAAAAAAGAAAAGAACAAAAGATGAAAAACAGAGTGAGAATGCAACAATGAGAGACCACTCATTACAGAGGATGTCCCATCTTCACACACCTGGATTCTGCTTTAGGTTCGTCTCATCCTCAAGCTTTCCACCACTTAACTCTTGAATTTCACCGTGCTGCTTTCTTTTCTAAGGTCTGTCATTATTGTGAAATTCTGCATAATATGAAAAAAAGAGAAGCAAATAAAACACAAGCTGGCATGGTAGCAGAGGAAAGCCCTGGCCCTGGTGACTCATTAAGTGGCATGGAAACCAAAAATATTTACGTGGGAGTGCCCAGACTGTGGTGAAGGGAACCCCCATTAAATCTCCCACGCATGCATACCTCTCAGAAACAACAAAGCAATCCATGCAAACCCCACATGGAAACAATGTTCTCACATGGAAACAAGCCTTAGACACACCAAAAACCATCACGGTTTGTTATGTAAAGGGGCTCCGAGACAGCTGTTGGCATGAAAAGAAGGATGTGAAGAACAAGAGAGAGAAGATTACGGAAATAAACATATGAATGTGAGAAAGAATTTTAGCTGACACAGGTCACCGAGTTCAACAAAGAGTAGCCATTCCTGTTTATCGTCTGAGGTTTGAAGGTCTCCAAGGAGAAAACTTCAAACTCCTTGAGTCACACTTTCCACTGCGGATGTGGAGGCTTCCACAAAGCTGGCTAATTACTTTATTTTGAATTTTCTCATTCATGGAACAAAACTTAACAACACAGGCATTCGTTTCCAAGGGAGTAAGCGTACGGTTTCTAGTAGGATTAATGGCCAATACGTACGGTACAGTAGGTGCAGTTACATGTCAGGCTGACAAAGGTTGCGATAGAACATCTTCTGCCATATCATTTGAAGATGAAGGGGGCATTGGGGGTGCGGGGGGGTTATCTTGACAAGAGGTCAAACACTGAGGTGTTATTGTCACACATTAGTGAGGAAGATGTGGTCCATTCATTGGAAAACAGCTTAGGGTACTGCTGAGGGACACACCCAGGCATGAAAGGAGATGCCTCATTCACCTCACGCTCCAGAACATCACAACAATAACAGCCACCTCTTTAGGCCTTTGGTGAAGGCTCCATGGTGCCATGTTTGGAAAAAAATAGAAATGCTGGACAAGACTGAAGATTAGGCAGACAAGTAGGAATTGACTATTTGCTCATGAAAATGCTCATGCATACAGGTTTACCTTCTTTCCAAATTTCCATGCTCTTGTTAAAGAAATAACTTTAAAAAAAGAGGGTTGTGTTATCCATTTTTAAATTTTGACTATCCTTACCACGTTACGTGGTAACTTAATATTCTATAGGGTGGCACAGGGAAATTTTCAAGTGATGTTCAATGCATGCATAAACACATTACCAAATACAGGGTGGCCCACATTTATGTAGATGACTGAAAAGGCGTTATGATCGCTTGCAAAACAGTACAGCCGATGTCGAAATTTTGCATTTATTCTTGAGATGGTCTTTAATGACCTCTTGGGCACAGCCATCAGCAGCGTGTCTGTCTACGGAGAAAGTGTCGACCACGTCGAGAAGTTTACTTATCTTGGTAGTGACATTCATGTCACTGGTGACTCTTCCAATGAAGTCAGTAGATGGATTGGGAGAGTATGGGGGGTCATGAGGTCGCTGGAAAGGGGTGTGTGGCACTCCCAATATCTGTAAAAGGACAAAGGTCCAAGTGTTTAGAGTCCTGGTGCTCCCTGCTTGTGAGACATGGACGCTATCCAGTGACCTGGATAGATATAGATATAGATATATATATATATATATATATATAATATATATATATTATATATATATATATATATATATATATATATTAATATATATATATATATATATATATATATTATATATATATATATATATATATATATATATAATATATATTATATATATATTAATATATATATATATATATATATATATATATATATATATATATATATATATATATATATATAAAATGTGTGTGTATATACATACATATACATTTCTCAGTTTTTTTTATTTTTAGTAAATTCGCAAAAACCTCAAGTAAACTTTTTTCATGTTGTCATTATGGGGTGTCGTGTGTAGAATTCTGAGGAAAAAAATGAATTTAATCCAAAATGTGGAAAAAGTGATAGCTGTGAATACTTTCTGGATGCACTGTAGATATATCTTCTTTATATATAATATGCTACCATGGCTGTTTGTTTGTCTGTCCAGGATTTTAAATCACTTGTAGCTTGCAAACCGTTTGAACTACTGACCTGAAATTTGGTACACATATACTACGTGACCTCTACTATCCACTTTTTGGGTGATGATTGACCTCCAAGGTTATTCACCTTTTTATTTTTATTTTATTGTAATCAACTCTCAGCAGTGGCCAGCAGAGCGGCCATATGGTGCATTCCTACGGGAGCTGTTCTCATCGCTACCACCTTTGCCGTCACTTCCCCATCTTCTTCAAATCTTAAATCATTCTTGAGGCAGATTGAAGAGTTAAATGCCAGCTTAAGTGAAAAATGAAAGAAAACATACTAAATAATTGCAACACACACACTGACTTAATCAGTTTTAACACGAAAAAATGCAGATGAAAGAAAAGAAGAAGCGGGCCGCTAGGGTGGAGAAAACAAGCTGCTCAGGAAGCAGCAAGCGCATCAACCTCTGAGCAAACGAATGGTAAACATACAGAGAAAGAGGAGGAAAACTATAAGTCAAGTGTATTCACTGCACGTTATCATTATAGCAGTGTGCCGTTACTGGTATATATACAAAATCCAAAACCTAAAAGTATAATGATTTTGTGCAGCGATGTTATGTGACTTATGTCACGCTTTAAATCGGGCTTATTTTAAAACCTAATTATATATATATATATTTGGTATCACTCTTTTCAGAATTTATCGAACTGTAATGTGATGTTGTTAGATTTTCAGATACTTATCCCGTTTTTAAATTATAAACTAAAAAATATCAAGAACTCACGTTCCGCGAGACGAGCCTTTGTGCCAAGAGATTTAAACACACCCGGGGTCGGAAATAAAATACAAAGAGGAGGACAGCTGCTGTACAGGCTTTTAAACATTCAAAGTGCCGTGTGAGATGCAGCAGCAAGCCAGCAGCTGATCGAGCAAAAAGGAGGTAAAAAAAAAAAACAAAAAAAACAACTGTATTTGTTTCCCATTGTATCACCACAGAGACGTGAAGTGGCTGGCATGTAGTGCAGGCCGGGGAGGTTGGCGAGCGAAGCGAGCGGGGGAAACCCCCTAGTCAATAAATAATAATGAAAAATATGAATCAAATGAAGAAAAAAAGAACAAGCAATATACTGAAAACAATGAATATGACAACCCACGGCAATAATAGATAGTAACAAAGCTCAGCAAACAATAAACTCAAATAATAAACACTAAAGACAAAGTCCAAATCACAGTCCAGTGTAGCTGAGGTAATTGACGGTGGATGGCAAGTGGAAAATCTTGTGAACGGTTCATTCGGTCAGGAAAAGAGAAAGGGCAAGAGCTCACCTGAGGAGGCGGACAAGGAGGAGAATGGAAAAGGCTGCAGCACTGCAGTGGGCTAGCAAGTTAGACGAAGGGGTTTAATTGTGTGTAGTGAGGTCCTCAGGAGGCATGGAAGTCGGTTCAATTTAATTCTCCTTTCCTGGAAAACCACACGTCTCCTGTGTAAGCACATCTTCCTGAACTTTTAAAGAGTGAACATTATTTTGGTAATCCTTAATCCTGAATTTTTTTTTTTTTTTTATTATTATCTCCGATGCAGATGATGAGAGGTCTGCATCGGTCTGTCGTGGTGAAAAAGGAGCTGAGCTGTAAGGCAAAGCTCTCAATTTACCAGTCGATCTACGCTCCTACCCTCACCTATGGTCATGAGCTATGGGTAGTGACCGAAAGAACGAGATTGCGAATACAAGCAGCTGAAATGAGTTTCCTCCACAGGGTGTCTGAGCTCTCCCTTAAAGATAGGGTGAGAAGTCATCCGGGAGGAGCTCAGAGTAGAGCTGCTGCTCCTCTGCATCGAGAGGAGTCAGATGAGGTGGCTTGGGCATCTGATCAGGATGCCTCCTGGACACCTCCCTGGTGAGGTGTTCTGGGCACGTCCAACCGGGAGGAGGCCCCGGGGAAGACCCAGCACACGCTGGAGGGACTATATCTCCTGGCTGGCCTGGGAACGCCTCGGGATTCTCCGGAAAGAGCTAGAAGAAGTGGCCGGGGAGAGGGAAGTCTGGGCATCTCTGCTCAAGCTGCTGCCCCCGCGATCCGACCTCGGATAAGCGGAAGAGGATGGATGGATGGATTATTATCTCCAAATCATTGAGTACCTTCATAATAATCCTCTTTAGCTGTGGGGAAAGTACTAACTTCCTCATACAACTTTCAGAAAACGTGAACTTACAACATCTGTTATTTCACTTTCTGTTCTGTTATGCTCCTTAAATATACTTAACTAGCATTTTCACCATCTGTTTACTACTAAAATGTTGAGAAAAAAAAAAAAAACATATTCCAAGTCAATATTTACATTTTTTGGAGATTTTCTTCTCTATCATTCAGCATTCCTAATGTCCTCCTTAAACATTCCCTTCATGTGCTTATAATCTCTGAATTGATTTATCTTGTGCATGTTATTCAGTCAGTTTTTCGTTTGCAGTTTCTTTCTTGGGTTCCTCCTTCATCCAGGTTTATAAATTGGGAATTAACTTCTCCTGCATTGTATACCAAATACCTCAGTCCCAATTCCACAGCACCTTTAGCGGTCTAAATGCTTACAGTAATTGTTTATTCTACTCTGCCACATCAGCTGAAAATCTGTTTGATAAACTTTAAGATTTAGCTTTTGAAAAACACTGTCAAACAAACACATCACGATCACAAGACCCTAATTGTTCAATTACCCATGCAAATATCCAATACCTCTGCAAAAGGATGAAGGTCCAAGTCTTTAGAGTAATGGTGTTTCTTGTCTTGCTATATGGTTGCAAGACATGGACGCTATCCAGTGACCTGAGACAATGACTGGACTCCTTCATGTGCATCTCTCCGGAGAATCCTTGGGTACCGCTGGTTTGACTTTGTGTTGCTCACGGAGTTCTGACTGAGGCACATGACCTGCATTGTGAGGGAGCGTCAGTTACAGCACTGCGACCATGTGGAATGATTCCCCCGAGGGTGATCCGGCTCACTAGATCCTTATTGTTGAGGACCTGAGCGGCTGGACCAGGCCAAGGGGACACCCACATTAAACCAAGAGAGTCCAGCTGCAGGCAAGACAGTCTGAAGCCTCAGACCGATTCAGCAACCTTAGATGTGCTGAGGCTCGTAAGATGACGAACCTATCAGCTGCATCTATTTGACTCCACCCACTTTCCAAGAGCCACGCCCCACATTTCGCTGGTGTGGTGGTGCCTATATTGCATGGCCGTCAAATCGATTTCAATTGCTTTTAGTTCCTGCTCTCAAACCTGTGGAATCGGTAGTTCGATTCCTGTGTATTCAGCATTTATTAAACTTCTAATCTATTGAGGTCTCTCAGTTCTGCATCCAAAGCAAAACCACAATTGATTTTACATACAGGGGGAGTCAAAATTATGTTAGCATTTGAATGGTGGAAACAACTTATTCACAAAACATACTTCATACGTGCAAGTTGATTTATAGGAATGTCTCAAGTTGTTCGCCATCACGTTCAACACACAAAAAACAACAAGCAACAGTACCATTTAAAGCCCGGATGCACATTTCATGGGTCATAGATGATACCACAGTCTGTATTCTGTCCTTCAGGCCATTAATATCATTAGCTTTCCTGCTATACATGCACTCCTTCACCATACCCCATTACCAGAAATCACAGTGTGTCAAATCAGGGGAATGTGGAGGCCATGGCAATGGTCCACCATGACCTATCCATCGACTTGGAAAGTTGTGGTCGAGATAAAAATAATCCATTAGTGTAAACAGAATTTTGACTCACCCTCTATATAACTTGTTGTGTGAAAAACTTAAATCAATTTTCAAGGTAAAACATCACATTAAAAAGGTCTACTGAATCCAGTTAGTAAATTATTTAATCATGCAGTTATACAAGAGTTAAAAAATAAACGTCGTGTTTCTCACATGAATTCAAGGAGGTTCCAGGCCGTCACGGTGTCTGAAGTGCTCGGTTCTGTCGGAGGCCTAAAATTGTCCAGACTGCACCTGGATACTTATCACGTTAACACCCAGCTGTGGCAGATAGAGGGTCATTTTCGGAGGGTGGGACCGAACCTTGTGTCTGCACTCAGGGGGCTGGGAGAGGGGAGGGATCCTGAGCGTTTTCGTTATGTGGTGGGTACGGCAACGCGCTGTACCAGTGCATGCTCACCAACCTGACCTGACCTGACCACAGAATAATATATCTAGATGAGCTTCTGCTATTGTTGGTCCTTTAATACAGGGTTTAAAAAATACTCTGATCAGCCATAACATTAAAAACAGTGTCAGGTGAAGTAAATAACATGGATTATCTCGTTACAATGGTACCTGTCAAGGGGTGGGATATAATAGGTAGCACGCGAACAGTCAGGTATTGAAGGTGTTGTGTTAGAAGCAGGAAAAATGGGCAAGCGTTGAGGATCTGATGACTTGGAAAGGGCCAGATTGTGAAGGCTAGATGACTGAATCATGGCAACTCCAAAATGGCAGGTATCGCAGGGTGTTCTTAGTATGCAGAGGTTGGTACCGACCAAAAGTAGTCCAAGGAAGGATAACCGGTGAACCGGGTCACAGGCATCCAAGGCTCATTGATGCACGATGGGAGCAAAAAACAAACCTGTCTTGTCTGATCCCACAGAATCCTCTGTAGCACAAATTGCTGAAAAAACTTAAGGTGTCAGAACACACAGTGCATTGCAGCTTGCCATGTAGCCAAAGACCAGGCAGAGTGACCATGCTGACCCCTAACCACCAGTGAAAAGCACCTAAAATGGTTATATGATTGTTACAACCAGACCATGGAACAATGGAAGATGGTGGCCGGGTCTGATGAAATCATGTTTTCTTTTCGGACACATACAGTTAGGTCCATAAATATTTGGACAGAGACAACTTTTTTCTAATTTTGATTCTGTACATTACCACAATGAATTTAAATGAATCAACTCAGATGCAGTTGAAGTGCAGACTTTCAGCTTTAATTCAGTGGGGTGAACAAAACAATTGCATACAAATGTGAGGCAACTAAAGCATTTTTTGAACACAATCCCTTCATTTCAGGGGCTCAAAAGTAATTGGACAATTGACTCAAAGGCTATTTCATGGGCAGGTGTGGGCAAGTCCGTCATTATGCCATTATCAATTAAGCAGATAAAAGGCCTGGAGTTGATTTGATGTGTGGTGCTTGCATGTGGAAGATTTTGCTGTGAACAGACAACATGCGGTCAAAGGAGCTCTCCATGCAGGTGAAAGAAGCCATTCTTAAGCTGCGAAAACAGAAAAAACCCATCCGAGAAATTGATACAATATTACGAGTGGCAAAATCTACAGTTTGGTACATCCTGAGAAAGAAAGCAAGCACTGGTGAACTCAGCAACACAAAAAGACCTGGACGTCCACGGAAGACAACAGTGGTGGATGATCGCAGAATCATTTCCATGGTGAAGAGAAACCCCTTCACAACAGCCAACCAAGTGAACAACACTCTCCAGGGGGTAGACATATCGATATCCAAGTCTACCATAAAGAGAAGACTGCATGAAAGTAAATACAGAGGGTGCACTGCAAGGTGCAAGCCACTCATGAGTCTCAAGAATAGAAAGGCTAGATTGGACTTTACTAAAGAACATCTAAAAAAGCCAGCACAGTTCTAGAAAAACATTCTTTGGACAGATGAAACCAAGATCAACCTCTACCAGAATGATGGCAAGAAAAAAGTATGGAGAAGGCGTGGAACAGCTCATCATCCAAAGCATACCACATCATCTGTAAAACATGGTGGAGACAGTGTGATGGTTTGGGCGTGCATGGCTGCCAGTGGCACTGGGACACTAGTGTTTATTGATGATGTGACACAGGACAGAAGCATGGATGAATGCACAGGATGAATTCAGAGGTGTTCAGAGACATCCTGTCTGCTCAAATCCAGCTAAATGCAGTCAAATTGATTCATGATACAGATGGACAATGACCCAAAACATACAGCCAAAGCAACCCAGGAGTTTATTAAAGCAAAGAAGTGGAAACTTCTTGAATGGCCAAGTCAGTCACCTGATCTTAACCCAATTGAGCAGGCATTTCACTTGTTGAAGACTAAACTTCAGACAGAAAGGCCCACAAACAAACAGCAACTGAAAGCCGCAGCAGTAAAGGCCTGGCAGAGCATTAAAAAGGAGGAAACCCAGCATCTGGTGATGTCCACGAGTTCAAGACTTCAGGCTGTCATTGCCAGCAAAGGGATTTCAACCAAGTATTAGAAATGAACATTTTATTTCCAGTTATTTAATTTGTCCAGTTACTTAAGAGCCCCTGAAATGAAGGGATTGTGTTCAAAAAATGCTTTAGTTGTCTCACATTTTTATGCAATCGTTTTGTTCACCCCACTGAATTAAAGCTGAAAGTCTGCACTTCAACTGCATCTGAGTTGTTTCATTTAAAATTCATTGTGGTAATGTACAGAACCAAAATTAGGAAAAAGTTGTCTCTGTCCAAATATTTATGGACCTAACTGTATATGGCTGGGTGAATGTGCATCATTTCCCTGGGTGAGGAGATGACAGTAAAACGCATGGGAATAAGGCACACCAGGGGAGGCTGTGGAAACCTTGGGTCCTGGGATTCATGTGGATGTTACTTTATAGCAGTGCTACCCCTGGAAGGACTCCATTTCCCAGCAGCTCCAAGGGGTATTGCCCTCATTGGATGTCTGAAACGGGTGCAGGGGCTGCTGGGGACAAGAAAGGCCAGCAGGAAACATGAAAAGAGGGAGGTCTGTGTTTCTGTGTACCCCGTGTGTCCCATCCAACATAACCCCTGTGAAATCATTTATACCCTGGCTCATTTCTTGTAAGGATGGATGGCCTGTCTCGAGCTGGCCTGTCGCATAAATAGTGGTGGATTAGTCATCGTATGTCTTCGGAGGGAGCATTCCCACAAATCTCACCACACCTTGTCGCTCAGGACTGTTTAGATCAATTTCTTACGGAAGAGGTTCCCAGGAGCGTCATCGTCATTTTTACTCAATCTCATTTCATCCGTTTCTGTTGCTTTGGAACTGTGCCAAGGACACTGTCGTGAGTGGTTATCGTTTGAGGTTGATTGTTGTGTGTAATATTTGTATCGCCGAAAGGGAGAGTTGTCTGATTTTTGTTGTTCATATTTGAGTTTCCACTTAATATATTACTCACTCATTTGTTTGATTCAAGTCTCGGTCTGTGAGTGTGTGGGGGTCGGGCCAAGGCAGGGTGCATTCCTGGAATCCCCACCAAAAAAAAAAAATAAATCACCGTCCTATTGATGGTGTGAATCTGAGTGACACCGGACCGCTACAACTTTGACACAAGTTGTAGCAGGCGATGTACACTCCCCTTCATGGAAAGGGGATTCCCTGATGGCAGTGGCCTCACTCCAAAGAATAACGCAAACTGCAAACATTTTTTCAGGAATGGTTTGAGGAACGAGAGATCAAGGAGTTGACTTTGGCCTCCAAATCCCCCAGATCTCAATCCGACGATGCATCTGTGGGATATGCCGGATATACAAGTCCGATCTCTGAAGGCCCTCTGTCTCACAACTTACAGGGCTTTAAGGATCTGCTGCAAACATCTTAGTGTCAGAAACAACAGGCCACCATCAGAGGTGTTGTGGATTTCACGCCTGCACAGATCTAAGTGGTGATTTTCTTTTAAACTTGCAGCTGATCGGTGTAGTGTCTATATATTCTTGTTGCCATACACAGCTATTTTTAGAGTATTCCCAGTTAAATATTTCATTTAAAAAAAGCCCTCAAATATTATAATTATTAAAAAATTAATTACCCAGCATACCAATACCACATTTCAGGGGCAACCAGAGGTGGCAACACTGTGCCATGCACGCCATCCTCTAACTCCTGCAATTCTTAATGTTCAAGTACTTTATTTTAATCACACAAAGCTTGAAGTGAAGACCATTCACGTTATTTAAAGGGTGCTGCATCATATGTACCATTAAACATTCTTTAAGGGACTGCTGGGTTGCACTTGTCTCCAATAATAAAAACTTTTGACACTTACAGTCATGTGAAAAAAGTATGAACATCCTCTTTGGATTTTACAGTTCTGAGTATCAGGAAATAACTAAGAATCATCTGGGCGTCTGTTTTATTTTTCACATAGGACTCATTCAGTTAATGAATAGATTACGACAATTTACTACATGCTGTTTGTCACTCAAATTGCCCACTCTTAGGACTTGAGGAGTAGTTGATGATTTTTAGTTATCTTCTGATGTGCTAAACCACACCACTGAAAGAGGAAGCAGGTGCTTTCTTTGTCACAATAGTGAATTAAGCAAATTGAACAAAGTATAAATGTGTTCCCCAAGACCACGAACAGGTATAAACAGTTCATGATGAACTATGAGATAATTAATCCAAGTGCTATTGGTCACCACCCCTGGTCACACTTTCCTCTCCCTCCCCGTTAACTGCTGCTTTTTCAATTATTTACAGAGGGGTGATACAGTAAGAGGTTGACCCGCCATTTCCGTGTCGTAATAAGGCCTCTCCGTTATATTATCGGTGTAAGCAAAAAGCTGCTTAACAGTTGGGTACGAACAGAAAAGGCCCGAATACGATTAGTGCCAACACCGCATGCATTGCATAGGCTGGTGCTGCCCTCTTGAGGCGACATTCAGTAACTGCAACAACACGAAGAGCCCATCCTGTCAAGAATGACCTCATGGGCCAACCCGATCACATCGGGAATTAGCAGGTCTCAGACCTTAAATTCGCAGCTGTTAACAGCAGATCATCTGCACTGCAGCAACTCGTAGAGCCTCACATTCACAAAAGGAGGGGGGCACCAAGTACCTTCGAATTAGACAAAAAGAATCTTGGAGGACCACACGTAAAAAAAGTACGGAAGCTCCGAACCGTACAGCGAAAAAAATTATGGGATAACCCTTATCTCGTCCGTGCGTGAAAACATCACTTCCAGTGATGGTACCTCGGCGATATAAAAAACAGATGGGTGGGCTTTCGTTTTTAAAGTAAATAAAATCCCATCCGCTACAATCACTTAAAGTGACGTCAAACTGAAGCGCCGTAGCCTTGGTGAAGGCATAATTATTTGGCCCCGAAGCGCAATTTTCAATCCAACTTTATCTCGTACGTACACAAAAGTATCCCTACATACATGAAAACATCACGTAAGGACGAAATATGGGCTAGCCCTTTTTTTTTTTCTTTCATTGTGCGGTTCAGAGCTTCCGTATAAAAGAAGTTCCACTCCAACTAATCTCCTAATGAAAAATAAATTATTTCTGCTCATGAAGTATGCCTGCTCTCAATCAATCCTGTCAGAAATTACTATTAGTATTTGTACTGTTGTGGAATTTAGCTGCTTTTTAACGTCCCACATGTACACCTTATCTGCACATGGACAGCTGCTTTAAGGAAAGCAACTCCGCACAAGCAGACTAAACGGTTAAAAGTACCACTAAGCTGGGTGTCCGCTCACTGTGCTGCTTTTATTACACTGGTCAACGAGCATTTCGCTACTGGGAGTCTTTCACCTTTACTTTAAAAAACAATTAAAAGCAGTTTCACTTGCTGACTCAAAATCTGAAAACAGTTTTCTTCCAGCACGTCCCATTTTTTTTAAGTTATGATGTTCCGTGAACTGATGCTTGACGGGGAGTTCAAACGGACAATGAAGCCAACTGACTCGGCGGCATGGGAAGCATTCGCACAGGTTTTCCAGAATTGTCTTGGCAGTCACAGCGCGGAGAAGGATGCTGAGCTTGCTGAGAACCTGCTGAAAGCCTATCAGCTGATGGGAGCCTGAATGTCACTGAAGATACAGGTTTTTTACCTACCAAATCTGGGCGATGTCAGCGATGAGCACGGGGAAAGATTTCATCAAGATATAAAGGTAGATGGCAAACCGATCTCAGGGGAAATTCACTCCAAAACATGACGGGTGACTACTGTTGGTTCTTGCCAAGAGAGACGGATGGGCAGCACCGCTGACCTCGCTTTGAGGTAAATCGACATAAACCTGTTTTAAAGCGTCTCTGGTATCGTCATCTGGTTTGTTTTCAGAATAAACGCATCAAAACATTTTTGGTGGGCCAGACTTCAAACTCCACATATTGTGTTGATATATTATCCATCCAGCACCCAACCCGCTATATCCTAATTACAGGGTCACGGGGGTCTGCTGGAGCCAATCCCACATGGAACAAATCCCAGACAGGTCGCCAGCCCACCGCAGGACACACACGATAGATAGATAGATACTTTATTAATCCCAATGGGAAATTCACAATTTAAATTCACTAGGGCCAATTTAAAATCGCCAATGCACCTAACCTGCATGTCTTTGGACTGTGGGAGGAAACCCACGCAGAAACGGGGAGAACATGCAAACTCCACACAGGGAAGACCCGGGAAGTGAACCCGGGCCTCCTAACTGCGAGGCAGCAGCACTGCGCCACCCTTGATATATTATGTTGATCTTTAAAAGTGTTAAAACGTCAATGACGTGTATCTCAAAAACCTGACGCGCTAGCTTAATTCCAATTTCATATATGAAATCAGTGTAAAAAATAATAAAGAGCTGGTCTGAGGTTCCCAATAGCAAACAACACATTTTTTGTTGACCAATGTTATTGAAGTTGTCCCCCCAGCTGCTAACCCCCTGTGAGAATATGGCAGTCACCCACACCAGGCGCTCTTACCACTACACCTTGAATATATTAATTATCATGAAGTTTCTTTATTTTGGTTCACATTATGATTACTATGTTGTTTATGAGAGTGCTGGGTGTCTACTTTATAGTGCCCCACATATACAGCCCTACCTGCATGCGGACAGCTGCTTCAAGCAAAGAGATTCCAGCTCTGAAAAAGCCGTCCAAACGGTGGTCTTCAGGCCTGAGCTACACTCGTGCCAGTCACCACTGCAGGTGCCCCCTCACTGCACTCATCTCATCACATCTGCTAACGCCTGTGGGAATATGGCAGCCACCCACAGCTGGTGCTCTTAACAATATACCTGGACCCAAAACAAACAATATAAAATCATTAACATCATAAATCAAAATTAATAAACAGAAAAACAGTCAAACAGATGGTAGCAAAAGTAGGAAATATATTTAAAAAAGAGACTTAAAAAGTTAGGAACTGTAATTGAAAAAAGGAAAAAAAAAAAAAAAGGAGTCTTATTTAAAACTACTTACGCAGAACATGCAGTGGAAGTGGAGATTGTTGATCAGTCCGCGGAGCTCTTGGTAATTTCCTTGGGATCTTCTCTTCTCAGCTCTCCTGCTCTTTTCTTCTATTTTATTTATTTATTTTTTTTTTTTGCTCAGCATGCACCCCAAATTTTAGGGGCTCACTTCATGTTGAATAAACAATTTGCAGGAATAACCAAGAAGTAGTTGCTTACATTGTTTGTCCATTTGGATCCCGATTACCCCAAATCTAATAATTTACAAAAAAATACTCTCTTTGTTACAGTCCAAGATTCTAAAAGTAGGATCTAAAACAGACAAGGTTCAAATCAGCAATGATACAGAATTTAAAAATCAATCTGTAGCAGCCATTTTAAAATACACAGTGTGTTTAAAATTGGACTTTTTGAGTCCAGAGTTTAAAAGTTTAAGGAGTCTCTGCTGAAATAAAGTCAAAAGGCCCAGGTTGTCTATGTTGGCAGGTTAATCAGTTCGTGTCATGATGTTCCATCTAAACTACAGATTGAGTTTTGACTTTTCAGCTGCCCAGTTCATTTTTGGGAGTTTGAACCTCAAAATCTTCACATTTTGTTACACCATATGCAGTATTTTCAGCTTTCAGAAAAAAGACAAACTCACACAGGTGTAGTATTTTTTTTTCTAGTTAATCCCATACATTTTGAATTACTTGGAAGTTCTGAAATGAGTTGGTGTGTGTGTGTCAACGGTGGCCTGAAGTGCATCCCCGTCCTGCACACAATGCTGGAGTAAGGGCCCCCATTACCATGAATTGAATTAAGCTTGGCAGGAATTGGAGAGATCCCCAGAAAAAAATGTGTGCATTAAGTCGACTGGTTACCCTAAATTGAGTTGCCTTTCACCCAATGCTGACAGGGAAGAGGACCTGCCAACCTGAACTGGGTAAAGTTGGTAAGAAAAAAATGGACGATTGAATACCAAACAACTTGTGTAACGGGCACCTCCTAATATTACCGGTGAAGGTTGGCATCCACAGTTAAGAAACTGGTTGTAAAGGAAACCAGCAGCCGCCATTTTCCCCCAAAAGAAAAGGAATTCGCCCCTTCTGACAAAATTCAGAAAAGACACATCGAGAGGTAAACCTACTTCTTCTTAGTTAGCCAGCAATGGAATTAATTTACTCTACCCTCTCCTCTTTCACAAAAGTTGTTGAAAAGCACTAAACAACTAAAGCATCAAAAGTGGACAAAGGTTTTTCATGGAGGTATTCCTTTATAATTACCAATATCAAGTTTATTAGTTTGTGATACCAGCATGGCGACAGCATCAGCTAACCTGTTTATTCACATTTAACATTAACTCACTCTGTATTGACGGATATCAGTATATCGCTCTATTATAATAAAAAAAAAAAATCCTGGGACGAGACATGACTTTTTCCGAGAGATACTTTCACATCCCGCGAGATTAGACTTTGTGCCAAGAGATTTAACCAGGCCCAGGGCGAGAAATAAAAGACAAAGAGTAGACGACAAAGTAGAACGTTGTAAAGGATTCAAAAACGGCGCAATACACATGCAGAGCAGGTTAGAGATATTGAAAGTACTAAAATTCGAAAGTCTCAAAAAAATGATAGTAAAGATCGCATTAGCGCAAACAAACGGAAATTATTACTCGGTGAAATAACGTAACAATGAAAAGAGATCGAATATATCGTTCAGATTTAAACTTTAAGTCGGAGACTTGTTGATCGTCTAATTCGTGTTGCCATCAGGGAAATGTAGTGTTTCTTCTCAACGAACAGGCGTATCCACGAGAATTAAAAGATTTGTTGTTTGATGAAAGTGAAATCCACATACATGAGCAGGAGAAATGCAAAGTGGCTGGCACGTTGCGCAGGGAGGGGGGATTAATTGGCGAGTGAAGCGATAGTTATAAAATAAACACATAAATTATCTGTAATCTTACAAAATAACCGTGTTTTGTCTGTGCTCACCTCGCAACCTTTTATTTTAGTGCTTTTTCAAACCTTTTTCAATGATCAATGCAGTTCCATCAAGTTGTGTATACTAATCACATGCACAGTCCTGTTCCCAGAATTAGACACCCAAAGTGCGGACTCTGCCTTCACATTACTGGTAGACACAGCAGGTCATCTGCACTTGTGAATGTGACCCATTAATAGAGGCAAATCTTATCTGAGAAAAATGTAGGAATTGTGCAATGAGAGACCAAAAAAAATGTTAGAGCACCAGTCCTACAGGTTTAGTCACGTTTTTAAAAAAAACTCCCACAATTTTCTTTTATGAAAACTAAAATTGTGGAACAATGCACCGCTCTGCACAACGCCAGCCTAGTGCCAAAGCCTGAAGGAAGAATAAGCAGCCCAGCTGCAAGTCACACCATCAATGCTTACCATGTTTAAAGCAGCAACAGCTCACCGAAATCAACAACTGTCATAAATGATGATACAAACTGCTTTATTTACTCAATATATTGTGCTCTCTTTCTTTCTTAGTCTGAACAACCGCATGCCAGTGTCACTAAGGTGAGTCTTCTCTCGACTGTAACCTCACTGCTGCTTTGCTCGCCTGTGTTACAAAGGGTGCAACTGCCAGTGAGAGAACACTGACTGGATGAATAAACTCAGGCCGTGTATTAAGAGCACGCAAAATGGGGGGGGGGGGGGGGGGGGGGGGGTGTACCATTGACAACACTGACAAATGCTTTCAAAACCCATTTTTACTAGAGGACGCTTTGTGGTTACACTTAATTTGATTCAGTTGTGCACGCTTGATTTAACCTGCAGTTTGACAAGGAGGCCATGTTGAAACTTCTTCATAAAGCACACAGTGATTTGGGGCTACGGTTAGAAGGGGGTGGGCCTTACAAACTTTTTTTTTTTTTTTTTTTTTTTTTACCTCTAACTGGTTTTAAACCTCAAATTAGTTTCAATGCTTAAAACATTTTTTTTTTTTAACTCAAATCCTTAATTCACGTTCCAATGACAGAAACATTAGGGAGTATTATGGGGCTTTATTTAACAACAAAAAGATGCCGCTTTTTTTCAATCGGTAAAAACAAATCCATTCATTCGTATCTTTTAAGCCACCTCTGTATTCAGATCTGGCCAAGACTTTCCATGTCATGTAAACAATGCATAATCTGTTTATTACAAACAGTGAAAATGAAGAGAGACCACCACTCCCACATACAGACCAAAGAACAAACCTCAGTTCCTCTTAAACGCAATAGTGAGTTCAGGACTGAAAAGGTTGTCCATTTAGCTTAAGATGAGAATTAACTCAAAGGATCATTCTACATACTGGGCACCACCAAGCCCAATAAAGGAATTGTGTCCCTTCTACGGCAGCGATGAAAACTTTTATTTTATAGCCAGCCAAGAAAAGAAAAAAGTCTGAATCCTTGGGGGGAAAAAAAATTGCTGTGGATAAAGCTGAAGGAAGAATCAAGTGGAGTTATCCAAATGGGACTCTCGGTCAACCATGTCCATTAAAATAAATTTGAGGCCGTCTCACGCTGACAAAGGAGAATATTCATTTGTAATGATCTTCTGCTTCAAAAGATGTCACTTTAAATACTTAAAAAATAAAAAGAATTGCAAACCTCATTCAATGGAGTAGTCATTCAAGTCCACATATCAGCAAATTGAGTCCCACTGCCCAAACTTGTATGAGGTCTAACAAGTTGGAAAAGGGGACAGGTTATGCATATTGAGGTCAGAATCTCAAATACACCTATAAATAAAAAGTAGTGCACCTAACAAATATATTTACAGCTATAACAGAGTAACAGATTCGATTTTCATTTTCAAAAAATGTTTTGCTCTAAACTTGACCACAGTTTAAACAACAAAACTAAACCAAAGAAATTAACCTTTACCCGCGACTTTTTTAAAATGTAGGGAGGAAACAAAATTTAGACTGCCACGGTGCTGTTTGCCTTAAAAAATGTATTCAATGCAAACCGAGGTTAAGTGAGACTTGTTCTCTTCAACATGCGAAGTGGCAAAGTGTTTACTTTTACTGTTTTTGAGATCAAGTGTTTGATGTGAAAAGACGATGGCATGGCAAGTTTGTAATGTGTCACTAGATTCGGAAGCTTTCCTCTTTTCCGTCAATGTGGCGCAGCCGCAGGTAGACATCGGTCCCAATCCCTTGCAGGGACTGGATTGTTAGGGAACCACCCAGGTATTCAGCATAAGCACGGGATGTTGGCAGTCCAAAGCCAAATCTGGAGAAAGAACACACACAGGATTTGCATTTGTCAAAGTCTTTTCCTAAAAATGTGAGACTTAAAATTTTCATTTTAAAAAAACAAAACTCTTGTCAAATTCAACACTTAAATTTCAAATTCAAAAAGCGGTTTTCTTTTCCATGCATTGTAATTTTATACAGTGGAAATGGCTCCATGAAGAACCATTTTATACAAGTTTATAAATGTCTGGAATTAGGATGTAAGGAGCAAGAGGGTAACTTGTGCAGTGCAGTGTGGTTTCCAAATATCACTTTGACTCTAATATATGACATGGGTTAGCTGGCAATCTGGCTGAGATAGATGGTTCCTTATCTGGCAGCAACAGCCTTTTTAAATGGAAGGATGGACATCCTGAATGGGTTAACTAATGGTACCTATAATGGATGAACAAGGGAAGACTGCTTCCCAGAGACATGTACTCCTCCTGTACGCTGGGTGGCGACAATCCCGCTGCATGCTTCCCGTTCTGACATCCACAGGGCTGCATGATAGTTGTAGTTTTGGTGGGCAACCCTGTTGAGGGTCCTCGGGTTCTGTTAGAAAGAGAGCTGCTGCTCCAGACAGGCTCTCTTTGTCACAGAGGGGTTCTGCCTGACCCAGGGAACACAGGGGTTCTTGCACTGTAAGTACTCACAAGTTTAAAATAAAGGAAGCTGCTACACTTCATCCAGGCAGAAGAACAGTGGAGAAGAGAAAAATTGTATTGTTGGGAGCTGTGGAGTGTTTGTAAAGTATCTGTGAAAAGAAATTAATTTATCTGCACCTGGAACTGAGTCTTTAAAATTGCATCAAAGATTTGGGACTGTGAGACACCCCATAGTGCCCACAGCACTCAAGAGCCTTTACCTGTTGATCAAATTTGAAAAAGCCAAATTAAATCCACTGTGAATGAGTGTTGTATAACAATTTTATGTGAATTACCCATAACTATTATTTGTTATTCCAGCTTTTTGGTTTGATATAATTAGCATCATCTCTAGTTAAGTTAAATTCATAACAAATTTACAAATGTGAAAAACTCAACATAACGTTGTAATGACAAAAGATCATTTAACTCAAATCAATCAAATCCACTGATCTTCCATAAGTATATTTTTTCATGACTGCCCTTATATTTTATCTTCATAAGCTTTTATCAAACATTCACTACTCTTAATAGGCTTCTTTCCATACTACAATATTCTATTAAAAAATTCCAAGAACTATCGATGTGCACTGTTATTACTTTAACACTTTAAACTCAATTGTCGTACTAGTGCCATGCAGAATGGGAGATGAGCCATAAGGAGACAAAATAAAAGATAAGCGAGAACAGGAAGCAAAAGTCGTTTTCCAATTCAATTTCTAGCTTCCCTTCAAACATCTCTTCTCCTGTTTATACTAGCTTTATTTATATTTGGTGCTCTTCACAAGCACTTTGCAAGATTCTTGATTACTACAAAGTTTGGCTGTAGAACAGTAAACATTTTGCTTAATGGAAGCCATTTATAATTGACAATCTGTGGTACTGCTACAGGCTGAACAGAAAAACAATAAAACTCCGTAAACACACAATAAACAGTGCTGTATTCTGTGCACTCCTTAGTTGCTTTTTAAATACTGCAGTTAAAATGTGACAACTCTAAATCCAAAACAATTCATGAATATGTTGGATAATTTAAGGCAAAAAAAACAAAACCTGTTTTTTATGTGTTTTTTTTTTAAAATGCCAATACAGGATTTCAGGAAAGACAAGCCATCATTTAATGATTAGCAGACAGAAAGCTTTACATTTGCTTCCAACTGGCAGTGCTTACCCATGCATGGGGCTCGACTGGCCACTGTTCACCATATCCACCATATCCCCCAACAGAGAGTTAAAGCGGGGTTCCTGAGTACTAGACTCTGCTGTAGTAAAATGAAAGTCCATCACCTTATGCAAGATGTTGTGAGGAATGCCACCTCCTCGGTCTGAAATTCTGCAAAAAAGGGAGAAAACGTTCAAGGTACAATTTTAGGAAAGAAAAATTAAGAAAAAATAAAGCCAACAATGTGTACCCAAATATTAAATGAAAACCATACCCAAATTAATGATACACAATTTGTTTTTCTAATTTAAATGTTTGTTGCCTTAACTATAAGCAGTGTGATCATCAAGTGACTAAGGCAATAATCTGTTTTGGATAAGGCATTGTGTTGTTGTGGAGAAACGCAACGGCTCTGTCTACATATATACTCCTACAACGCTGGGCTAGAATGGGGTCGCTTTTTCATAATGTACTGAAAAAAGTAACAAAAGGAGGATAACAAGAATGGTGTTCAGCCTTAAAAAGTCTGCAAAGAACACCTGTCAATATCACTTTTACTAGCACAGGGATGCACCAAGATACACTATATGCTCCAAAATATAGAAAAATGAGAACCCAACTTGCAGCAAGCCAAACTGATGACAGCTGTAGAATGTATGCTTTTTGGGAAAACAAGTTTGGTGGTAATACATACACAATATTTTTTGTAATCTGCAATGGCCACACTGCAGTTTTCTGGGTCAACCAGACTTGACTGGTGGCTCATGGGACTGGCTGTATACACTGGAAATCCTCCTCTAACAAATCTTCCATTTCCATTGTCTGAATGTTAAATTACCATAAACAAATGAAAAGCAAATAAAATTAAGTGCTTACGTTGATATGTATTGTAATAATAGATATTTACACCAAACAAAGAGTCCAAATTCTCAGTTGCAATCTTCTGATGCTTATTACATTGCAAATTACACAAAACTCACCTAATTATAAAATCCACATCATTGTTGGCAATGGTTACCACTATGTCAGGCACATTGTAGGGAGTATCCATATGGCTTTCCATGGTTGCTCTGTAAATCAAAACCAAATTATTAGGGTGGGCTCTAAAATGCTGTCATTAAGACTTCATGTTAACTTTAACATTAGGTAAACTAAAATCTCAAATAGTAGAGGTTCTGCTTTCACAAAGTAAATAAATTTTCATTCCAAATTGAGACAATGTTGAAATGAGTATGGGATGCTCACCTCATAGCGTTCTTGAGGAGTTCTGGTAGAATGTAGTCCAGCGGCATTAGGATGAATGGGAAACGAGCTGCAACATGACCATTAATCCTAACGCGAGGTGCGTTTCCGTATTTGTGTTCACAAAGTCGCCTTTGAAGGTAAAAGATGACAAGAAACTCAAGAAGTTAAAGCACTGCCTGAAACACACCAAAATAATTGTAAATATTTAATAGCATATGATGTTTCACAGTCACACTTATACCTTTGTTAACAAAAATGTATGTTAAAATGTAATCAAGTGTAAAGAAACAGACTAAATTGTGAGTTAACTTCTAACATTTCAAATTTTGGTTCAGTGTAGATACTTATTTTTAAACTTTTGGCTATACAGTAATCCCTCGCTATATCGCGCTTCGCCTTTCGCGGCTTCAATCTATCGCGGATTTTATATGTAAGCATATTTAAATATATATCGCAGATTTTTTTGCTGGTTCGCGGATTTCTGCAGACAATGGGTCTTTTAATTTCTGGTACATGCTTCCTCAGTTGGTTTGCCCAGTTGATTTCATACAAGGGACGCTATTGGCAGATGGCTGAGAAGCTACCCAACTTACTTTTCTCTCTCTCTCTCGCGCTGACATTCTCTGATCCTGACGTAGGGGGATTGAGCAAGGGGGCTGTTCGCACACCTAGACGATACGGACGCTTGTCTAAAAATGCTGAAAGATTATCGTCACGTTGCTCCCTTCTGTGCAGCTGCTTCGTGAAGCGACATGCTGCAAGGTGCTTCGCATATTTAAAAGCACGAAGGGCACGTATTGATTTTTGATTGTTTGTTTTTCTCTCTCTCTCTCTCTCTGCTACTGACGGAGGGGGTGTGAGCTGCCGCCTTCAACAGCTTTGTGCCGCGGTGCTTCGCATACTTAAAAGCCAAACAGCCCTATTGATTTGTTTGCTTTTCTCTCTCTCTCTGACATTATCTGCTCCTGACACGCACTCCTTTGAAGAGGAAGATATGTTTGCATTCTTTTAATTGTGAGACGGAACTCTGTCTTGTCATGGAGCACAGTTTAAACTTTTGAAAAAGAGACAAATGTTTGTTTGCAGTGTTTGAATAAAGTTCCTGTCTCTCTACAACTTCCTGTGTTTCTGTGCAAATCTGTGACCCAAGCATGACAATATAAAAATAACCATATAAACATATGGTTTCTACTTCGCGGATTTTCACCTTTCGCGGGGGGTTATGTAACGCAACCCCCGCGATGGAGGAGGGATTACTGTATTTTAAAACTTGCCAAGCCTTACTTAAGTAACTGGAACAAGTGTTGTTGCTATCAGTGGCTAACTTTTATGATCACAAGTAGGGGTGTGCGATATTGCAGCAAAAAATTACATCTTGATATTTTCTGAGACTTTGATGATATCAATAATTAGACGATATCCTTTATAAAAAAAAAAAGTGTTTGCAAAAGTCTCATTGATCTAGTTTGGTGTTCATAACAGGAAATTAATTGCAGCTTACTAATGAGATTAATGGAAACAACAGTTAAGGAAAACAGATTTTATTTATTTACTTAAAACTGAAGTAAAATAACACAAATACATTAAAATCACCAGTCAAAGTATTACTGAGATAAAATAGTGCATACTTCAAAGTGGCCTACATGATTTTTACAAAAATTGCAATAAGACCAACAAAACTATCATAATGAGAGTGTGCTAAACAAACACTTACCCTTAATGTAAGCAGGATTATTAATGCAAAGGGAATAAAATACTAATCATAATAGAAATACAGGGCATGAACATTACATTGTGGATAGACATAAACTGCTCTGCTAGAAGGTGAACTGTGCAGCACACAAGCAACAACAAAAATCTAGCATACTGTACTACCGTCACACTGCACAGTTAGAAACAAGTTCTGTCATATACTGCATAAAGATATATAAAAAAAAAAAAAAATGAAACATATCAATTTACTACTACAAGTTCTGTCCAATATCAGAAAAAATAAAACAGTTGTAAAATTCTACTGAGAAAACGTCAAGCTGTGTGACAGAAGCACCAGTCTCTCCACAGCATCTGGCTTCAGAGCAGCACGGCTACATGTTACATTTCCTCTGATGTTGAAAGCCCTCTTAGAAGGGCTGCTTGAGGCACGGATGCACAGGTGCATTTTTGCAAGTTTCCGCCATTTGGGAGAAATGCACTACTTGTGTTTTTCATCACTCAAGTGGATTTACACCACTGTCCACCTCTGAAACCATCAAGTAGCTCTTGATCTCTTTTTCAATGGCAGTGTGCAGAGACTCACCTTCTCTGAATTCCCACCCCCCTCCCCAAGACAGCTTGCGAAATTTAAAATCTGCTTGAACGAATTATATAATTTGTTCAAACCGATTTTTTTTTTTTTTTTTTAACCTAACACCATGAGGCTCCGTACTAGATAAATCTCACTTTGCAGATGGTGAAACAAGTTATTGTAGATGTCAAGCTGTCTAACAGTAAACGATTTCTGACTTTTAAGCAACACCAGTCTTTTCAAAGCCAAACCACCTCAACACGAATGAGGATGATCCACATTTTGCAATTAAATCTTAACGACGTTGATCACGAGGCTGTTTATCCCCTGGCGCTGTTTGCTCACTCAGTGTTAGGCAGCTACCCTAGCTTCACTTGTGGTGTGCTGACCAAGCACACACACACACACACACACACACACACACACACACACACACACACACACACACACACACAGAGTAGTCTATCCTGGTAGGTTAAATGAAACAGTGAATGTGTGGACTCTCCAGGCGTGTTTTTGATTGTTTTTTGCAAAGTGAGTGACACACTTGATAATTTCAGCTTGCACATTGTTAAAACAACAATTAAAGATATTACTGTAGACGATAAATATTGCACACTCCTAATAACATAAGATGAGCTTTACCTGCATTCAAACTATTAAAGATGAAACTATTTTTTTAAAAAAAAAAAGCTCTCTCTGTGTTAAAATGACAAAATGGCTTTGAACAAGATTTTCATTTTCCAAATACCTACAGTTTTTAAGATTGAATTCAAAAAGATGACAAAATCATAAAGTTTATATAGAAGAACAAATGGGATTTAATTACAAAGAAATAAACAAAATATATATTTCTCTTATATGCCACATATATTGACAACAAAGTAATGGAGAACTTTCTAGCCAATATTTCTTAGTGACTCAAGGTGTCTTAATTTAAATCTTCTATCACATAACAATCAAGCAATCAGTTCAGACCACAGTAGATCATTAAGGATTCTATTGACATGAAAACCGTTGAAATCATAACATTGGTTAGACTATCTAAAGTTTGTGTCACTAACAATAGTCTTTGGAATAGTTTCAGTTTGAAAATGTGACATCTGAAGGCAAACCGCTCCCATTCTTACAATTGATGTGACACACATATCACCCTTATGCAATCTACTTAGTGTGCTCTCTCTCACAAATATGAACATGGGGTCACTGCATACCTTGCAAAGTCCACCCACTTCTCAATAGACGTCTTGGGAGATAGGCGGGTACAAATGATACCAACAAAATCAGGCTGCAAACCAGAAAAAGAAAAAGGCAAAAATCACCTGAATGTGTCCTCATCCAACAAGGATAATGTTAAAAATCTATAGACTCCTCACCAAGAGCAACTGGTTTCTTAGACATGGATAACAAAAGATAGGATTCATACAAGCTTTCGTTCAATTAGAAAGGCCAAGTGACCACTGGGTATGCCTTACTTTGTCCTCATGAAGTGCAAGGTGATGTGATGCCAACATTCGAATTCCCAGCCGGGATGTCAGGGTCTTATCGAGGAACTGTCTGATCACCGCCTCATCCTATACAAGTACAAAAAATATTTGAGTTTTGTTAGAATATTATACAAACCAGATTTTGGATCCAGCAATGCTAAGAAAAGTAGCATTGGATATCTTAGGCTTCATGTTTTAGTTGTTCTTCCACTAAAGTAATTCAAAATACTCCAAGTAGTTTTAAGCCAGTTTTGACCATGATGCAACACTGAAGGCTCTTAGTTTCTGAAACTGTGACCTGCATTATGAGATCCAGCTTTAAAATGGAAGACTTTGTGTTCCTGACTCACCTGTATGTGCTTCCTGCTCTCTCGGAAGCCTTCAGCCAGTAGAGTTACTACATCTTTGTGATCATCTAGTAATTGCCTGATCAGTTTACAATACTTTTCATCCATCTCAAGATCTTTAATCTGAATAAAACAAGGAGACACCTTCATCAAAAGTCACAAGTATCAACAAACAAACTAAAGATATACAATTTAGTGACGAAGGTTATGGTTACTATTTCTGACCATACATAATAAGCACTGAGAATGACACTGTTCTATATTTACACTTTTCCATGTTACTGCTCACTTTTAGCCATTCATTAGGCAGACACCTACAAAAAGATTACACTTCTCCAAAAATAAGTTGTGTGTTAAAATAGGGAAAAAGCAAAAATGGTTTTAAACTACACTTGGGCTGATTTTATGTCCTCTACCAGAAATCTTAGCAACACCACCTACATCTGATGATACTCTTCCTCACAAAATTAAATTGTAGCGGGGCTACATAGTGTTTAAATGTCAGTACTGAGTGCGTCTCGTTTTATTGTCCCGTTTACTGTTTATGTGCATCAGTTAATGCCGTCCCCGATGATGGAAGGAGACCACAGCCGCAAACCTGGAAAACACCTGTTTACAATCAATCAATCCCAGCCGTCACAGGACTATATAAGCCAGCAGGAGGAGAAGGAAGAGAAAAGGAGAGAAGGAGATTTTGTTTCACCATCACGACCACGAGCAACCTGTACCAGTTATTGTCCACATCGCGCTTATCCATCCAGTTTGTTTTTCCATCAGCCGGATTTATTTCAAGGACCTCACCACGAGAGACCCCGGGGTAGGACTTAATCATCCACCACACACACGAGGATTCACGGTGAGGCTGTTCCATTTTTTCCGGGGAGAATCAAACATCACAATTTCACTAATTCAGTCATCCGCTTTCAGGACAGTTTCTTTATTACCGGACTCACGTTTTCATTCATTTTCAGTTTATCATTCATTGTTGTTATTCGTGTTGTGTGTTTATTTGTTACAGGGACAAGGGAGGGTTTTTGTTGTATATATATATATTTGGTGGTGTCTTGTTATTGCTGGGGTGGAGGGATATTTATATTTATATGTTTCTATTTTTCTATTTCATTTCACTTAATACATATCTGTTTAATTTTACATCCTGTTTTTGTGTGCTCATATTTTTCACCGTCGATTGTGGAGGGGAAAAGTTTAATTGGTAAGAAGTACGGCTTGATAGTTAGATTATCTCTCAGTAAATTATCCAGGCCACTGGTCTTGGAGGTGTAGCTGCCGGCTGGGTAAAAGGGGTCGGCCGTTACAAAATGAAAGAGTTACTGAATGAAATATTATGGACAATAATATCCACAGGACACAATACAAATGCTACAAACTTGTAATGCACTTATTTTAGAACACAGAAGTTAATGTTTGATCATTTTAAAGATGTTATGTTCCACATTTGCACAATTTATTTTGCAACTACAACAACCAAAAGATGGCCCGTTCTAGCTCTGTGATGTCATTAGTCAGAACATGGTGAAGAAATAAAAACTATTTTCTCATATCCATACCACAGAGATCAGAATAAATCTTTTGTGTGTTTTCTGCACTGCTTTGTGTTAGGGTTCTGTTTAGAAAGAAACACATCAAATGCTTTACAAGATCATATTTCTGTTCTGGACCATAGCATATTGCAAAATATGTGCTGCAGAAATTCAGGTTGTTGGTAAGTGGTGGACATCAAATTAAACCACCCTAAACAAACTCTAGCATTAAAAGCATCACAACCAAACATTATTTCATTTTAAAAGTGTGTGTTTGTGTCCTGCTTGATGTGTGAAAATTAATAGTAATATATGTAAATTAATAAAAAAAAAAAAACAACTCTCCATTTATGGAAGGGTATTAGGGCCACAATGAAGAAAAAAAAAACTAAATGTCAAGAATAAAGTCGACATTTCTACTTTATTCTCGCCATTTATGTCGAGATTAAAGTCAACATGTTGACTTTATTCTCATAGTTTGTCATTAAAGTAGAACATCGCAAACTAAACTTCATTTTAAAATGAATATTTAATTTACTAGATTTTCTCAAACCCCGTCATAAATTATGTAGCGCATGAAATGCTTTGTGGTAAGCATTCCCCGCGCCATGTTAATCGCTGCGTGCTTCTTAAACTGATTTCCTCTGCAATAAGAGGAGGCGCAAGCAGCGATCACCACACAGAATACATTAATTTCATGATATCCCTGCACACTGAACATTTACAAAGCTAAGATAAATACTTGATATCATTTTCATGATGAAATGCATTAAAGCATGCACTAATCATGTGGGGGCACATTGGCATAGAGGTTGCACTGCTACCTGGCAGCAAGGGGGTCGCGGGTGTACCCTGCCTTGAGTTTACATGTTTTCCTGGTGGGTTTATTCAGCGTGTTTCAGTTTCCTTTCAAAGTCATGTAGGCAGTGGGGTTTTGTTCTGCTATATTGACCCTGGGGTATGTGTGTGCTCGTATTCACCATGCAATGAGCTGGCGTCCCGCTCAGGATTTGTTCCTGTCTGGCACACGATGTTTGCTGGGATGGGTGCAACCCTGAATGGATGGCATAATTAAAAATGTATAACAAAGATTTTTTAAAGTTTTGAACACTCCGTGGTCTAAATTTATAACTAGTTTTAATTTCACAAAGACGTTTATCGTGTGGTGATTGGTTATGTGGAAAAAGAAAAAGGAAGGATCAGAACTGGGGTTGGTATGTCAGATAGAGACATCACGCATGCAATAAAGAAAGCCCGCTAAGAACATCCATTGAATTCTGTGTTTGTGTCTCCAACAACCAGATCACGAACCCAACATTTACACAATATTTAAGTTAAACCTGTGAGATACCCATTCATACATCCAGTTTTTTGGAGCCTCATCACACCTGCCATAAAGTTCTCTACACTGAACGTACACCTGGGGACCCCTTACTGCGAGGGAGCAGCACTACCGCCTCACACCAGCCTGCATGTTTAATACTTGCTTTAATGCGTTTTGTCATGAAAATGATATCAAGTATTTATCTTAGCATTGTAAATGTTCAGAGAGCAGGACTATCATGAAGTGAATGTATTCTGTGCGGCGATAGCTGCCTGGGTCTCCTCAGTGCAAGAAGAAGTCAGTTTAAGAAGCGTGTAGCGATTAACAACTGGGTCGGGGAACATTTAACACAAAGCATTTAATGTGCTATATAACTTATGACGGGGTTTGAGAAAATCTAGTAAATTAAATATTTATTTTAAGATGAAGTTTAATTTACGACATTCTACTTTAATGACAACATAAACTATGAGAATAAAGTGGAAATACCGACTTTATTCTCGACATAAACAGCAAGAATAAAGTAGAAATGTCAAGAATAAAATCAACATGTCGACTTTATTCTCATCATAAGAGTTGAGATTAAAGTGGAAATGTCGAGTATAAAGTCAACATGTCGACTTTATTCTCGTCATAACTGTCGAGAATAAAGTGGAAATGTCGACTTTATTCTCGTCATAAGCATCGAGATTAAAGTGGAAATGTCGAGTATAAAGTCAACATGTCGACTTTATTCTCGACATTTAGTTTTTTTTTCTTCACTGTGTCCGTATTTTTTTTTTCTTCACCATGGCCCTAATATGCTTCCGTACTCCGTCTCTGCTAGTTTAATAGCCAATTTCCAAATTCAGTGAGATTGGTCAGTACAGAGTCGCTGACACACTGAAAAGATTACATGGGTCTTTTCCATTACAATCATTTAGACTCCTAAAATTAAAAAAGAGGGTAACTAAGAGAGAGATAGATTCCCGGTGTATAAGCACAAAATTCACTTCTGCACAGTTATGCCACAACCATCTTCAACAGTAAAAAGAAAAGTTGAAAAAAGGCAAAAGAACACAGACATTGGATTTATCTTTGTGTCTGTTTCTCAAATTGCAGATGCACTGATGTACTTATACTCTTCTGCAGTTGTATATCTAAGGCCTTCCACTTAATTTTCTTTCCATTTTGCTCTCATTTCTCAAAACAGTAAAAGATGCCTTTGTGTGAAATCTTCAGTTTCTTGGCAATCTTTCGCATGAAATAACCTTCATTTTGCAAAACAACAGAAGGCTTCAGTGTTTCTTCAAAAAGCCATTTAATTTTGTCCATTTCTGAACACAGAATTGAACTAAAGTTTACTTCTTTTATTAAACAAAATAAAAAGTTTCAACGGTGCTAACACAAATAAAAAGGTTTCTCAAATACCTAATTAGCACTCAAAATATTATTATTTAAGGATGAGTGAAGAAAGTTTACCAGTAGGATGCTGGATTAACACCTGCAAAAATTAGACCGTATAGCCATGTGAGTAAGAAATTAACTCCTTGCAGTAACAGTCATTTGCAATTCTAGTAATGTCTTGGCTACATCTTTACATCAATTTAATGGTACCTTGATAAAATGAATTATCAATTACTAACAAGGACATGGCAATTTCTGGGTTATTCCAAACATTTCTATACTAGTGTATACTTAGCAGTATTAAAAGTATTGTTAGGTTGTCCTGTGCCATTTTGTTTTATCTAGCTTCCGGAGTTGCACAGGATTTAAGAACTAGCTTCCGGGAAATTACATGTTTTTTGGGGGAAAAGGGTCACATGATATGGCTGCTTCTATATGTGTAATTGTTATCTTCGAATCTGCTCAGCTAAAAACAGTACAATCTTAATACACTGAATACAATTAATAGAATAGCCTTCTTTTTTCGGCTACTCCCGTTAGGGGTCACCACATCAGATCATCTGTTTTCAGATCTTCCTGTTCTATGCATCTTGTTCTGTCACCCCCATCACCTGCATGTCCTCTCTCACCACATCCATAAATATCCTCTTAGGCCTTCCTCTTTTTCTCTTCTCTGGCAGCTCTATCCTTAACATCCTTCTCCCAATATACTCAGCATCTCTCCTCTGCACATGTCTAAACCAACACATTCTCGCCTCTCTGACTTTGTCTCCCAACCGTCCAACACGAGCTGACCCTCTAATGTCCTCATTTCTAATCGGCTGATACCCGACTGTCACAAATCACTCCTGACACTCTTCTCCACCTGTTCCACCCTGCCTGCACTCTCTTTTTCACCTCTCTTCCACAGTCCCCATTACTCTGTACTGTTGATCCCAAGTATTTAAACTCATCCACTTTAGAACAGTACCACAGCTAAATGAAAGATCAAGTGCAGATGCATGCTTTTCCCAGATGTCAGTAGTTTTAAAAAGCAAAACACTATCTAAATTTTAACATCAATTCTGCTTATAATTGCCTCCAATGGTATACACAGACTCCGATAAGCAGCTAATTTTAGGTTTAACGTTGCTGTAACTATTTAATAGGTAACTAGGGCGGAGTGATGGCTCTGAGGCCAAGGATCTGTGCTGGTATCCAGAAGGTTGCTGGTTTGAATCCCCGTCACTGCCAATAAGAGATCCTACTCTGCTGGGCCCTTGAGCAAGACCCTTAACCTGTAATTGCTCCAGGGGCGCTGTACAATGGCTGACCCTGCGCTCTGATCCCAAGGGATATGCGAAAACTAACAAATTCCTAATACAAGAAATTGTATAAGGCGAAATAAAGAACAAAAAAAATTCTCAAATTTAACCTTATCCTCAAATAATTAACTCAACTGCACGCATTTCTTAAATGCATATTGATAGTAATGGATTCAAAACAATAATATGGAAAGGAGTAGACGATATTTGATTGTTGCCTAGCCAGACAGCATACAAATAAAGCTAACAGTAACATGCAAAAGTTTCTTACCAGAGGAAAATCGCTGAGCTTGTGAAAGGCTCGTATGTACAGCTCATGCTGGAAAACACAAGAATAAACACAAATGATGAAAACACATCTTAAAAGTGTCTTCTTGAAATAAACTGCCACTTCAGGCACATATTTAAATTAGTTCAAATGAATACTTTCTACTTTGTATTCTTTGAAACAAAATTGCCTTAAAGCTTACATGTGTGGCAGACTTAAAATGGGTTATTTTATAATTATTTGCAAACATTTTCAAATTTGCTTGGTAAACTTTAGTGTAATGGAGGTCAGGTCTCTTTGACGGAAGGTTTGGGCTTAATGCAGCAACCAAATAGCAAAGCAACAACTTATGTATACAGATTGGGCAAACTTACAAAATGCTAAGTAACCTAACAGGTACATGTCTGGAAACAGAGGAAAACCTGAGTAACTGGAGGAAAACAAAACACACAGACACGAGAGAATATGTAAAAAAAAAGACAACAACTGGGAACAATATCTGAACCTTCAAGGCCATTAGATCCTTGAGGAAGCACTGCTTATCAATACACCGCTGTGCCATGTATTTATAAAATTCTGATGGTAAATTAATCTCTGGACAACTGTGAGAAGTTTGTGCAAACACCTAAATATACTTACCACCTGCAGAATTGTGGGGTTACAGCCAATGATGAAGGGGAGAGTGCGAAAGCCTTTGATACGGTGAGCTATGCGAACTGGCAGTTCTTTGTGGAGGTAGCGGGCACTTTTCTGAAGAAGGGAAAGAGGAAATTGCAAAAGATCCTTAGCTTGGAAAACAACCGTAACACAAACATGTACAAAACTCTGCTCTCTCTGGTGGAGTGGTGGCTCTGAGGATGGGGATTTGCACTGGTAATCGGAAGGTTGCCGCTTCGAATGTCGTAAATGCCAAAAACTGACTCTACTTCGTTGGGCCCTTGAGGAAGGCCCTTATCCTGCAATTGTTCTATCCCGGGTATGACATTCATCTGCAGCCAGCCCTGTAAGTAGGCTCTTCAATGTGCAGGGAAAAACCTGGGGGTTGGTGGCAGAACTGGCACTCTGGCCATCATAAAAAACCTCACACTGGTTCTGAGGTGTCACCCATTGCATGGTTACACTCGGTTCCCAATCTGGGATACAGAGTTGGCTTGTCATGTGGTGGTGGTGGGTGCAGCAATGTGCTGTATCAGCGCCTGCTCCTAGCCTCTCTCTCTGGCCATCAATAGTTTCTTCTAATATTACCACACATCAACCAAACCTGGTGTCACATTACACAACTTTATGTCAAAGGGGATATTAAACTTGATGACTGCAGTTGCTGATCTTGTCGTCTGAGCACGTCATATTACTTGACTAACAATCACAGGGTATTTCAAATTATATGACTGCATATTGACTTTTCTGCATATTCACATATTCCCTAAGTATTGGCTGTCAGAAAAGAGGTGGGCTTGTGATACTATATAAATAAAAAAAGAATGTAGAGAAAAGCCAAGCAAAATGACACCTTTTATTGGCTAACTAAAAAGATTACAATATGCAAGCTTTCGAGGCAACTCAGGCCCCTTCTTCAGGTGAGATGTAATTTACAAAATTTACATCTTGCCTGAAGAAGGGTCCTGAGTTGCCTCGAAAGCTTGCATATTGTAATCCTTTTAGTTAGCCAATAAAAGGTGTTATTTTGCTTGGCTTTTCTCTACATTCATAATGGCTAACACGGTACAACGCCCTAGTACTACAAATAAAAAAGAATAAAAGGGCAGAAAACTTTTATTCTCCCCCCTCCCCCCCAATTCTGTAGTGGTATCTGAAACAAAGACAGACAACTCTCTGTTTTGCTGTCATGTCCAAAACACTTCCATTTCTTTTACACTGTACCGACATTATATGCATTGTACTTCCTTGTGACTGCTTATTGGCTGTCAGCGGTCACAGGCACACAAGTCCAATGCTACGGCTTAACGTAAACTTCCACTCTCTGATTTTGTTGGTGGCAAGTAACAGAATGGCTGGATTTAGTCGCTGAGTATGGTGGTTACACAACCGATGATCATGGGAGTGTGCAGCACCTCCTTGTGATTATATCAATTAAATCAGAAAAATCGCTAACAAACTTGTGTAATGCGACATGCCTTTAAGTATGCTCTTGTTATACTGCCAGGTGAACATCTAGCTTAAATAATGACTACAACCTTTTACTTCTTGTGCTGTACCTTAGATTGTGTACTCCTTTGCCTTATTTGACACTTTCTTACAAACTCTTAAATGCATCCTGTATATAAAATATGCACATTGTGGAAGATCAGCCCCGACACAGGCTGATACCGAGACACAAGTCCAATAAGCACACACGTATTTAATTCCTCTTCTTCCAATAGCATTGCACACAGTGCACAAACCACCCACAAATTCTCAGACCTTTTGTTCTCTGTCTTCTTCAGCCACCTCCGCTCCTCTCTTTGGAAGCTTAGTCCTTCTCCTCCTCCTCCCGACCCAGGCTTCATGAACAGAGTGAGGTGGCCTCTTTTATATTGAACCCGGATGTGCTGCAGGTGCTCCCCGATGATCTTCCTGGTGTGGCGGAAATGCTGCATGGGCACCCGGAAGCACTCCAGTTATGCCCAGATGCTCTTCCGGCTGCATTCCAGGACTTCGGAATTGTCCAGGCGCCCCTGGCGATGACCATGGGTACCAGTAGGGTTGAGCTTCCAAGCCCGTGGTCCCAATGGAATCCAAGGGGGCCGCCCTCTCGTGTTCCGGGGGAGGTATGGTCCCAAATATATCCTCTCCCCTGATCCTTCCATCCCATAGGGCGTCCTGGTGGGGCAAAGGCCCCGGTCGTCTGCCACAACATATAATTTTGCATCTGCTAGACCCACCAATAAAAAGATACATAACACAACATAGACTTCATATCCACTTCCAATGATAAAGTACAGAATTCAGACAGTCTTACCAGGAGATGACTACCATCTGGCGACTTCCCAGCATAAAGCATGGTTGTTGGAGTCAGACGAACTGAAAGCTGCAAAAGATACAACATGCAATTTTTATAATGCTCAGCAGTTGACTTATAAATATATGGCAGTAAACATATTGCCAGGAATGCATGCATAACCAGTGAATGCCAAAGACACAACCAGTTAAAAGGTAAGACGTTTTAAAACACGCAATGTGCTGCCAATTCTTCAATTACGTATTTGGAGCTCTAAGCCTAAAGTATTGATTGGTTTACTCATCCCAACTGTCTCAGACTTTAATGAGCACATTTGAAGGCAACAAGTGTAGTAACTACACTTATGGAATTAACATTTCGAGATAGCACAAATAAAATAAATATTCGATCAAAATCCATGAGCTAGCTATCTAGCTAGATACAGTGCATCCGGAAAGTATTCAAAGTGCATCACTTTTTCCACATTTTGTTATGTTACAGCCTTATTCCAAAATGGATTAAATTCATTTTTTTCCTCAGAATTCTACACACAACACCCCATAATGACAACGTAAAAAAAAGTTTACTTGGTTTTTGCAAATTTATTAAAAATAAAAAAACTATTTATTTCAACCAAAAAAAAAAAAAAAACTGTTTATAAGAAATACGGAAATACCAAAATGTCAACATAATCACAGTCAGAAAGGTAAGTCTAATGTCCACTGCTATACTGCTGAATATTTAGCATATATGCTTCATGTGAGAATTATTGAAATGGTCACAACACACATAGGAACGGTTCAGGCAGATGTTGAAAGATTTGTCATTTTTTTTCATTGCTCGCGCGTGAGATGGTAAAAATGGCAGTGTCTGACCCACATGATCGACACCACCCATTGTGTTATTGTAGGATACCACCGTACAAGGCTTAGTGACTTCCACATTTACTCTGACACGGACATTGATAGTTGCTGCATGGGGCTTTACAGGTACAAATTCAGCAGAAACCCCCGGCCTTTTTTAATTGTTTGGTCAAAGCATTCAAACTCAGGAAGTTGAGTCTGTAAGGTAACAGTACTAATAACCACTGAGGCACCATACTATACTGGGGGAGGGGGGGATTGTTAATTTACAGTAATCCCTCCTCCATCGCGGGGGTTGCGTTCCAGAGCCACCCGTGAAATAAGAAAATCCGCGAAGTAGAAACCATATGTTTATATGGTTATTTTTATATTGTCATGCTTGGGTCAAAGATTTGCGCAGAAACACAGGAGGTTGTAGAGAGACAGGAACGTTATTCAAACACTGCAAACAAACATTTGTCTCTTTTTCAAAAGTTTAAACTGTGCTCCATGACAAGACAGAGATGACAGTTCCATCTCACAATTAAAAGAATGCAAACATATCTTCCTCTTCAAAGGAGTGCGCGTCAGGAGCAGAGATTGTCAGAAAGAGAGAGGAAAGCAAACAAATCAATAGGGCTGTTTGGCTTTTAAGTATGCGAAGCTCCGCGGCACAAAGCTGTTGAAGGCGGCAACTCACACCCCATCGTCAGGAGCAGAGAGAGAGAGAGAGAGAGAGAGAGACAGAGAAAAACAAACAAGCAAAAATCAATACGTGCCCTTCGAGCTTTTAAGTATGCGAAGCACCATGCAGCATGTCGCTTCACGAAGCAGCTGCACAGAAGGTAGCAACGTGAAGATAATCTTTCAGCATTTTTAGACGAGTGTCCGTATCGTCTAGGTGTGCGAACAGCCCCCCTGCTCAATACCCCTACGTCAGGATCAGAGAAAGTCAGCACAAGAGAGAGAGAGAGAAAAGTAAGTTGGGTAGCTTCTCAGCCATCTGCCAATAGCGTCCCTTGTATGAAATCAACTGGGCAAACCAACTGAGGAAGCATGTACCAGAAATGAAAAGACCCATTGTCCGCAGAAATCCGTGAACCAGCAAAAAATCCGCGATATATATTTAAATATGCTTACATATAAAATCCGCGATGGAGTGAAGCCGCGAAAGGCGAAGCGCGATATAGCGAGGGATTACTGTATACAGTTTTTACTCATGTACCACGCGCACCCTAATTTTTACAAAGAAAATCGCGAAAACAACGAAAAATGTACAACTCGCGTTGTGATTGTATAGGAAGCGTTTAGGGCACGTTTTCTGCGAAATGCCCTTCTGTTTTTGTTGCATGACGAAAGTTTTTCTTTCTTCCGTTGCGAGAGACAGAGAAAGAGAGAATACGAGCGAGCGAGCCCAAGCAGAAGAAGTAAACATTACAGAAAAAAAATTCCTCGTGTATGACGCGCACCTGATTTTCTAATGCTAATTTTCGGGGAAAAATGTGCGCGTGGTACACGCGTAAATACGGTATTAAAAAAAAGGAGATTAATCTGACATTTGGTTAATTAATGTCCGTCAACATCACTTGCAGTAACCCTAACCCAAACACAAGGGTTAATTCATAAAGATGCCACGATACAGAGAAAAACACAAAGAAAGTAGACAGAAGTTAACATAACTAGCCAAACAAACACAATTATCATTCTAAGATTTTATTATACTCAACAGTATGCATGCAGTCTGAGCAAGACTTACAAAGAGTAATACTAAATGCATAAAACAAAATGAATCTATGTGAAAACTGAGGGTGGGATTGTCTTATCACTCCCTGCTTTCCAGTTAAGGTGAAGTCCTTAGCAGTCTTTTTAACAAAAAAATTGAGAACACAGTCAAGTACATGCAATGCAGAGGTCAGCTTTTACAAATCAACTGTAGCACATATCTTGCTCACCTCCACACGGTGGTTCTATTCTCCACCCTGAGGAACCTCTGAAACTGCTGGAGATGACCCAAGGCAGCGACCCAAAAACAGTCGTCTGGCAAAGCCAAGACCAAACGTTACCTCCATTGCACAAGCACCTTTACCAAAGGTTAATAACATTTATGTTGTTATCTACTTATTAAAACTTGTCAGATTCCATCCATCCATCCATCCATTGTCTCCCGCTTATCCGAGGTCGGGTCGCGGGGGCAGCAGCTTGAGTAGAGATGCCCAGACTTCCCTCTCCCCGGCCACTTCTTCTAGCTCTTCCGGGAGAATCCCAAGGCGTTCCCAGGCCAGTTGAGAGACATAGTCCCTCCAGCGTGTCCTGGGTCTTCCCCGGGGCCTCCTCCCGGTTGGACGTGCCCGGAACACCTCACCAGGGAGGCGTCCAGGAGGCATCCTGATCAGATGCCCGAGCCACCTCATCTGACTCCTCTCGATGCGGAGGAGCAGCGGCTCTACTCTGAGCCCCTCCCGGATGACTGAGCTTCTCACCCTATCTTTAAGGGAAAGCCCAGACCCCCTGCGGAGGAAACTCATTTCAGCCGCTTGTATTCGCGATCTCGTTCTTTCGGTCACTACCCATAGCTCATGACCATAGGTGAGGGTAGGAACATAGATCGACTGGTAAATTGAGAGCTTCGCCTTGCGGCTCAGCTCCTTTTTCACCACGACAGACCGATGCAACGCCCGTATTACTGCGGATGCCGCACCGATCCGCCTGTCGATCTCACGCTCCATTCTTCCCTCACTCGTGAACAAGACCCCGAGATACTTGAACTCCTCCACTTGGGGCAGGATCTCGCTACCAACCCTGAGAGGGCACTCCACCCTTTTCCGGTTGAGGACCATGGTCTCGGATTTGGAGGTGCTGATTCTCATCCCAGCCGCTTCACACTCGGCTGCGAACCGATCCAGAGAGAGCTGAAGATCACGGCCTGATGAAGCAAACAGGACAACATCATCTGCAAAAAGCAGTGACCCAATCCTGAGCCCACCAAACCGGACCCCCTCAACACCCTGGCTGCACCTAGAAATTCTGTCCATAAAAGTTATGAACAGAATCGGTGACAAAGGGCAGCCCTGGCGGAGTCCAACTCTCACTGGAAACGGGTTCGACTTACTGCCGGCAATGCGGACCAAGCTCTGGCACTGATCGTACAGGGACTGAACAGCCCTTATCAGGGGGGGCCGGTACCCCATACTCTCGGAGTACCCCCCACAGGATTCCCCGAGGGACACGGTCGAATGCCTTTTCTAAGTCCACAAAACACATGTAGACTGGTTGGGCAAACTCCCATGCACCCTCCAGGACCCTGCTAAGGGTATAGAGCTGGTCCACTGTTCCGCGACCAGGACGAAAACCACACTGTTCCTCCTGAATCCGAGGCTCGACTATCCGACGGACCCTCCTCTCCAGGACCCCTGAATAGACTTTTCCAGGGAGGCTGAGGAGTGTGATCCCTCTGTAGTTGGAACACACCCTCCGATCCCCCTTCTTAAAGAGGGGGACCACCACCCCGGTCTGCCAATCCAGAGGCACTGTCCCTGATGTCCATGCGATGTTGCAGAGGCGTGTCAGCCAAGACAGTCCTACAACATCCAGAGCCTTGAGGAACTCCGGGCGTATCTCATCCACCCCCGGGGCCCTGCCACCAAGGAGTTTTTTGACCACCTCGGTGACCTCAGTCCCAGAGATGGGGGAGCCCACCTCTGAGTCCCCAGGCTCTGCTTCCTCATTGGAAGGCATGTTAATGGGATTGAGGAGGTCTTCGAAGTATTCCCCCCACCGACCCACAACGTCCCGAGTCGAGGTCAGCAGCGCACCATCCCCACCATATACAGTGTTGACACTGCACTGCTTCCCCTTCCTGAGACGCCGGATGGTGGACCAGAATCTCCTTGAAGCCGTCCGAAAGTCATTCTCCATGGCCTCCCCAAACTCCTCCCACGCCCGAGTTTTTGCCTCAGCAACCACCAAAGCCGCATTCCGCTTGGCCTGCCGGTACCTATCAGCTGCCTCCGGGGTCCCACAGGACAAAAGGGTCCCGTAGGACTCCTTCTTCAGCTTGACGGCATCCTTCACCGCCGGTGTCCACCAGCGGGTTCGGGGATTGCCGCCACGACAGGCACCGACCACCTTACGGCCACAGCTCCGGTCAGCTGCCTCAACAATAGAGGCACGGAACATGGCCCATTCGGACTCAATGTCCCCCACCTCCCTCGGGATGTGGTCGAAGTTCTGCCGGAGGTGGGAGTTGAAGCTACTTCTGACAGGGGGCTCTGCCAGACGTTCCCAGCAGACCCTCACAACACGTTTGGGCCTACCACGCCTGACCGGCATCCTCCCCCACCATCGAAGCCAACTCACCACCAGGTGGTGATCAGTTGACAGCTCCGCCCCTCTCTTCACCCGAGTGTCCAAGACATGTGGCCGCAAGTCCGACGACACGACCACAAAGTCGATCATCGAACTGAGGCCTAGGGTGTCCTGGTGCCAAGTGCACATATGAACACCCCTATGCTTGAACATGGTGTTCGTTATGGACAATCCGTGATGAGCACAGAAGTCCAATAACAAAACACCGCTCGGGTTCAGATCAGGGGGGCCATTCCTCCCAATCACGCCCTTCCAGGTCTCACTGTAGTTGCCCACGTGAGCATTGAAGTCTCCCAGCAGAACGAGGGAGTCCCCAGAAGGTATGCCCTCTAGCACCCCCTCCAGGGACTCCAAAAAGGGTGGGTACTCCGAACTGCTGTTCGGTGCATACGCACAAACAACAGTTAGGACCCGTCCCCCCACCCGAAGGCGAAGGGAGGCTACCCTCTCGTCCACCGGGGTAAACCCCAATGTACAGGCTCCAAGTTGGGGGGCAATAAGTATACCCACACCTGCTCGGCGCCTCTCACCGGGGGGCAACTCCAGAGTGGTAGAGAGTCCAGCCCCTCTCAAGGAGATTGGTTCCAGAGTCCAAGCTGTGCGTCGAGGTGAGCCCGACTATATCTAGCCGGAACCTCTCAACTTCGCGCACTAGCTCAGGCTCCTTCCCCTTCAGAGAGGTGACATTCCACGTCCCAAGAGCCAGTTTCTGTAGCCGAGGATCGGACCGCCGAGGTCCCCGCCTTCGGCCACCACCCAACTCACACTGCACCCAACCTCCTTGGCCCCTCCCATAGGTGGTGAGCCCATGGGAAGGGGGACCCACGTTGCCTCTTCGGGCTGTGCCCGGCCGAGCCCCATGGGTGCAGGCCCGGCCACCAGGCGCTCGCCATCGAGCCCCACCTCCAGGCCTGGCTCCAGAGTGGGGCCCCGGTGACCCGCGTCCGGGCAAGGGAAAACGCAGTCCAAAATGGTTTTTCTTCATAGGAGGTTTGTTTAACCGCTCTTTGTCTCATCCCTCACCTAGGACCAGTTTGCCTTGGGTGGCCCTACCAGGGGCATAAAGCCCCGGACAACAGAGCTCCTAGGATCATTGGGACACGCAAACCCCTCCACCACGATAAGGTGACGGTTAAAGGAGGGGATCTTACTACCAGGAACACACCTTTATATAAAGCTTTAAAAACTGGACTGGTCAAATAAATCAATCATCCTTAGCATCAATTAGTTAATGGATAAAAACTTGTACTGCACACATCAATATTAAAAATGTTCGCAATGATGCAGTTATAAAAACGAACATGCCCTTTAACTCTTTCAGGACTGATGTTGACTTCTGTCAAAATTCAGGGGTAGATGATGGTAATTGGCTGTAAACTGTGACAAAACTCACCCTTATGTTTTAGTTTGACTCTGCTTTGCTTGAAGGAAAGTTACATAGCTTTGTTGATTGGATCTTGATTCCCACCACGTGCATGAGTAGTGAAGAGCAAACAGCCTCTAAAATGGCAGAGACATCTGGCGAGACTAAAGCAAATGTGCAACACAAAATACTCCATGGACGTTTTATGTACTATTGCTGAATCGGACTAGACTTTTCGGACTCTGAGTTTGATGCAAGTGATCTGAAGATGGAAAGCATCAGCCTATCGGTCCCCAGCTAATTGTGGTGCTGAACACTTTCATGTAGCTGATGCGCCTACAGCAGCGATCGCCTAGGAGGACCACCACTTATGATGACAAGAGGTACAAACCATATTGTGTCACACTGCAACTGTCGCTGTCACCCACCTGCTGTGCGAAGACAGAGGGGTAGCCGGCCTACTGTGCATTCCTGCTGCCCATCAAGCTGCCCCTGCGCAGCCACTGATGCCAGAGATGCCGAACAGGCACCAACAGCAGCCACAGCAAGTAGCAACAGACATTTTATGTTGATTTATGTATGAAAGCAGTGCCCTGGGTGCTTTTCAGAAAACTGAGTTCTTTGGAAACAGTTAATTGGTTGTGCATGCGTACATTTTGTACAAATGCTCAACAATACAATTTACATAAAATATTTAAAACACTGTATGATGTTTGTATTAGGACAAGTCGTTCATTTGGTTCGATTTGCATATATATGTGTATATATGGCCTGAAGCAGTGTGTGACAGAAAAATATTTACAGTGAGTGCAAACTTTTTTTGGATAGCTTTTCTTTGTATATTTCTCATACAAAAACAGACCTGGCACAAAATCTACAATTGGTTCTTGACTTCAACTCATCATGGATAATGATAATGGAACGGAATCAGGTTCCCCAAACTCCTAAACTAGATTAAACAATAAAACAGCTGAATTTATCCAACTGAAATTGATATATATGAATTTTCCTACTTATGCAAGTTAACTAATAACTGGCACCCCAGTGCTGCAGTGTTTAACGGTGCTACCTTACACATTCTTCACCCTGTGATTATAAATCCTGTAGGTGCCTTGCAAAAGCTTTGCCCCTAATGCTGCCAGGAGTTTTCAGCCACCTTGAATTGGACTAAGAAACCTTGAAACTGCTATATTAATAAGTGGGAACAAAAACCTAATCTGACAAGATGATGAACTTTACATACTCTTGTAGCTAAATTGTCAGACTCTGGTTTAATTAATTTCATCAAGCAGTGTAATGAAATCTTCCTTAGCTTTATGTTTGTGAAATGAATCAATGAATTATTTACTCATCAAGCCATTACACAGTGAAATGCACCTGCCCTTGCAGCATTTGCTACAGCAGAGACCATGTCCTATGGCTGGGCTTTACCGTTCTTTAATTTCCCAAGGTGATTTTATTAAGGAAAGGCTTAAAGAAATCTCTCCAATCAGTAGTTTTTGTTTACTTCAAATAAGCTGCAGAATTCACCAAATCTAACATGTGACCTGCAAGTTAAACAATATAAAGTACTTTTCATATCGTGACTTCTCTCTTATCAACAGACTGCTTCACTAATGCGAAGGCCCATTAGACTGTGCCATGTGCCCAGTCTCTAACTTTAACCTGAAGACCTGAAATAGCTGATTCTTAACAAATGGCTCTTCTGAAGAGACAAGAATTGCTCCCTAAGATGCCAGCGTGTAATATTAACTATGAGTGCTCAGTCTGGACTCCTCTTTTAAGAATCTGCAGCTCATTTGTTTTTTTTTAATACTGTGAGGCAGCTTTGTACTATATACGATTTGAAAGCTTTCATATAAAGTGTTTAAAAATTACACCAACGTGTTTAATATATTTTTTTCTATTTGATCAATTGATCTTTACTGATCCCAAGTGTACCTACACCAACAGCAGCATAAAATAAAGTCATAACACAAAAGACATTAGAGATACTAATCAAAGCGAGAAGACCATTTTTCTCCTTTCTTTTAATTTAAAACTGCTAAATGTCTCCATACATTTCTGCACAAAGATACTGGGTTGTTAGTTTTCAATGTAATGCCAAAAAACTTTGCAGTCACCCTATAACAAAAAATGGAAGATGGAGGAAATCACTAGTTGTTATTTCTTAGAATTATAAGTATAATTATTAAAACTAAAGTAATGGGAGTCTAATTTTAAATGTTGTTGCAGACTTCAACATTTCTGAAGTGGCTGTTCATTTGGAAAAACCTTTTAAAAAAAATGTTAAATCACATCACTTTCTAAAAGTTAATTTTTAATTGCTTTACATTTTTTATATATATACACACACATTAAAAAAATCACAATTACTGTATCTACATATCCATACAACTAGAAAGCCATTTTCTCTTTTTGGACAATTACTCATTCTTCCATTATACGGAATGCCTCTCCAGTGACAATTCTTTCAGAGATCTAAAACATACAAGCAGCAAACCAGTAAAAAATGATACAACACTAGTCAACAGATCAAAAAGTCTCCTGGACCAAAATAGCTAATTTCCTCTAAATTAGACCATGAAATTGATTTTAGCTTTAGTTTTTGGATATACAGAGAAAATGTCCTGGGTATCTACAAGACCTGAAAACTACAAGGATAATGTTGCAAAGCGGCGCTCATCCTACCAGAAACAAGTCAGCAACATGTCTGAAAACTTTGCTTGTTTTAATCCAATTTAGACTTTCTCCTGAAAACTGTTGAGGCATTTCCACCAAAAAATCTCAGACACCAAGGAAAATGGAGTACTGCAACGTTTGCAGACTACTGGCAGACTGTGACAAGAGATTGCCCCTATGATGGCTACAAGCACCATGTGATGAAGAGGAGAACACTATATGCCTGGCCAAGGACTTTTCATAGTCATGAAAATATTCATTTTTACCCTAGTTTAGCAAAAATGCCTTACATACTTAAACTGTAAATTTTACGTATAATGATTGCTGTGCTGTAGCTAAAAATAAAAAATTACTTCATGTACATAAAACTACCAAAATCTTACTTGAATAAAAATATATATTTTTTTAACTAGAACAGAGTACTTTTTTGGTGCACTGTATATTAAATTTGTGAGGATCAGTGCACATGGATTGAGAAATAGGGATGGTGGTCATCATCTTTAACTCTTTGAGGGCTGAATAATTTTTCCATAAAGCTCAGTTTTCTGGAAAGCACACAAAGCAATGGTTTCACATATAAGTTAACATAAAACGTCTGTTGCTATGTGCTGTGCCTGCTGTTGGCGCATGTTTGGCATCTCTGACGGCAGTTGCTGCATGGGGGCACCTCGTTGGTCAACAGGAATGCACGGTATGCCAGATGCCCGGCTATCTTCACACAGCAGGTGGGTGGTGGTGGCGGTTGCAGTGTGACGCAATATGGTTTGAACCTCTTGTCATCATAAGTGGTGGTCCTCCCAGGCAAACCCTGCTGTGGGTGCATCAGCTACACAAAAGCATTCAGCACCACGATCAGCTGGGGACTGATTGAGATGATGCTGGTACCTCACTTTTGTTATTCAACAAAATTACGTAAAACGTCCATGGAGTATTTTGCTTTGCACATTCGCTTTGGTCTCTCGCCAGATGTCAGTGCCATTTTAGAGGTTGTTTGCTCTTCGCTACTCATGCACGCGTAGGGAATCGAGGTTAAATCAGCAAAGCTATGTAACTTTCCTTCTAGTGAAGAGAGTTGAACTAAAACAGAAGGGCGAATTTGCTTGCAGTTTATAGCTGATTACTGTCCTCTACTCCTGAATTTTGACAAAAGTCAACATCAGCACTGAAAGAGTTAAGTAATCTCAACGCTCTCTCCTCTCTGGGAAGTACCATGCCAGGGTTCTGGAAAGGAGGGTCTCGCTGTTGGTTGAACCTCAGATCCAGGAGCAAATTGAACCCCGACTACAAAACACTGAGCCAGCTTTTCATGCTTACAAGGATTCTGCAGGGTGGGAGTATGCCCAACCAGTCTACATGTGCTTTGTGAATTTGGTAAAGGCATACAGCCATGTACCTCAGTTGCCCTGTGGAGGGTGCATTGGGAGAATAGAGTACTACTGCAGATTGGTGTTGCAGATTACACAACACTTAATACACATTGCCAAAAGTAAGTCAGACTTGTTCCCGTTGGGTTTGGGACCCCGACTGGGCAGCCCTCTGTCACCTATTCTGTTCATAATTAGGCACAGCCAAGGAGTGGAGGGCACCCAGTCTGGTGACCACGGGATAACAGCTCTGCTTTTTGCAGATGATGTGGTCCTTCTGGCTTCATTAGGCCTTGACTTCAGAGGCACACAGGGGCAGTTTGCAGCCATGGATGAAGCGATTAGGGGGAAGGATGAGCACCTCCAAATCTGAGGTCATCGTTCTAGTCCAGAAAAGTGAAGAAGGGCGTGGGTAGTGTGTCACCTGGTGTCTATGGCATTCAACTATAAAGGCAAAGACTCCTTCAAAAAGAGTTACATGTCAAACAAATAAGGACAGAAATAAAATGTGCAGACGACTGATGAATGGATCTGTTACATCAATAACAACTTCTCTCTGGACTGAACACTATTTGTAGTTTTCCACGCCCTAGGCATACTTTTTAAACATTTAAAATCTCAATGTTCACCACATGGATTAAGAACAACACGTAGATGGGCGAAATACAAGTCGCATTTTTATATCTGCATACTTTTTAAACATTTAAAATCTCAATGATCACCACAAGGATTAAGAACAACACGTAGATGGGCGAAATACAAGTCGCATTTTTATATCTGCATCTTAAATCACCACAAGTCTACGCCACACTTATTTAAATAAGCAGTGGTTGTTTTATATGATGTTTTTCGTGCTGATAATAACACATCACTTCCATCATGTAGGAAAAAAGGAAATACAGCGGCGGAGAGGTAGCACCGTTTACGACTTGTGCGGAATGGCGAGTACACCCACCTTTTCAGCAGCTTGGTCGATGGCGGATTGATTGTAGAAGGAGGTGACAGTCTTGGAGCGTTCTCTCGCTAGCTCGTGATGGTCTGTAGCCGAGGTGGAGCGGAACCGTGGGCAAAAGAAGCCGCTGGTGGGAGCCCGGCCCGCGACTCTGGTCGCCGCCGTCAGCATCAGTCTGCAGGCCATGTGGCTGAAGCACGGAAATACAGGGAGAGATGGAGGCGATGCTAGCGAGGCGAGTGCAGGCTCTTCACAGTCGGCTCTGCATGGCCAGGCGCAGCAGCAGCAGTCGCATCCACGTTCAGTACATGAAGCGCATGGAGAGTCGGGACTAGGGTGCGGCGAGCGCAAACATACTGTACTGCACTTAAGGTAGAGAATTACAAAGAGATGGAACGACCGGAGATAATCTCGATGTACGTGCCGGCACCCAAAGCAATCCGCTCCCCATTCAGCGCACCGACACGCTGCAAATAAGACAAAGAAAGCTTAACAGCTCGCCGTTAGCATTACGACAGTCACTCTGTTTGTGCGTGTCAGGAGGCACAACAGGAACGACGCCAAAACAGGTGAGGACTGACGTCCTGGGCGGAACCTGCTGACGTAGAGGATTGTCACGTGCCAGGATCTCCCCGCCCCCAGAACGGAGAAGCCATCAATCATGTCTTATTCAACCAATCAACTGCTGGAATGCGGATGCTAACTGAAAACTTAGAGCGTCTCCTCACAACTGAAAAAAAAGTGCCAGGCAACTACATGGGCAAACAAGTCAAGTGACGTGCCAGTCATTCTAAAACCCGTTTAATACACTTCAGGGTCCTAGCCAGGGGCTTCACTGGTCGCAAGACAGGGTGCCAGTCCACCTCAGAGCCCACTTACAAGGGCACGAAAGGTTTCTGGCGCCCCATGAAAGATACTTTAATGAGAGAGACACCCAGTCCGCTCTCAGAGCGTGAATGATGCTCGTTCGACCGGCACGTAGGGTAATCAGAAATCCCGGTTTTTCATGGGGCAGTCCCGATTTCAGTAGTTGCGTCCCGTTTTTTTTTTTTTTGGACAATCCCGTTTTAATCACTGTGTCCCGATTGTCCCGAAATTTATTAAACAATGTGTCGTTTTCCTCCCTTTTAGCTGACCGAAACTAGAAAGAAGGAGCTGTGAAGATACTTGTGCCCCGGACCCGAAGTACTGTACTGTACATGTGTATTTTATTAAGGGTCACGATTCTCTAAACACGCACGTTAAGTCCAAGGGAGACACCCCGCTCTTCGATTTAACTTGCGCCTAGCCCACTAGCTCGATCAATGAGTTGTGTCCCGTTTTGGACTGGAACCATGAAAATCTAGTCAACCTATAATGCAAAGAACCATCCACATGTTTTCGCAAGAATAGCTAAAGGGTCCGTCCAGAATTTGTTGCAAGTTGTTAGGTTTTCGGATGGATTTTTAAACTTTCTGAGAGAATATGGACCGCCCAGAGTTTTTTAAATAAGAAAACGTAGGTAGAAAAGCACATTTTTTTCACTCAAGATCACCCACACATCGCATACCAGCTAGCACTGTGCCATGCAGTATTGCTTTAGTTACACGGTAAAATAACTTATTATTTACCAACTAGACCTATAATTATCAAGTACATTTTTTTCTTTTTGCTGGCGTGGCAGGAATACTTCTCGCGATTTGAGGTTTGCGAATTTTTTAACCAGCTTTTCGAGATCAACTTCTTAGTATTCAGTTAATAGAGAAGCCACGTCATTTAAACGCTCTCGAGACATGGAAGATTGGATACACGTTTTTGTAAGTTTCAACGTGGGGAAAAAATACTTTCTCCTGATGTTCCTGAAACAGATCATGTCAGCAATATGCGTAATTGTAATCACCAGTGAAACCAGTGAAAGCAGCAGCTCGAATAAACTCGTCAAATAGCTGTGTACCAGCCAGATTTGACTGTTTGCCATCTGTGAGTGCCAGCTCCAAGTCACTGCAATGTTTTATTAGCTCCTCCCTACCTAAATTTCCAAACTTATTTACAGATCAGAGTAGCAAAGATCAGAGATCAGAGTAGCAAAGAGGTGCTACACTGAAAAGCTGGAAAATAGGTTTATAGCCAACGACCCTGCATCAGTGTGGAGAGGTTTGAAAGACATCACCAACTACAGGAAACCATCCCCCCATACTGAAGAGAACCATCAACTGGCCAACGAGCTGAATTTGTTCTACTGCAGGTTTGATAATCCCTCTTTCACACCTCTCACCCACGCCAATCAAAATACACTCCCAGCACTCACTACCAAGCCCCTGCCCCTCCCCACTGACACCATACCTGCACTCAGGATCTGTGAAGGGGACGTGAGTTAGCTCTTCAGGAAACAGAAGATCAGGAAGGCACCAGGTCCAGATGGTGTGTCACCCTCCTGTCTTAAAGTCTGTGCTGATCAGCTGGCCCCCCATATTTACACAGATCTTCAACAGATCCCTGGAGCTATGTGAAGTTCCCTCCTGCCTTAAGCGTTCCACAATTATCCCGGTTCCAAAGAAAACCTCTATTGCAGGGTTAAATGACTACAGGCCAGTCGCCCTGACGTCTGTGGTCATGAAATCCTTTGAAAGACTGGTGTTGACCTACCTGAAGGACATTACAGACCCCCTGCTTGACCCCCTACAGTTTGCTTACCGAGCAAACAGGTCAGTGGATGATGCAATCAACATGGGACTGCACTACATCCTGCAACATCTCGACTCTCCAGGGACATATGCTAGGATCCTGTTTGTGGACTTCAGCTCGGCGTTCAACACTATCATTCCAGAAGCCCTCCACACCAAACTCACTTGGCTCACTGTACCAGCTCCCATCTCCCAGTGGATCAAAAACTTCCTGACAGATAGGAAGCAGCAAGTGAGACTGGGAAAAATCACATCCAGCACACGAACAGTCAGCACTGGCGTCCCCCAGGGATGTGTCCTCTCTCCTCTGCTCTTCTCACTCTACACAAATGACTGCACCTCAAGAGACCCGTCTGTTAAAATCCTGAAGTTTGCAGATGATATGACAGTCATTGGCCTCATCAAGGACAGTGACGAGTCTGTATACAGACGAGAGGTCGAACAGCTGGCCCTCTGGTGTGGTCAAAACAACCTGGAGCTGAACAAGCTTAAAACTGTGGAGATGACAGTGGACTTCAGGAGGAGCCCCCCAGTGCTGCCCCCTCTCACACTACTCAACAGCATTGTGTCTGCTGTGGAAAACTTTAGGTTTCTGGGATCCACAATTTCCCAGGACCTAAAGTGGGAACTAAACATAAACACAATTGTTAAAAAGGCCCAGCAGAGGTTGTACTTCCTGTGCCAGCTCAGGAAGTTCAACCTGCCTCAGGAGCTGCTCATCCAATTTTACTCTGCAGTAATCCAGTCTGTTGTATGTTCATCTATCACAGTCTGGTTTGGCTCAGCCACAAAACAGGACAGGAACAGACTTCAACGGACAGTCAGGATTGCAGAAAAAAATCATTGGTGTTGATCTGCCCTCCATTCAAGACTTATACAGATCTCGAGTCAGGAAACGGGCAGAAAACATCATTGCAGACCCATCACACCCTGGTTACAACCTTTTTCAACTTCTTCCCTCTGGTAGGCGCTACAGAGCACTGTACGCCAAAACTACCAGACATGTGAACAGTTTCTTTCCTCAGGCCATCACTCTCATGAACACTTAAGTCAATCTCACAGCATCAGGGACAATACTAGGTAAAACCAGAGTCCAATTCCTTGAATGTGTACATATACTTGGCCAATAAAGCTGATTCTGATTCTGACATCACAGACACATCCAAACACTCAATGATGTTTCTGGAGTACAGTACTGTGCAAAAGTTTTAGGCAGGTGTGAAAAATGCTGTAAACAAAGAATGCTTTCAGAAATATAAACAATTGTTTATTGTTATCAATTTACAAAATGCAAAGTGAGCGAACAAAAGAAAAATCTAAATCAAATCAATATTTGGTGTTACTACCTTTTGCCTTCAAACCAGCATCGATTCTTATAGATCCACTTGCACAAAGTCAGGGATTTTGTAGGATTCTAGTCAGGTGTGTGATCAGTCAGTTCTACCAAACAGGTGCTAATGATCATCAATGTCACACGCAGGTTGAAACACAGTCATTAACTGAAACAGAAACAGCTTCAAACTGGGTGAGGAACAGCCAAACTCTGCTACCAAGGTGAGGTTGTGGAAGACAGTTTCATGTCATGGCAAGATTGAGCACAGCAACAAGACACAAGGTAGTTCTACTGCATCAGCAAGGTCTCTCCCAGACAAAGATTTCAAAGCAGACTGCGGTTTCAAGATGTGCTGTTCAAGCTCTTTTGAAGAAGCACAAAGAAACGGGCAACGTTGAGGATCGTAGACGCAGTGGTCGGCCAAGGAAACAGTGCAGCAGATGAAAGGCACATCAAGCTTATTACCCTTCGAAATCGGAAGATGTCCAGCAGTGCCATCAGCTCAGAACTGGCAGAAACCAGTGGGACCCAGGTACACCCATCTACTGTCCGGAGAAGTCTGGCCAGAAGTAGTCTTCATGGAAGAGTTGCAGCCAAAAAGCCATACCTCCGACGTGGAAACAAGGCCAAGCGACTCAAGTATGCATGAAAACATAGGAACTGGGGTGCAGAAAAATGGCAGCAGGTGCTCTGGACTGATGAGTCAAAATTTGAAATATTTAGCTGTAGCAGAAGGCAGTTTGTTCGTCGAAGGGCTGGAGAGCGGTACAATAATGAGTGTCTGCAGGCAACAGTGAAGCATGGTGGAGGTTCCTTGAACGTTTCGGGCTGCATTTCTGCAAATGGAGTTGGAGATTTGGTCCAGATTAATGGTGTTCTCAATGCTGAGAAATACAGGCAGATACTTATCCATCATGCAGCACCATCAGGGAGGCGTATGATTGGCCCCAAATTTATTCTGCAGCAGGACAACGACCCCAAACATACAGCCAAAGTCATTAAGAACTATCTTCAGTGTACAGAAGAACAAGAAGTCCTGGAAGTGATGGTATGGCCCCCACAGAGCCCTGATCTCAACATCATCGAGTGTGTCTGGGATTACTTGAAGAGATAGAAGGATGTGAGGAAGCCTACATCCACAGAAGATCTGTGGTTTGTTCTCCAAGATGTTTGGAACAACCTACCAGCCGAGTTCCTTCAAAAACTGTGTGCAAGTGTACCTAGAAGAATTGATGCTGTTTTGAAGGCAAAGGGTAGTCACACCAAATATTGATTTGATTTCGATTTCTCTTTTGTTCATTCACTGCATTTTGTTGATTGATGAAAATAAATGATTAACACTTCCATTTTTGAAAGCATTCTTTGTTTACAACATTTTTTCACACCTGCCTAAAACTTTTGCACAGTACTGTATATATATTCATTGCATTTGTAGACTGAGTCTTGACGACCTGAATTGTGTGGGTGGTTACCTACCAGGTAATGCTTGTAGTTGGTCTGCCATTCGGCTAACATCCGCCACGGTGCCCTCTTTCAGTTGCGAGGAGCAGATCATGGAATGTTGCAGAGTGCGTACGCCTGATGAGCCCAAATGAGGGCAAAACACGTGTCGCGTACTCTTTGCTTTATTTGACAGTAAACTATGCAACATTCCATGATTTCACTGCTAATTCACTTTTTTCCCCTTTATTTCAACAGCCATTGAAGAAGGATTCAGTCCTCTGAATTGATTAGTTTCCTAATTAAATGACAGCCAATCAGAAAAGAGATGTGAAACGAGCCAACAGGTGACCAGCTTAAACTGGGGCTTCAAACTCTAACCAAGTTCTTAAAGAGAAGCCGATGCTTGCTGTTAATTAAAGCCGTTATTTAATTCCACGGCATGTTGCTGCTCTCGTTCTGCAACAGCAGACATTTCCAAAACTGTTGATTTTCTGTTTTTTATAAGAACATCGTCAAAATGTTTTGGTGAGTTGTGAGATCAACCTTACTGAGACCATCATCTTTCTTTATTTTCAGATATTGTGTGATGTGGCAGCTTATTTTGTGTCTCATTATTGTTTGGCTGGTAATTAAGGAAAAAAACAACTAAAGGGCCAAAGTCAAGTTAATTAAAAGAAGTAATTAGCAGCAAAATTGGTCACTAATTAAGAAGATGGTTAGAATGAAAACCTGCAGCCACTACGGCGTTCCAGGACTGGAGTTCGACACCCCAGCAAGGCTTAAAGCACACGAACGAGCTTTTGTTATTGTACTGACGGGAGGAGTTTAATATGATAATTAACCAGATGTGATTGGCTACTTGGAAATGTCATTCAATAATGATGTGGTTGTGGTTAGTGAGTATACAATTTGCCACTTTAATTAAAAAGTGGAAGTGAAATTTTTAAAAAACTAAAATGTTGATTGATTAGAAATTGTCTTGCAATACGTGTGTCTGCAATCGGCACATTTTTTATTTTGTTAACATTCAGCAATTCGGTTTAACACAACTATTTACGTCCACAGTTTAAATAAGTCTTATTAACTCAAGTTACGTTCACCTAATCTAGGGGTTGCCAACCTGGAGTGTCCGCGCCACGGGGCGGGGGCGGGGGCGGGGGCAGGAGGGGGGGTGGTGGGGGGGCGGGTGCGAGATGGCATTTCAAAGGGTGCGACAAAGAGGACTGCAGCTGCGTCGCAATTCGCCAAAATTGAGTGAGGCGCGTTGTCCGACTTTATCTTGGTGCAATCAGTGTCTTGCAGCGTGCCGTCATTTGTATGTCAAGTATCAGTTTCTGCTCCGACTATGGTATGAAAAGAATTCAGCAATGCGCGTGCCATTGTCACCTTTGGAGGAGCCGCAGAAATGCGCGTTCTCGCGGGTTCCTTGATGTTCGTAAAGGCGACTAACTTTTATAAAGAGAATTGGATTTTGACCTCAATGATCCGTAGACGAGCCCTGAGGTTTAGTATTGATTTCTGTGCAAGTCATGACCGTGAAATACCACTGATTTCGAGGTTTATGGACATTTTTACCAGCGGGGACAAGATGAACTGACATGGATACAACGCCTGCTGCTTACACTCAGCCCATCTCTCCTGGCGGTGGCCCTGACAGTAGCACGGTATTTTGAACTGTGCGGAGTTCACTGTGTTTTTGAACTGCATTTGCTCGGGAATGAGGTTTTGGGGGTGTTTGGAGGGACCAAGCTCGTCGACTGAGTTTCATTGCTTAGTAGCGCGCTGGTTCCCATTCCTTCAGGTGGGTCTTCAGTACCCCCCAAACCCTTGATTGTTCATTGTGTGTCATTTCCTAGTGGCGCTCGATGCTTCGCGGGATACCCCAACCTCCTCGAGTGCCAAAGCTTCACGTGGGGACACATTTACAAGATTATTGAGATACAGTATATAAAGGTAAACCACTCAATTTACTTTGAATTTTTACGCACTGAGTTAAAAGCTTTTATTTCTCTTTTGGTTCAATTTGTTCACCCGCAGTATTGTTTCTGGTTCGATGTCCATCCATCCATCCATTATCCAACCCCTCTATATCCTAACTACAGGGTCACGGGGGTCTGCTGGAGCCAATCCCAGCTAACACAGGGCACAAGGCAGGAAACAAACACCAGGCAGGGCTCCAGCCCTCCGCAGGGCACACACACACCAAGCACACATTAGGGAAAATTTAGGATCGCCAATGCACCTAACATGCATGTCTTTGCACTGTAGGAGGAAACTGGAGCACCCGGAGGAAACCCACGCACACATGGGGAGAACATGCAAACTCCACCCAGGGAGGACCCGTGAAGCGAACCCACCTAACTGCGAGGCAGCAGCGCTACCCACAGCTCCACCGGTGCCGCCTGGTTCGATGTGAGGTTCGAAATTTAGAAAATTTACTTCTTCATCATCAAATAGTGATATTACGTTTGTAGAGGGTGTAAATATAAATCAAACATTTTCTAGGGGTGTTCGGCATAGAAAACGTTGTGAACCACTGGCCTATCCCCTTCCACTTTGGATAGAATAGATAAATTAAATGAGCTTAAACAACTTTACACGTAATTGAATTTAGTTTCTCCGACGAAACTTTTTTTTTAAAGATAGGAACACAATATGAGGTGCAATGTTATACTGTAATTTTTTCTAAATTTAGAGAATGTGAATTGTAAACGGACTTTATTGTGCAGAATATACCGCAAATTCTCAGTGACAGGTATCTCTTCTCGTTAATTTGTTAAATATCCAGCTTATATGATTACATCTTGCCTGAAGAAGGGGCCTGAGTTGCCTCGAAAGCTTGCATATTGTAATCTTTCTAGTTAGCCAATAAAAGGTGTCATTTTGCTTGGCTTTTCTCTACAGCTTATATGGGAAAACTCACACGCCTCTCAGCGTAGTAAAAGCTCGTTCACGAAATGTTTCTCTGCCGCGCGTTCCCGCGGTATATGGCTCCGCCTCCTCGTAGTTTCCCAGAAAAGCTTGTTATCGTGAAGGCGAAGTTGACAACTTCAGCGACAGGATGTTACTATGAGGGGATGTTTCGAGTGAGCATCGAAAGTGGGCGGATCTATAAAAATGAAACTTTGAAAAAGAACAGCAAGATATGGAGAGGCTCGTCGTGGTGGTCATTCTGATTTCTAGTAAGTGTCCCGCCGAAGTCTGACAGAACATTTCACGTTATTAATGCACTATTTGAATTGTGAAAATTACATTTTAGGTCCAGGTGATTTTCGCGATTATGACAGCCGGGCGCGGTAAACTTTGCTTGGTTGAATGAAGCAGAACACCCCGACCTCATTTCAGGAAAGAATCTTTACATGTCTGCTTGCCTTGTGACTTTTAGTTCAGTTCTCCTTCTCCAACACTAACAATGAGGCAAGAAAGATATCGATTTATTTATTCGTCTGCTTTTTGCTGTCCCTGTCACTCAGGCGACATTTTACCAAATACAGGTCCGGAGCCAGCTGGCACGTGAAATGATTGATTGGTTTGTTTAACACGAAACGTCCACAAAGTTTGGAAATTGCTTTCACTGTACTTTGTTTAGTTTTTACATAAATTTAAAGCTTATAGTATTTTTCTGATTGCTACCTGACTGCAGGGTTTGGGATCACCCGGTCTCGGTTGAAGCCCGTTTATAGTGTAGCCCGTCTTGGGGGTCACGGCTAGTTCAGAGAATGAATTTACTTTTGCTGGTAAAACTAAAATAATGGGAGTGTTTGCTTTATATATTTAATTTAAGTTAATATTAAGTTAAAATGATCGTTTTTGGTTGTATTGTGTAAATGTTTGTAATTATGTAGTTTTTTTTAAAAATAAATTAAATTTATTGTCGTTTAAACAGAGGCATAACCCATCACAGGTACTGTTATTCGCCTATTCTATGCTAATCTTACTCATAATTAACACATTTATATATTTGACATGTTCCATTTTCACTATATACAACTGCATTAAGTTAATTTGGTTAAAAATAGCCAAGAAGTGTATGCATGGCTATCCTAAAGTAAGACATTTTGCATAAAATATCGCCCTTTTTCTTGGACTGGGATGGTGAAAGGGAATCCTCACACCTTTGTAAAGCTGGAAAGAAAGTTAAGAAGTTTAGTAAATTGATTTTTTTTTTTTTAATTTCTGAATGGTGTGAATGTTGTGTGGTTGTGGAATTTCACAGTGGCGAGTTTGTCTTCCACCCTACCACAGAATCATCTTTTTCTTTTTTACCAAAGTAATACAACCGTTAATGTTCAGAATGTACCATCAATTAAGTGATTCATGTTTGTCTTACAAAATAATGTACAGTCCATTGTGTGGTTTTAATAAACTTATGTATACTCACTGGGCAAATTATTAGGAGCACCTGTACACCTGCTTCTCCATGCAATTATCTAATCGACCAATCACGTGGCAGCAGCACAGTGCATCAAATCCTGCAGATTCAGGTCAAGAGCTTCAGTTAATGTTCACAACAAACATCAGAATGGGGGAAAAATGTGATCTCGGTGATGCCATCATTGTCGGTGACAGACAGGTTGGTCTGAGCATTTCTGTAACTGCTGATCTCCTGGGATTTTCACACAAAACTGTCTCTGGGGTTTACTCAGAAAGGTGCAAACAATAAAGAACATAATGTGAAATGCCGGAGGAGAATGGCCACACTGGTTCAAGCTAACAGAAAGGCTACGGTAACTCAAATAACCACTTTGTGCAACTGTGGACGTTCAGAAAAGCATGTGAGAATACACAACGTGTGAAATACTGAGACAAATGGCCTACAACAGCAGAAGAACACATCGAGTTCCACTCCAGTCTGCCAAAAACAGAAAGCTGAGGCTGCAGTGGGCACAGACTCACCAAAACTGGGCAGCTGGAGATAGTAATAACATAGCCTGGTGTGATGAATCTCGATTTCTGATGAGGCACATGGATTGTGGGGTCAACACCATGAAGCCATGCACTCAACCTACCTGATGTCAACCATCTAGGCTGCTGTTGGTGGTGTAATGGTGTGGAGAATGTTTACTTAATGCCCTTTGAGCCCATTAATATCAATCAGTCATCACCTGAATGCCACCACTTATTTGAGTGTTGTCGCTGACCGTGTGCATCCCTTCATGAACACAATTCAGCCATCTTCTGATGGCTGCTTCCAGCATAATAGTTCACCATGCCACAAAACTAAAGTCGTCCCAGTCTGTTCCATAAACATAAAAATAAGATTAATGATCTTTAGTGGCCTTCCTAGTCTCTGGATCTCAATCCAAAAGAACGCCTTTGAGATGTGGTAGAACTGGAGCTCAGTAGTGTAAATGTGCAGCTGACAACATCTGCAGAAATCGTGTGAGGCAATCATGTCAACGTGGAGCAGAATCTCAGAGGAATGTGGAATCCATGCCTTGAAAAGCTGAGGCTGTTTGGAGAGCAAAAGGAGGCCCAGCCTGGTATGGGTAACAGCGGCCTGAAGAATTTGCTCAGTGGGTGTATGAATATTGCTTGTATTCATAAAATGTCTGTGTAAGTTTTTTAATGGGTCAGTTTAATAACCCTAATGGCCCTGGATTTTCTGTTTTCATGGGGAAAATTGTTCTGAGAGATATTCTACCCTGTGGGGTGTCTAGGAAGCTCAAAAATGAAAAAAAAAAAAAAGAAATGATGACTATTATTATACAACAGCTACCAAATAAAACTGAAAGTGAAGCTACTTACTACGTGGTGCGCACAGTCTGGAAGCGTCCATTTTCACTTCCGTGTTTCGCAGACTGCATGCCAGTCTCTCCAATCTGCGCTAATAGTAGTACGCCCAGGACCACCGGCTGCAAGCGTACCTGCATATATATGTGTAACTAGTAATAGGATGTCAGAGCCGAAAGAGTTAATTAAGTATTAAGTGTGAACGTATGCAGGTCATTGAAAATAATTGTGCTCCTTAGGTTTTAGTAACTCAAAGAATTTTGCAGCTAAATAATAACTAAAAATTGGGATAGTGTAAGATTATCTGTAAAACTGTTAGAACATTTTTTTTTTTTTTTTTACAAATTATTTATACTCGTTACATGGAACCTGTTTATGTATTTTGTTGTGTAATTCTGACCTTGTATTCTTTTTTAAATGCACAGTCCTGCCCATCTTTCAAGTTCAGTAATCAAAAACTTACATTTATTTCTATAGTACATTTTCATACACAAAAATAGCCATAATAATGGCTAAGCAAAATTACAAAAGAAAGTAACTAAAGAGCAGTTATTTATAATATGTTGTGTAAAATACACTCAAAAATGATTCTTGGGGTAAATTGCAATTACTCAGCTAATTTTAAATTGACATTTTAAGGCTTTACATTACCCTTCTAGATAGATAAAATGGCACTGTATGACAAATATAGATATCTTCCACTCAGTTCATTCAGATTAAAACTTTCACATCCCAACCCACCACTGTTACTTCAGGTGGGCTCTGTCCTTGGGCCTCTTCTTTTTATTATTTACCTTCTTCCCCTTGACATTATCTTTCATAAACATAACATTAATTTCCATTGTTATGCTGATAACACCCAGCTCTACCTTCTTAGTTAGCCCACCTCTTCTTTTCCACCATCTTCGCTTATTGACTGCATTGCTGAAATTACATCCTAGTTTTCTTCAAATTTTCTTAAATTGAACAGTGACAAAATGGAGGTTCTCCTCATTGGTACAAAATCAACATGATCCAAAACCGATAATCTTTCACTTGTTACTGATAACTCCTGTTTCCCCTTCACCTCAGGTCAAGAGTCTGGGTGTCATCCTTGATAGTCCTCGATCTTTCCAATCTCACATTTATAACGTCACCCGGTCTGCTTACTTCTACTTACGTAATATAAATGGCATCGGCCCCTCCCTCACCCCCCATACCCCTGTCATTCTTGTTCACAGAGTTGTTACTTTTTGTCTGGACTCCTTTTTGGTCTCTCTAATAAATCTCTCCATAAGCTTCAGGTGGTCCAGAATTCTGCTGCTCGCGTCATTACTCGAACCTCGTCTATTCACCATATTACTCTGCTTCATTGGTTCCCGATTAAGTTTCAAATTGATTTTAAAATTCTGCTGTTAACATTTAAGGTCATTCATAACCTCGCTCCTCCATATCCGTCTGACTTTCTTCATGTTGCCATTCCCTCCCATAACCTTAGATCCTCTTTCTCCATCCATCTGACCGTCCCTCTCGCCCGTCAAACCACCATTGGGAGTGGAGCATTCAGCCGTTCTGGAACTCACTACCTACTGAGCTTAGAAATAAGGAATCATTCTCAACTTTTAAATGTAAACTTAAACCCATCTGTTCAAAATGGCTTTTTTCTCAATGATTACAGTGGCTTTGTTTGGTCTGGTACTTTTTATAAGTTCTGTTTATAATATGCTTTTTAATTTATAGTTTGTTCGGTGTCCTTGAGTGCTTAGAAAGGCGTCTTTGTATAAATAAAATGTAATATTATTATTATTATTATTAGATGTTAGAGGCACTATATAATAGATTGACAGATATTTCTTCTTCTTCATCTTCTTTCAGCTGCACCCATTAGGGGTCACCACAGTGGATCATCAGTTCCCATATCTTCCAGTCCTCTGCATTTTGCTCTGTCACACCCATCACCTGCATGTCCCCTCTTTCCTCATCCATAAATCTCCACTTAGGCCTTCCTCTTGCCTGACAGCTTCATCCCAGGTATCCTTCTGTCAATATATCTCTCCTTTGCACATGTCCAAACCAACACAATCTCATCTCTCTGGCTTTGTCTCTGAACCATCCAACACAGGAGCTCAGGTCATCATGCCAATAAGTCGATGTGTTTTATCACCATCAGGTGTCATGGAGGTTCTTTTGCTGTCAGGTTGCGTAGACACTGTTGTTCACCATCTGAAGAAAATCCCACTCCTCCAGTTCTTTGGTCTTGTATAATTTCTGTTGTGCTCAGACTGTATGACTTGCCCTTGCGATGAAAACAATTAGTTGGTCTGTGCAATGCGCGTCACTTTTAGCAGATCTCGCTGCGGTTCCATTCCTGTCAGCAATGCTGCATGTCCATGCCAGTGGTCCTTTCCTGTCATCCAGGGGGTGTGGCTGTGCCACTGCTTGCTGCGAGCAGGACCTGAAGCCCAATTATCTGCTCAAGGTAGCCCTCACCTCCAGTTCTTGAGTCACATTATTCATGTCTTGCCATAAGTTTTCGATTAAAGACCAAGATTAAGGTTCAAGGCCTTGAGTTTTTGTGTGACAGACAGACAACCCATAGCATTTTGTATATATAGAAGATTCTTAACCGGGTACAAGTCAGTAATAAGGCTGTAAATCGAAGCCTCCACATGCTGGTGGAGTGACCAACTTGAGCTACTTTTAGTGAGTCACAGGTGAGAATAAATTATAGTCATTGGGAAGAGGGAGTCTTAACTTTTCCCTAGTATAAAGATAAGGCATGGATGATCGTTCTTGGGTTTGCACACACAATACATTGAATGTCTTATACACAGTATATTTGGAAATGTGTTTTTGACAATATATTAAGGGAGATATGTTTCCTTATTTTATAAGATATAATTGTAAAAATGCATATTTGAACTACATTAATGTTACATTTTACTGGAAAATATATCCACCTATTTATGGGTATATTGCAACATATTAATTTTCATAAGTGTCCACAGAGGTTTCCCATGTGAAATTTCTGGAAGTCACATGCTTTGTTGTCTGCTTGTTTTTGTCTGCAGCCACAGCCGCAAAATTTCACTTCTCCATCCCACAACCCGAAGTGAGGGGATCTCTCTATTCAGATGTTCTGCTGCCCTGCACTTTCACCGACGCGGACCAAGAAGTGGATCTTAATTATCTGCAGGTCATCTGGAAGCAGGACAATAATGAGCTGCTCAGGTACCAGGCGGGCCAGAGGATCTTCAGTAACAGGTTTGCAGTGTCTGAAAGTGAGCTGCAGCATGGCAACGCCTCTCTCCTACTACGGAATATCACTGTCGGTGATGAAGGGGATTATGAATGCGAGGTCATCGATACTCCCGACTCGGGAAAAGGCAAAGTCAACCTTAAAGTGACAGGTAAGGAATGTTCTGCCTCCTTTTTGATCTTTTGGATCAGGGGTCGGCAACCTTTCAGCGGTGTCGTGCTGAACCTTTGTTACAATGTTCTTCCGCGTGCCGACATATTTCTACCAATTTTGTTACAGTATATATAGTATCAAAATTGCTCTGGTTATAATGGGCTTCAAAAGTATGTACTTTTGATGCCCATTACAATCGGATCTTATATTATTGGTCATTCAATCTTTTAAAATACATTGGATCATATGTGAAAAGAAAGTTTTGTCAAATTTTACTTTTCAACACATTTAATAAAAATTGTATTACAAATTATAAGTTACAAGTTTTTTCAATACAAAATACATAGTTTGAATAAGAAAAAATAATCAAGAATTCTAATAGGATTAATCATTCTTTATTATTAATCAGAGATATTAATCAATTAATGCGAAGCAATTGTATAATTATATTCGGTGAGTTTATTTTTGGTTCCAATTATTTGACTAAAATAAGTAGTTTGTTTCTTAAAGCCAGAAACAGCCCTTTTTATAGCTTCACTTTTCTCATCAAAGTTTTTAAATGTGGACTGATGATTAGTTTGATGTCTTTGGACACTTGACGTACGACACACGACACTTTCACAGCATAACGCACACACGGCACAATCCTTTTGTTGTACAAATCCATATTCATTCATTCAAGAGTCTTGAAAAGAGCGAACATCAAGTTTTTGTCTTTTATGAGTCAATATAGGGCAGTATATTACTTAATAATAACAAGACGTTTGTTTTAACGTACCACGGCCTGCACTGAACACTTGGTTTCCATTTACATGTGAGTCGCATACGCAAAACATAGGTGAGGGAGCAAACGCATGCGCTGTAATTAAAATATTTTTTACTGTATTTCAATTCAATCAGAGTGCCATTGAAAATCGTTCCTTGTGCCAAAGGTTGCCAACCCCTGCTTCGGATAATGACCTACTCAAAATTTAGATAACCCTTATGGACACTAGAGGGCACTGTCGCTCCTCGAACCCAACACACAGACACTGAGGACACAAGTTAAAAATCACAAGAGCTTGTTTATTTTCGTCATACTCTTCACAAGGCTTTCCACCACCACCGCCACAAGTAAATCAGCAATACAGCACACAGTCATTCTTCCTCTCGCTTTCTTTCTCTTTCTTCCTCCTCAGCTCCTCCCAGCAAGCTTTGTCCACCATCCACCTGACTCTGGCTTGTCCCCATGAGGTCGGTCTGGTCCTTTTATATTGTCCAACCCGGAAGTGCTTCTGCATTTCCTCCCACATGATCTGCTAGCACTTTGGGGTCAGGTAAAAACGCTTATGTCCTATGGTTCTTCCATCGCACCCCCTGGCGGCATCCAACAGGGCTGAGATAGAGAACTCCATGTCCCATGGTGCCCTGTGGGAATCTGGGGCACCTCTGTAAACCAGGGGAGCTGCCATCTAGCTCTTTATGGGAGGCAGTGCCCCAAAGCAGCTGCCTTCCCCCATCCTTCTGTCTTTTGGGCGTTCCTGCCAGGTCGGGCTGCCGGTCATCCCTTACACCAACTTGTTATATTTCAGGTGGATGTTTGTACAAAATTAAATTTGGTGCTGTCCCAAGAAAGAAGTAGAAATAATAAAACTTGATCTTAACATTAAGTTCAAGTAGATTAGGGAAAAATCATGTCCTGGTATATTTCATGGAAGTTAATTTGGAACAAACCAGAGTAGCCTGATGGTATAGAGAAGGTTTTTCAAGTTCAGTTCTGAAGCGCCATGTGGCTGCAGGTTTCCATCCTAACCTATTTCTTGTTTCAATTAGACTTGTCTATTAATTAAGCCATCATTTTACTTTTTTATTATGAACTAGTCATTTAGCCCGTTACAATAAAGGGCGCTAGAACAGTAGTGCATAAACATTAGTAGGAACAGTCTATATTAAATGGCAAGGGACTTTGACCTCATTCTTTTCGTTGGTCGTATTTTTCTTTCTTTCAGCCTTTCTTTTGTTGATGTTTACTTGCTGAGCGGACCATTCTTTGTGGGCTGCCGCTGTGTATTGTGTGTCTTTAATTTTCTGTGACAGTAATACTGTCTTGTACGTCCACTGGCTTGTACGTCCGTAATATACCTTTAATTTTCTCTGATGGTAATACAGGCATGCGTGTCGGTAATATGCCTTTAATCTCCTCTGACAGTAATACTGGCTTGTATGTGGCTGTAATATGTGTCACTGTATTGTGTACCTTTAATTTCCTCTCGCAGTAATACTGGTTTGTATTTCCGTAAAACGCCTCTAACTTTCTCTGACAGTAATATCGCGCATTGCACCGTGCCCCGCGCATGCGCACTTCACCAGAAGCCCTGCGCATGCGCACTTCACCAGAGGACACACACACACGGACACCTGGATGCACACAGGGATTTTATTAAAGAGGATTAGTCCAGAAATCACAAATTGGTGATGCTCATTGATTACCAGATGAAGCAAGCATTTGTGTACATTGGACAGAGATTAATTCATTTTTTAGCTTGCTTTTTAACATGTAGCTCCTTGTTAATGTTTTTTTTCATTCCAATCAGATCCTGTTGTTTTTTTTTAGGACTTCTAGTCTAATTAAGCAGGCTGTCATCTCCAAGTTTCTGTATGTTAGGGCCAGTAAAGAAACTGCAAAATTAAGTTTGGTTTAAGTTTTTCTTTAGAATGCACCAAACATCTATGTATGTTACATGGGGATAATTTAGTGGGTTTTTTTAACTTGATTTTTAGACTTTTGCCATCATCACTGTATTATCGTAGTATTTCCCTCTACTTACACTTTTACCTGTTTTTCCTCAAGGGTAAGTGTACTTGTCAAGTTCATTATCGAGTTGGTCTACTGTTGCACTTTAAGATTAACACATGCATACATAGCTATACTTATACACACAGACCCTAATCACAACAGTGCCCCATGAATGACAAACACACAGCTGGTTAACCTCTGGCACTTTAAACCACACAAGTGCCTTAGGAATAGCACAGCCCGTCACTCTCTCAGCACTTCAAGAGCCTTACTTATTATCAGCACAAACAATATACAATGTTTTAATGATATCTCAGACCTAAATATTACTTTTGGTCTACAAGAATACATTTAAACATACAAAGGCTCAGCATCCTTGACTATCGGCCATTTATCAGCCTAGAATGCCTTACTTTGCGTACTGTTCCCTACTATTGGGTGGAGCTCTCACCCTCAGTCTTAATAAACCTCACAGCACAGAGCGTATGACAAACCTCTGGCTGCACCAGGTGCTCAAAGAAATCTAACTTATTACTTCAATCACTCAAGACATTAAGACAAAGCATAGAAAGTTAAAAGCAGCATGGTATTTATTACAGGAATAATAATAATACCACTAGAACAACAAATAATAGAAAATAGGACTGATAGTAAAATCTGGATATATATATTTAGAAAAAGCTTATGAAAAAGTTACAGGTGACAAGGATGAATGTCGCAGGCTGCTTGTAATCTAGCACTTGTAGTTGCTCGTGATGCTTTCCTGACGACCATTCATGTCTTCATCCCTTCTTCTTCCTCTCTCCTTCCTTACTTCCTTACTCACTTACTCACTATATCGATCCTCAGATAAGGCATATTTATTCTAAAATTCTACTGGGGGGTTTTGCAAGATGTGATTGGTAGAAATTCTGAATGGCTGGCTGTCACTATGATGAATTAACTCACTATCCGTTTTCCCAAAAAATGAAACTTTTTTGATGTTTTCTGAGATATTGACAGATCTTCCTTTCCCAGGCTGTAAAATAATTAGATGTCCATCCTTTCTCAGGTTATAAAGTAATTGAGCCACCAGCATGTCTTCTTTTCTTTGTTGGAATAGCTGTTTTAAAAGTGAGGTATAACTGGGAAGAAAGCAGGCTTTGATTTGTCCTGAATGTAATTCATCTGTTATCTTGTCTTGAACAAAATATAATGGGAATATAAACCAAAATGTACAGATTTTGCACCCCACAACAATCATGCTTTACAGTTTGCAGTTCCAGGTGTTCTGGTTATTCACTGTTTTGTTTAGCGATGGGCACATTTAATGGGTCAAGTATCTTCAGCCTTTCACCACTTGGTGTTGTTTGATCAGGTGTCTGCTCTGCTCGTTTTTGTCATTATTAGGATACAATTAAAGGGTAAGATCAGTATTTTACAAGTCAAAGCTATTTTATTTATTTATTTATTTTACAATCATGCTCTACATTAATTTGTCACATATTTAATTATATTCATAAGTGAAGCATTTCTTTATATATATAAAAGAAAATCCTGGAATAGAAAGCAAATGCAAGGCTATGATACGTGATCATCTCGGGAGACATTTTAAAGACCCGCGAGACCAAGGAGACTTGCCATGGTGCATCTCGCGGGGACCGTAAACATGAGACTTGGTGCCAAGAGATTGTCCCAGGGCCGTAGTAAAAAGGACAGCGGCTGTACAGGCTTTAAAAAGATCGAAGGGCAGCGCGACAGCAGCTACCCCAACCGAACACGAGCAGCGTTATACATCCTGCAAGAAAGAATTCAACCACGCCCGGGGCCAGAAGTAAAAGACAGGTATTGCTTTTACAACGTCACGTGAGACCAGGCAGTGAGCCATCATTTAAAACAAGTCAACAGACCTCTAAGCTAGCAGTTGTTGGATTGCTTTTGGCAGGCAAGCATCATGTGCTCGGAGCTCTTAAAACAACGACATGCGACAGGCAGAAGAGACAGCTAGAAAGCAGCAAAAAGACAGCAAATGATCCAAAGGCATATCCTTAGCGTACGTTCAGCCAACACCCTTCACAACACGAGCAGCATTATACGTCTGGGAAGAAAGAGATGTAACCTCACGCGGGGCAGGAAATAAAGAAACAAGTATTGTTTTTACAAAAGTTTTTAAAGTAAAAGTGAAAAGAATGCATATGTAACAATTCACAAGAAAATAACAATCTCTTTAAATTGTAGATTGCCTGCCTAAGGTAAAGTCATCCCTGATGAATGGGGACGTGGGAATGAGGGGTCCTTTCATCGGATTAGCGCTATTTCAGATGTGGAATGGCAAAATGGGGGAGGCAGCATGATGAATGAGGTCTCCAGGACTTAAAACAAATCCAAATCCTATTCTGTGATATCATCTAATGTGAAATTCTACTCCGTACTTCTAGAATTTTTATTTTTATGCTGTATTGAGGATTTATTCTGTTCTATGTATTGTATTGACCCCCTTCTTTTTGACAACCACAGCACGCCCAACCTACCTGGAAAGGGGTCACTCTTAGAACTGCCATTCCCGCGGTTTCTTCCATTTTTTTCCCTACAAGGGTTTTTTTTGGGAGTTTTTTCTGGTCTTCTTAGAGGGTCAAGGCTGGGGGGCTGTCAAGAGGCAGGGCCTGTTAAAGCCCATTGCAGCACTTCTTGTGTGATTTTGGGCTATACATAAAAAAAAATTGTATTGTATATCCGGTAAACCAAACACAGGGGTTGGCCAGAGAAGCAAGCAGGGGACAGAGCCCCCTAGTTTTATAAACTTTAAACATACCTTGTCTTTTCTAGCAGCTAACAATGGGGATGAAGGGTACCAGGGATCATAGGTGAATAAAAAAGCCTTAATACTTACCAAAAATTGCAGAGACGTTCTCAATTCCCAATTGAACTGGCTCATGATGGCAGATCTTCCTGTCCAGGTGGACGGGCACTGGAAGTGACATCAGTGCTGTTATAGCCGGCAATCTTCTGGTCTGCAGAGGGCGGAAATGAAAAGGCATTAGACCCCTGGAATGGTGGGGAATTACAATCTCTAGAACCCTTAAGATGCCCCCTATGCACACTCGTGTGACCCTGTTTACCAACACTAAATTGATAAGGTGACAGTTATTGGGATTTACACTTAACAAGCAGGTTTCTGTTTTTCATGTTTTCTTTCATTATCTATTTATTTATTTATTTATTTGTCTTTTGTCTTTTACTCATGATTGTCAGGAATCTTGAGATGATTCCTTTAAGCTGTTAATTAGTTTCTTACAGTTAATAAAACACAATATATATATTTTTTATAATGTGGCACCATTTTCTATATGTGGTGTGATGTATTGGTTGAGGTTTTGGACTTGAATCCCTGAGGGTGTGGGTTCAGATCCCACTACTGACACCAATGTTTGACCCTTTGCAAGTCAGTTCACCTGCTTGTGCTCCAACTGAAAAACCAAAAGAAGTGCAACCAATTGTATCATAAATGTTGTAAGTCACCTTGAATAAAGGTGTCAGCCAAAGAAGTAAAACTTAAATAACTAAATTGTATGTGTTTTGTAGCAGTCTCCATCGTTTTTAGAACTTTGTTCTTCTATGCTGCAGCCATATTGTTTATGGCAATGGTGCCGTTTTTGGTTACAGGAAGTGACGTGCAACATCAAATGGTGTAACGTGATTCTGGCCCATAACATCCCAGCTTTTAGAAATATTCACATGAGCTTTCTTCTAGTTAGGGTCACTTGCTTGTCTTGTATAGGATCTTTACCTTCCTTTAACTACTAAAAATTTTAAGAACAGATGAATGTGTTTGGCAGATCCCTTCTGCAATAAAACTAAAACCTGATTCCAACAATTCTTTCTTTTTACTGGGTTGCTGTTATTTTTTATTTACTTGTCTTTTAAAAACTTGTGTTTATATAAATATGAATGCATTTCTCTGTGCTCACAATAATATATACAGTAAATATTTGTGATTATATTGCTGTATTATATGGTTGGAAATTAAAAATAGACAGTATGTAAACAATTGTATGACTTATTTAATATAGTATTTTTTCAGTGGAACAATACCCTTTAAAATAAAAGTTACCCTAAGTTCTTGTCAATAAGCCGCGGCTTATCTAAGGAAAAAAGTTGTGAAAATGAAAAAATAGAATATCGGCTTATACATAAGTCCGGCTTATACATCCATCGCGGGGGTTGCGTTCCAGAGCCACCCGCGAAATAAGAAAATCCGCGAAGTAGAAACCATATGTTTATATGGTTATTTTTATATTGTCATGCTTGGGTCACAGATTTGCGCAGAAACACAGGAGGTTGTAGAGAGACAGGAACGTTATTCAAACACTGCAAACAAACATTTGTCTCTTTTTCAAAAGTTTAAACTGTGCTCCATGACAAGACAGAGATGACAGTTCTGTCTCACAGTTAAAAGAATGCAAACATATCTTCCTTTTCAAAGGAGTGCAAAGCAAGCAGTCAAAAAAAAAATCAATAGGGCTTTTTGGCTTTTAAGTATGCGAAGCACCGCCGGTACAAAGCTGTTGAAGGCGGCAGCTCACACCCCCTCTGTCAGGAGCAGGGAGAGAGAGAGAGAGAGAGAGAGAGAGATACAGATAAAAAAAATCAATACGTGCCCTTTGAGCTTTTAAGTATGCGAAGCTCCGTGCAGCATGTCCTTCAGGAAGCAGCTGCACACAGCCCCCCTGCTCACACCCCCCTACGTCAGCGCAAGAGAGAGAGAGAGAGAGAGAGAGAGAGAGAGAGAGAGAAAGTAAGCTGGATAGCTTCTCAGCCATCTGCCAATAGTGTCCCTTGTATGAAATCAACTGGGCAAACCAACTGAGGAAGCATGTACCAGAAATTAAAAGACCCATTGTCCGCAGAAATCCGCGATATATATTTAAATATGCTTACATATAAAATCACAATTTAAATGACCGCTACGCGCTCGTGTTGACTCGGCGACGCCCAGAGCAGAAAGAACGCGCTCCGGCCGCTCCAACCGCGCCATGCGGGGAGTGAGAGAGACGGCAATATCTCACACTCTCTCCCCCCTTAAAGAAATTAAATGGGCGCGAGTGAGACCACTGACCTCCCTCCCTTCTATTAGTTATAGGTTATAGTACGTTCGGCTTATCCATGAGTCCGGCTTATCTATGATACGATTTTATTTTAAAAATTCGTATGATTTTTGGTCTCCGGCTAATACATGAGTCCGGCTTATAGACAAGAACTTAGGGTAAATCTGATCAAAGCTTCTGGTCACCAGCTGAGATTTCCAGAGACATCATGTGTCTTTTTCCACTCCAACAATATCTACCTATCTACAGTATCTGTCCTCTCATCCTCAAGATTGTCGATTCATTGTTTCATTGCAGCTGCTCCTAAAATCTCCTTGAAACCCCCTCTGGTTGTGATGGGTGAGTCAAATCCCCTGGAGTGCCACGCGGATGGCTTTTACCCTGAAGAGATCTTCTTCGAGTGGCTGAGGGACTCCAGAGTACTCCATCATCCAGTGCCTTCACAAATGCAGAAAAACTCAGATGGCACCTTCAGTGCAGTGAGCCTCTTCTTCTATACCCCGACCAACAATGACACGGGTGTGCTCTTCTGCTGCCGGGTGAAGCACAACTCTCAGCATGAGCCTCTGGAAGAGAATTTCCTTCTGAAGTTCCGCAGTAAGTTTATCCAATTTATTCTTAAGGCTTAGCCTTTAGGATTGTATTTTATCATAGATACTGTATATGACACTCAACAAAAAGGATATGCAAGTTACTATGACATCCAAATGAATTATGTCAATTGTACTACTATTATTACTATTGATCTCAAAGACTGTACAGTAAGAAATTTGTAATTTGTTGGTTAATGGAGAGCATTTATCCATTCAGACAGATGTCCATGTTATGTTGTGTTATGGATGTGTTTGGTGGAGTACCCAGGTTGGGGACTTAATGGTAGCACATCCTTGTATTACATAATCTTTAACACTCCCTTGAGCAATTCCTTACGAGGTGAGTCACAGTTAGGTGGAAAATCTACATCTCTAAATTGGAGAACTTAATTCTATGAAAGAAGAGAGTGAGATGTCATCTCTTCACTTGATGGGAGAGCAGCAGAGCTTCCATAATGGAAGGGTTTAATTACTCTAGGATTTTGACTTTAAGTTACGGCCAAAGGAAATGTTGAGATCGCATAAGAAACTCAGAGTTGAGATGAAGTCACTGTACTGGATTTTAGGGTTGCAAAAGAGGAACTCAATTTTCAGATGAAATCTCTACATACCAATACACATTCTCCTAGGATCTTAAACTCTGAGCAGTGATTGAAAGGTACAGTAAAACCTCTGGTTACGAATGTTTCGGAACATGTAAAAATCGGGTTACGATCAAAACGTTCACCAAACTTTTGCATCACACACTCGGGTGGTGAACAAAAACAATGGCAGCCAGCCAGTTTCCCTTCCGGTTCGTACGCGCCAATGATTTCCGCACGTGATCAGTCTCTCCCTGTACATTGTTCTCGGTCAGATGTGCGTGCATTCACTGTAAACTTTGTGCTCTTTTTCATGTGCTTTTGCATTAATTTTGCAATTAACCATGGCCTCTAAGCAAGTGAAGAGTGGTAGTGTTGGTGAGAAGAAAGGTTAGAAGAAAATTGAAATCGAATTAAACAAAGAAATTATTAACCTCATGCAAGGTTAGTTTTCTTGGTTGTTTATGGTTAGTTTTTGTATAAATTAAGATTTTTCAAATTTTTATTTTTTTTCCCTGTGCTTAAAACTCAAAAAAGTGTTTACAGCGAGCGGTTCGTAAGGGTGTAACGCGAACTCTTGCAATGTTAGTTTTCTCTGTTGTTCAAGGTTTTCTCAGTGTTATTCAATGTTTTTACATTTAGTTTACTATTACACTGTGCATTCTATGGTATAATTAACTATTTTTGTGCTTAAAAATCTTTAAAAAAATATATATATTTACATTGTTCGTATGGTCCGGAACGGATTAATTGTATTTACATACAATCTTATGGGATGAATTAGTTTGGATCGCAACCAAATTGGGTTGCGACCAGAGTTTTGGAACGAATTACGGTTGTGACCAGAGGTTCCACTGTATGTGGTTAGGGCTGCTGCTTCGCGATACCCATAAATGAATTTCATATGGTGCTTACACATTCTTCCTTCAGATGCGGGGTTTTCTTCACCTCTGTCTTGCTCTTGGATCTCAAATACATGTGGGTTAGGGTGATTAGGGTTAGGGTTAGAAGCTGATATCGCGTTGCTGCACCTGCCACACGACGGACCACCTGGTTTGGGACCCGAGTGCAGCGGGTGACGCCCCCGCACCACGCTGGAACAGTGTTGAGTTTTTTTTTTAACGGTCGCTGGAGTGCCAATCGTGCCACCAACCCTTAAATTTTCCCTGCTTGCAGAGCTGGCTGCAGATTAACGTCATTCCCAGGATGAAGCAATTGCAGGTTAAGGGCCTTGCTCAAGGACCCAACGGAGTAAGGTTCAGAAAATGGAAGAGTAGATTAAAGTTGAGCCCTTGTCGCCATGTGTTTAATGTCTTTTGAAAGACAACGGGTCCTTGCTTGCCTTCCAGGCCATTTTCATTACTATGCGTTGCCAGAAAGAAAGCTGACTCTGTGCTTATTCATCTGATTGCATACAGTGTCCTCCATAATGTCATGTTGTTTCTTCATGTTGTGACTGAAGTGTATTATCCCCTTAAAGGTCTACCATGTGTGCTTTAATCACGTCTGAATTATTTGATTTGTAACATTAAACTGTGGCGCAGAAGGGGAATAAATCAAGGAAAAGTGTACTTTTGCCCCAAACATTACGGATGGCACAGTAGGTATACTAGCACTTCATGGCTGCATCAGGAATGGGCTGGAAGAGGAGTATAGGAACTTAATCAAGGACTTTGTTAAATGGTATGACTCAAACCACCTACAACTGAACACCAGCAAAACCAAGGAGCTGGTGGTGGATTTTAGGAGGCCCAGGCCCCTCATGGACCCCGTGATCATCAGAGGTGACTGTGTGCAGAGGGTGCAAACCTATAAATACCTGGGAGTGCAGCTGGATGGTAAATTGGACTGGACTGCCAATACTGATGCTCTGTGTAAGAAAGGACAGAGCCAACTATACTTCCTTAGAAGGCTGGCATCCTTCAACATCTGCAATAAGATTCTGCAGATGTTCTATCAGACGGTTGTGGTGAGCGCCCTCTTCTACACGGTGGTGTGCTGGGGAAGCAGCATAAAGAAGAGGGACGCCTCACGCCTGGACAAACTGGTGAGGAAAGCAGGCTCTATTGTAGGCATGGAGCTGGACAGTTTGACACCCGTGGCAGAGCGACGGGCGCTGAGCAGACTCCTATCAATCATGTAGAATCCACTGCATCCACTGAACAGGATCATCTCCAGACTGAGGAGCAGCTTCAGCGACAGACTGCTGTCACCCTCCTGCTCCACTGACAGATGGAGGAGATCGTTCCTCCCCCAAACTATGTGAACATTATACAAAGTTATTGACTGTCTGTATTCCTGCATTGTTATCATTCTTTAATTTAATATTGTTTTTTGTATCAGTATGCTGCTGCTGGAGTATGTGAATTTCCCCTTGGGATTAATAAAGTATCTATCTATCTATCTATCTATCTATCTATCTATCTATCTATCTATCTATCTATCTATCTATCTATCTATCTATCTATCTATCTATCTATCTATCTATCTATCGTACCTTTCTTTTCACTGCCAGGCACTTCCTATCTTTTGAAAGGTGTAGACTTGTTACTGAATGTGCCCATTGTGTGTTGATAAAGCTACTCCAATGCCAAATAACACATGTAAGCAGTGAATGTGGCATTTCTATTTGGTGACTTTAGGGTTGAACTCATAAATATTTAAAAATACTGAATTTGTTGGCTGTTACAAAGATCCCAGGGAATCCTCCTTGAAGTGTATGAAGCAATTGCTAGGAGAAAAGTAATCCTGACTGATCCGTTTGTCTTGGAAAGGATAAACCTACTTGATATGTTTCTCTTGTTGTCCCCCACAAGGAAACTGATGAAAGGATCTGATGATAACACAACACTCCTGAAAGGATGAGGTGTTACCGCTTAGTGAAATTGGAATGGCCTACAAAGTACACCAAATGCTCTTGTCTTTCCATACATAGTTGTCTGAGGCAGGCTCTCCTGTTAAACCCAACAGAATTGAGAGAGGGTTGTTAGGCTAAGTCACAATATTGGGAAGAGGCAGGTGACCTCACATTCTCTGTATTGATCCCACAGGACGTCCATCTGTGACAATCACGCCCACAACACTACTTCAAGGTGAGGAGCAGGCCATTATGTGCAAAGTTGATGGCTATTACCCAGATGATATCATCGTTGCCTGGAGGAGAAACGGGAAGCCGCTCAAAAAAATTGAGGAGAAGAGTGACGGCACGTTTGCTGTGTCAGAGTCGTTCATGGTAACCCCTAAAGGCAAGGAGGAGGAGCAGGAGACGTTCTCCTGCGAGGTGAAACAGGAAGGATTTGCAGAGCCACTCACTAAGAATATTCAGTTCAAGATAGAAGGTATGGAACAACAGTTCTGAGCTGATGCAGTGCTGAGAACTCTGTTTGGTACGGGTGGGCAGGGAGGTTTTTGGGAAGGGTGGCACTCTTTCTTTTCAGTATTTTAAGGTTGTGTCAACTGAAGCTAGCCTAGACCATTCTTTACAAAAGTTTTTATATTCTGTAAATTCTCTTAAGGATTTGGAAGGTAAGAAGAGTAAACCACCATATGGAAACTGAGGACAAGATAGCCACCGTTAGAATTTTGGTCATGTAGAAGAGGGTTTAACCCTAGCAAAACTATAGAAGCAAGTTTGCCCTGTTGTTAATTTAAGTGTTTTTTGTAAAACGTACCTATTTGAGAGGTGCTACACAGTGGTTTTCCAAGCAGTTTCCTTCATATTGATTATTATTTTTATCTTTATTTACTTTTGTTATGATTTTCTACAAGGTAAACCCAGGAGTGCTGCTGAAGTAATTGGGATCACAATAGCCGTCATTTTGGTTATCCTACTTGTGCTGGCGTTCCTGTTCTACAGGCTTTACAAGAAATGTAAGGAGATCCTTTCTTGAGTATATGCCTGCTTTATCGCACTTCCTTTATTTAAATTAGTATAATTTTTTTGTCAAGGATCACTTTTGCTGATGATTTATAGTTCTTTTGTTCTAAAAACTGAAAAGAGTGACCACCCAGTGTAGTAACAGGAACCCTAAAAGAGGTGGTGAATGAGTAATTCGGACTGCTTAAAGAATCCAGGATTGGGCACAGAAGTGGCTTGGATATTAAAGCACTCGGCCTAAAGCTGAGTTCAAAGGCGTAAGGTGTTATTGATGAAAGTCACTATATTCTCTAAGTTTAGGTTCTTACTTTCTTTGCTGTATTAAATATGGCGTACACCAGCTAGGAGCTACACATGGAAAGATTCATTAAGTGCTATTTTCATCAACAGACCTGAGTGGTTCAGACGGAGCTTTGGGCCTTACAAATGTCTCCGTACTTATAGGTGCTGTTGACTACTCTGTAGTATCACAAAAGCAGACTGTAGACATAAAAAGGTTTGGGGCAGCCACCCGTATATTATCTCTTAGCTGCAAAGGAGAAGGAATTGCTTGTGATGTTCACAGGTTTGAGTCCAAAACAGAACTGACTGTAAAATGAAAAGATGGCTTTAAAGCCTGAGACAGGAAGTGACGTCATAATTGGCACCTGTACCGGAAGTGACATCATCATTGGTGCCGGTACCAGAAGTGACGTCATCATTGACGCCAGGACCTAGCGAGATTTCCCATGGATGATCTGCAGAAGATTGAGAAGGAGAGTTAGTGCAGCTCGTCACCCCCTGGTTTGGCATGGTAATACTATTCTTTAGGCCTTTCAGATGTCTCCCAATCGCACGTGTATGACAGTAGTTAAGCATCAATGATTTGAACTTAATATGTGCCGCTACAGGGAGCCGATGTAGTCAACTGAAAAGAGGACTGACATGTGCAGACCTTGGCTGGTAGAAAGCCAGAGGTGCCACTGCATTTTCAGTAATTCTCCACACAGGCTAGGACTCCTGCCAGCACAGATATGACATGGCAAGACCAAAGCCTGGACCAGGAGGTGGGTGGTGTACTCCGTCAGACACGGTCTGAGCTTGTGGATGTTGTTTAGTTTGAGTCTACAAGACAGAGAGACTGTTGCAACATGGTCAGTGAAGAACATCTTCTCATCAATCACCACCCTAAAGTTACATGCAAAATTTGGTGGGTGTCGATGATAATGAGCCAAGCTGAACAGAGATGGGGTGCTGAATAAATGGACTAGTTTGGATAATGGTAAGGTCCATCTTTATCAGGATGAGTTGAAGGTGGTGTTCCTTCATCCAGGTTGCAGTAGTAGTGAGCTGCGTATCATTGGCATAACACTGAAAGTAATTATCAGCAATACCCACCCTTCTTAAATGCTAGTCTTCCTCCCAATTGACTAAGACATTCACGGCACTACAATACCTCACATGTCCAGACTGGTGTGACTTTTCATCACTTAGACCTTTTTCTGTTGTAATTTTCATTTTGGAAAATAGAACAATATTCCATAACTAATTTCTGTCTAAAGTCACTTTATAATATGGTTAATACGTTTTAAATTTATTCTGTTGTTCTCATACCCAATGTCCAGGTTGTTGGCAATGCTGCCTTCTGTGCGTCATGCGACTTGCCACATCACTCAACCAAAACCTTCCTGAAATTCTCATAAATGATTACAGTTAGACCTAAGAATATTCTAGAAGACCTTCGTTTCAACATTTGTTCTTGACCTTAATATTTGCTTCATTTGATTACTTTGATGATCAACCCATTTCTACCTTTTCTGGTACCAACCTCAGCCTGACCTGTAACTATTCCTCTACTAGGTCTTTTTGTTTTCTGCTCATTTATTCCTCTAACATTTCAGAGTTGCCATTTTCCACTCTGGACTTAATCTTTTTGTCATATAATACTCCATCTCTCTCTTGTCAATCCACATAGATCACAAAAGAAGCTTCTTCATGTCTGATATCATTGTACCTTCAAAAGTATTTGTGGGTCAGGAGGTCACACTGGAGTGCTTCATCGACAGACACTTTAGGGAGGAGCCCACATGGTGGATTAAAGTCTCCGACGAGTGGGGCAAGATTTCATGCAACCAGGTATATGTGATAAAAAACACGGTGTGCAAGAGTTCAATTCTTCACAGGAACTTACAGAATGGCAATGGTGAGGAGCAATCTCTGATAAAGACCCAGAGGCCCCAAAAGAGACACACTACTTTGACTTTTGTTACTGATGTGAAAAAGCACGCCGATGTGGCTTTCAGATGTCAGATTACCGGCATATTGCCAAACTTGAAGAAGGAAGAGACCAAAACAAAGGAGACCAAGCTCAGACTTTTAGGTGAGTCTCATGTGTGACAGTGGTGGTCTGATGTGGTTCCGGTTTATTTCTCGGGATTGCAAATATGTGTTGATGAAAGAGTTCAGACCTTGGAACCGGAGGCTGAAATTGAATAGAGCTATACATTGAATCGGATTTCTGTTCTGATAAAACAGAGATACAGTTATTTTTGTTTTGAATGGAAATGCCATTTGGTTTCAGATGTAAGCTGAAAATGGTTGGCCTGTTTTCTTTCGTTGTCACGGGGGGACCTATGCCAACTGTATTGGACTTCAGGCCGGAATGAACTCTGGATAGTAGGACTGTTCATTACAAATCACACTCACACACACATTGATGGGATCGACCTACATTCGCTTTAATGCTCTACATGTTGTGGAAGATGTCCCTGATACAGACAGGTAGACATTGTTGCAAAGAACCACACACGTTTATTTACAGTAATATCTACAATAAAGTGAAGCACACAACCCAATACTCCCCCAAAGTCCAGGCCTCACACGATGCCTCTCTCTCTAGGTCCGCCTCTAGGTCCGTCCACTCCTCTCCTCTGAGCTCTGTTCTTCTACTCTTCCGACTCCAGCCATCGAATGGAGGGAGGCAGCCCCTTTTATCTTCACCCGGACGTGCTCCAGGTGCCTCCCAATGATCTTCTGCCAGCCTTCCCTGGTGTGGCAGAAGTGCCGGCTGTGCACCCAGAAGCACTCCGGGTGTTCCTGGTCTTTGTCCCCCCAGCACTTCCGGGTGTGTGTCGGAAGTGCTGAGGACCAGGGCTTTCCTGGTATCTGGGCGCCCCCTGGCGGTGACCATGGGCCCCTATAGGGTTGAGCTTCTAAGCTCTGTTCCTGTGCTCCCCAATGCCACCAGGACGGTTGCCCCCTCGTGGTCTGGAGGAGGCGTAATCCCTCCTCCGGTCCTTCCGGGCGTCCCGGCTGGGTACCACCTCCAGCCGCTTGCCACAATGTGTACGGACAATCCCACGAAAGCGTCCTGTAGTCAAAGGCAGAATTTTCTCTTTGTGGCTTCTCATTTAATCACCACTGCGTTCCGTATTACGTATGCTGTAGAAGCTTTAGTCTCACAGGATGAGAATACATGTAATACTGTGAATTTCCACTTGGGATTAATAAAGTATCTATCTATCTAATCTATCTAATCTATCTAATCTATTTTATCTGTCTGTTGTGGTGTGGAAGAAAACCCCCTGAGGAAAACGGAACAAGTTCAATTAATTAGATTCTTATTCAGTCACAGATGAGTTCCTGGATTCTACGTTACAAGGCAGACGAGCAAAGTTCAATTTTTTGATTAGCTTTTTATAATTTCTTCTTCCTCCTCCTTCCCCTTAATCAGAAAACATAATATCGTTTACTTAAGTATTTTATTTTATTACGCTAATGGGCCATCTGTTCTTATTTTTTTTTACTTGTCAGAAGGAAGGATCATCTTTCCTGTGTCAAAGAAACCGAAAATTGTCTTTGGTCAGCTTACTGCACCCTGTCTTATGACAGATGTCTTTATGAATAACCTGCCGTTATAGCAAAACGGCTTTGTCAGCTTTTACCCCTAAGTAGCTTGCAAACAGTTAATTTTTCTTTCACAACGGCTACCATGTAATTTTTGAAATTGTCTTTCGTAACCACGAAAGGATGCCACTGAGCCCCAAACACGGTTCTGAGTTCAAACAAAGGATATTTATTTGTTACAAACCATGTTACTATTAATCATTAGGCAAAATTTCCACCAGAATATAACAAACAATAATTTCCTTTCTTCTTCCTTCCTCCTATTGAGTGTTGCCCACTGCCTCCTGACTCTGACTCCCCGAGGTGTCTGGGGTGGCTTCTGGGGTCATGGCAAAGATCATCCAAAACACTTCTGGGTTGTGTGGAAACCAGGGCAGCACCCTCTGGCGGCACCGTAGGACCCTGACGGGGCTACGTTTCAGAACACCATATGAAAATTGAATAAAAACTGAATTTAATTTTTAGAACATCCTTGCAGTTATTTCTTCATCAATGTATGGACTCAATATTAATCTGTCTCAACAATTCTCTTTCTTCTGCCAGCATACCCCTCCATTTCAGCCATTAAAGACATTTCAGTGTTCCCTAATGAAAATGGGATGCTATGGATTAAAGCTTCAGACTTTTACCCTAAAGAGATCCGGTTCAAATGGCCAGATTCGGTATCGTCAGAGACGCAGAGCGCCAGTGTGGACAAACACGGACTCTACAGCACATACAGCCAATGCAAAGTACCCATGGAGCACCTCAGAGACCCCGAGTTTGAGCTGCAGGTGGACATCATTCACGACTCCCTGGAATTTCCTTGTACCAAGCGAATAAGGGGGGGCATCCCTGGTAAGACGGCTTCATATCTCAGTATAGATCGAGGTTATCTGAATTGCATCTTTCAAAATTATTTTTTATTTCTATACTAGTTTCACCTGTCAATTACTCGTCAGTTTATTTTTTGGCCAGTTCTATATGTGGTGTTCTTGACGACTTCTCTTAGTTTTGTTGACCTCAATTAGTTTTCATTTGGAGAAAATTATTGCAGTTTAGTTTTTGCTTTAACTTAGAAAACGGCTAATCCATCCATTTGTACGGAGAGTTGTCTTCTGAACGTTATATACAATTTATGTCACATGCATTGTAGCCGTGTCCACATACCCTTTGGGAATGTGAGGCAACTCAGAGGGCTAGCATCTAGTGTGCCCCATGCACACACTTTCTCCTGAATTTGAAGGGCGTCCTGGCCTGGTAAGGATGCCAGCTGTCCCTCACACTAATTAACAAGAATCTGGCTTTCTAATGTGAACAAGAAATTCTTGCAATTTTCTCTTTATACAGAGAAAGAATGGCTACCATTACATCTCATTTCAGTGCTTACAACCAATAAACACAATCTGCATGAGTTCAGTGATCTCCATGAAAATATCATAATGGTGTTTTTATTATGGAGTCTTCAAATAAAGGCAACTGCGAATCAGGAAAAATGTTGAAAAATGATAAAAAAAAATGAATAAATCGTTTTCAGACAGTGTGAAAAAACACTCACCCAGCTATTTAAATTGGCCTTAAGTCATCAAGTGTTTTACAGCTCTTCTCCTGCGCATCTTCTTGCGTTGCCTTCTTGTGTTTAGGATCTTCTCCAATATTTTGCCTCATCTGATTTCCTCATCTGGTTTTGGGCTTCTTTTCAGATACTTTCCCCTTTCTTCTTCATAACTTCTCTTTTTAACCAATCGGCAGTCTTTTACGTTTGACCATGTGTCCATCTTTTGTGTATTTGTCTCACTGCTCCATTTCCATCTTCTGATATTGTTGCTAGCTGACTGTTTTCTTTTTCTGGTCATCCAAGATCACTAAATGAACAGACCTGCTCGAAGAGGTGGCTAACCTTACCTGCTGAAATGGAGGTGAAGGTCCACTCATGGCAGGGTTTAGAGTGCAGTGCTGTGTCAAATAGCTAGGCAAGAATTTGATAGGACACAATGGTAAGTGATTAAAATGAAATGGATCTGAAATCAATGAGAAAGGAGAGTGGGATGCACACAGAACATCTTGGCCATGGATAGAAGTCAGCATTGAGGACTAAAGCTTTGTCTTGTCTGTGATTGACTATCATGAACAAGTCTGTTTACCCTAACTAACCCTACTGACTACTCACATTTGCTTCTCTTTGTTGTATCCTAGGCATTGGTGGCATCCCACTTGTATCAAATGTGAAAGTGACCTCACACTTAGAGATTGGACACCCGTGTACTTTAAGCTGCAATGTGACAGAGTTCTACTTCAGTTGCAGACCTGAGATAAAGTGGATCCAGAAGAGGATTAGCACCGAGGAGATTGTCACCCGTGAAGAAGAATACTGGAAACCAGTAGAATCCTTTTCTGGCCCCTTTAAGAAAGTTAACAGCATCTCATATTTGGTGGCCCAGGCTGTCTTCGTCCCTACAAGAGCCAATATCCAGGATATGGACTTCATCTGTAGAGTTGAACACCCGCTGCTGAGCACACCCATCGAGCGACACACTCAACAGCTCAGCGCAATTGGTACGGTTTGTGTTAATCCTGCTAGTCTAGAAATTGATAACTTGAGCTTCTGACTATCCTCACCTCTACGTCTTTTAGTATACATTTTACTTTCTCGTATATGAAGTATAGGGAAAGTATTGTAATCGTCCAAAAATTCAACATTGAGATTTTGATGAATCTCGACATTTTAGACCTCCCTGAGTCCAATCTACTTTCTCGTAGGGAAAGTATTGTAATGGTTCAAAAATTAAATTTTTAGACCTCCCTGAGTCCGAGAATACTATTTCTGGAATTATGTCTCTGTCTGTGTGTGTGTGTAAACATGATGACCTGCGTACACTTTCACTTAGGTGAACCAAATTCTGCACACAAGTACAGTGCATCCGGAAAGTATTCACAGTGCATCACTTTTTCCACATTTTGTTATGTTACAGCCTTATTCCAAAATGGATTAAATTCATTTTTTCCTCAGAATTCTACACACAACACCCCATAATGACAACGTGAAAAAAGTTTACTTGAGGTTTTTGCAAATTTATTAAAAATAAAAAAAATTGAGAAAGCACATGTACATAAGTATTCACAGCCTTTGCCATGAAGCTCAAAATTGAGCTCAGGTGCATCCTGTTTCCCCTGATCATCCTTGAGATGTTTCTGCAGCTTAATTGGAGTCCACCTGTGGTAAATTCAGTTGATTGGACATGATTTGGAAAGGCACACACCTGTCTATATAAGATCCCACAGTTGACAAGTTCATGTCAGAGCACAAACCAAGCATGAAGTCAAAGGAATTGTCTGTAGACCTCCGAGACAGGATTGTCTCGAGGCAGAAATCTGGAGAAGGTTACAGAAAAATTTCTGCTGCTTTGAAGGTCCCGATGAGCACAGTGGCCTCCATCATCCGTAAGTGGAAGAAGTTCAAAACCACCAGGACTCTTCCTAGAGCTGGCCGGCCATCTAAACTGAGCGAGCGGGGAGAAGGGCCTTAGTCAGGGAGGTGGCCAAGAACCCGATGGTCACTCTGTCAGAGCTCCAGAGGTCCTCTGTGGAGAGAGGAGAAACTTCCAGAAGGACAACCATCTCTGCAGCAATCCACCAATCAGGCCCGTATGGTACAGTGGCCAGACGGAAGCCACTCCTTAGTAAAAGGCACATGGCAGCCCGCCTGGAGTTTGCCAAAAGGCACCTGAAGGACTCTCAGACCATGAGAAAGAAAATTCTCTGGTCTGATGAGACAAAGATTGAACTCTTTGGTGTGAATGCCAGGCATCACATATGGAGGAAACCAGGCACCGCTCATCACCAGACCAATACCATCCTTACAGTGAAGCATGGTGGTGGCAGCATCATGCTGTGGGGATGTTATTCAGCGGCAGCGACTGGGAGACTAGTCAGGATAAAGGGAAAGATGACTGCAGCAATATACAGAGACATCCTGGATGAAAACCTGCTCCAGAGCGGTCTTAACCTCAGACTGGGGCGACGGTTCATCTTTCAGCAGGACAACGACCCTAAGCACACAGCCAAGATATCAAAGGAGTGGCGTCAGGACAACTCTGTGAATGTCCTTGAGTGGCCCAGCCAGAGCCCAGACTTGAATCCGATTGAACATCTCTGGAGAGATCTTAAAATGGCTGTGCACCGACGCTTCCCATCCAACCTGATGGAGCTTGAGAGGTGCTGCAAAGAGGAATGGGCGAAACTGGCCAAGGATAGGTGTGCCAAGCTTGTGGCATCATATTCAAAAAGACTTGAGGCTGGAATTGTTGCCAAAGGTGCACCGACAAAGTATTGAGCAAAGGCTGTGAATACTTATGGACATGGGATTTCTCAGTTTTTTATTTTTAATAAATTTGTAAAAACCTCAAGTAAACGTTTTTCACGTTGTCATTATGGGGTGTTGTGTGTAGAATTCTGAGGAAAAAAATGAATTTAATCCATTTTGGAATAAGGCTGTAACATAACAAAATGTGGAAAAAGTGATGTGCTGTGAATACTTTCTGGACGCACTGTATCAGGTACAAAACGTTGATTTCTATCAACTTTTGAGCTATTTCCACAAACCTGAAGTGGTCCTTTTTTTATTCATGCAGCTTCAGAGTCCGATTTATTCAACTTTACTTTTATAATAATTGTTCAATATATTATTAATTTGATTGGATTTGTTGTTGATGGTTCTTTAATGTACATAATATAAAAATATAATCATTGCCATGTGGTTTACTCCTCAATATCCATTCCCCCCCTCGAGAAAGTCGAGCAGAGACCACTCCCGATTTCTTTTAGAAGATTCTAACTCTATTGTTTCAATTGGCTTGAAATTTTGCAATAGTGTATTTGATATCCGCTCTCCACTTTTCTTAAAAAGAGTTTAAAAAATCCTTCCTTTCCCTCAATTAACCAACATCTTCACCCCTGAGTAATTATCATTTAATCTGGAGAGAGGGCTGCATCAGTGAATTCAAGTTATTCAACTATTCCACTTCACTTGCATTTTAGTGAATTTTTGATGTTTTCTTATTTGAAGTTGACTGCCCTGTACTGCAAAAGGTGCTAAATATAATTTTTGCAGTAATATGGCCAAAAACAGGAATGTGCGTTAAGTTAATAAAATTTTATTTCATTGCTACTGAGACATAAAGCAGATTTCGCAAATAAAGGTTGCTATGAAGCTGCTCGGTCAGAACTAGGGGTCCCAGAGAGAAACAATGATATTGTACTCTATATGGCCCACAGAGAGATGTTGTTCACGTTCCTTCCCCTATTAAATACAAAGACTAAAGGGATGAAGGGTAATCTCATGTTTGGCCAGAGTGGTAACATATAATTTGAAATAGACCCCTTTACCTTAAGGAGATTTTTTTCTGCCCCAGATGCCATCCAGAAATTTTCTTAAATGACCCTCAGCCACTGGGGGGGCTTAATCTCTGGATCAATGCATGTCCATCATCCAACAAGAGAACTTTATTCTATAGAAAATTTTATGAACTATGGTTTTCTTCTGTGAAGGGTAGCCAATCAGGGAATAAGACTTTGTAACGAGAAGGATCCAATCAGGGACTGGCCACGTAGTAAGCCAATCAGAGCGCAATTAGAGTCTGCATTTTGAAAACTCTCCGGTTGCACCCCTCGACACAGTAACGTTGAGCTGGAGTTTTCAGAAATCTACGGCTCTGAAGAGCATCTTAAAAAGTCTCAGTTTTTAAATGAAAATGTAGTAGTGGGTACCGCCTTACAGAGAGTGAATCATGCGCAACAAATAAAAAATATTTCATTGTCACTTGATAAAGTCTTCTACAATTTGGGAATGATTATTAATCAACTTTCAAGCAAAAAAGCAAAATCATGGAATCATGATTACATCTTGCCTGAAGAAGGGTCCTGAGTTGCCTCGAAAGCTTGCATATTATAATCTTTTTAGATAGCCAATCAAAGGCGTCATTTTGCTTGACTTTTCACTAAATTCATAATGGCTAACACGGTACAACACCCTCGTACTACAAGCAAAAAAGAAAAACGATAAAGTCCACTCCAACATTTTCTGCTCTCTCATGGGAACTTTCATCCTCTCTGGTGTCTGTAAAACATTTTTTGACACAACTCTGGTACCCTCACTCTACATTACGCAATACAACAAACCTGATGAGTTCTAATTGACAGAAGAGTGGTGGCCCCTACACTTTGCTGTGGCATTTTCTCCCTGCTTAAGGTCTGTTTTTCAAAATCTTCATGACAAATTCTTACTTGTGCTCTCTTTGCAGGGTCAATATGCAAACCCAATGTCTCCAAGCTGAAGATTATGTTACTTTCAAAGACCTACATGCTGACCTGCACCATTTCCGATTTTTACCCAAATGACATCAAGGTGACTTGGTGGGTTCAGGAGAAAGACACAGAAGCGATTCTTATTGAAAATGGACCAAAGTGGAAAATAAATGTGTTAAATAAGACCCCTTATCGCAAGCCTAACAACCTTTACACGCTCATCGCTCAGGCGGAGTTCACCCCACGCATTTTCGATCTGACAGAACACAAAATAATCTGCAGGGTGGAGCATGAATCGATAAATCAGTACGTGGAAAGAACATCAGATATTTTGAATGGTATGTGTCTCTTTACATTGAATATATTTTTGAGCAGAGATAAATATGTGTATGGTATGCCGACTGGGAAAAACCCGAAAAATGGTTGAATGGCCCGTTAATTCTTAATATTTTCATACGTAAGAGGTTCTCAATCCGCGATGACCTAAGTGTTGTGAAATCAAGATTGTAATGATTCATAAACAGAGCAGTGCTTTTGTCTGGTGCCCAGTTATTCTGGTAGAAAAATGAAATTGTGTGCCATGTCCTGAACATCTCTCCCCAAGTCCTTTAGTCCACTATTAGTCGCAATGTAGTTTATATGTTATAATTCTGTAAGCAGAAACAGACAGAATATGGTAAAGTATTGGGGAACCAGCCGGGTACCCCATTTAACAATGAAGGTGCAAACTAAAAGGAACAATCAAAAATGTAGACTGTTTTGGGTTCGGTGTAGCTTCTTGCTCAAAAGTTTCTCCTTCGTGAATTTCTACTCTCAACATGAGTGAAGTCCAAAATCAGCAGCGATTTCGGGCACCACGGTTGTTTAACCTCGGAAGAAAAAAAACATTGATTTTTTTTTTCAATAAGAAATAATGTTATTATGTGTTGCAGAAGCATGTAAATGTCACATTGTCAACATAAATACAGTAATCCCTCGCTGTATCGCGCTTCGCCTTTTGCGGCTTCACTCTATCGCGGATTTTATATGTAAGCATATTTAAATATATATCGCGGATTTTTTGCTGGTTCGCGGATTTCTGCGGACAATAGGTCTTTTAATTTCTGGTACATGCTTCCTCAGTTGGTTTGCCCAGTTGATTTCATACAAGGGACGCTATTGGCAGATGGCTGAGAAGATACCCAACTTATTTTTCTCTGTATCTCTTGCGCTGACTTTCTCTGATCCTGACGTAGGGGGATTGAGCAGGGGGGCTGTTCACACACCTAGACGATACGGACGCTCGTCTAAAAATGCTGAAAGATTATCTTCACGTTGCTACCTTCTGTGCAGCTGCTTCGTGAAGCGACATGCTGCACGGTGCTTCGCATACTTAAAAGCTCAAAGGGCATGTATTGATTTTTGATGTTTGTTTTTCTCTGTCTCTCTCTATCTCTCTCTTTCTCTGCTCCTGACGGAGGGGGTGTGAGCTGCCACCTTCAACAGCTTTGTGCCGCGGTGCTTCGCATACTTAAAAGCCAAACAGCCCTATTGATTTGTTTGCTTTTCTCTCTCTCTGACAAGATCTGCTCCTGACACGCACTCCTTTGAAGAGGAAGATATGCTTGCATTCTTTTAATTGTGAGACGGAACTGTCATCTCTGTCTTGTCATGGAGCACAGTTTAAACTTTTGAAAAAGAGACAAATGTTTGTTTGCAGTGTTTGAATAACGTTCCTGTCTCTCTACAACCTCCTGTGTTTCTGCTCAAATCTGTGACCCAAGCATGACAATATAAAAATAACCATATAAACATATGGTATCTACTTCGCAGATTTTCTTATTTCGCGGGTGGCTCTGGAACGCAACCCCCGCGATGGAGGAGGGATTACTGTACAGTAGGGAAGGCATGTCGAGTGTCCACTGCTGTACTGATGCAGATTTAGCACACCTCCTTCGAGAAATATGTTTTTAGGCAGTCGGCAATGTGCAGCCTGTCATTGCATGTTGGAACAGTAGTAACGTGTTTCATTGTGCATTTTTGTCATATTTTTTCTGTTGCTTGTGCTTCTGAGTACAGAATGTCTGTGCCTGAACTGCATGATCGACACACCCATTGTGTTATTGTACACTACCGCAGTGCAAGGCTTAATTACTTCAACAAGTTACCCTGTCAGAAACATCGTGAACATTGCTTAGGGGGCAAATGTCTTTCTTGTCCTTCTACTTGGATCACAGTCGTTGTGCATTTTTGCCATGATGGTACTTGCACCTCAGTGATCCCTTCATAGGGCCGAATTCACCAGGCATATCATGGGGGTTTGGTCGTACAGTGCGATATGCATCAGCTTCACTATTCGTGTCAACGTCTGAAGACCAATTCAGATTGACATCACTATCGCTTGGTTCAACTGTAGCGAGTTCCTCTTAAAGTAGGATGAGGAGTCCGGAACACATGAAAATCTCCTATTCGTAAGGAAGAATTAATTCTATCGGGAACAGAACCAGACCGAACCTTAGCCCCAATTTGATCCCCTCAGCTGGCGATGTCCTTTAGGAATTTACAAAAGGAAATAACCACCCAAACACTTAAGTTATTTAAACAAACACAAATATATATTATAAACAACCAAACAAAATGACAAACACCCTTTAAGCAATCCTACCCAAATCCGGCACAACTAAACAAATACTAATAATTATGACCACCCCCTAGAACCCTTCTATAATGCACTCTCCAGAAAACGGCAAAAAAGGCAAGAAAGAAAGAAAGAAAGAGAAAGAAAGAAAGAAGGAAATAGGACCATTTACAGACAGCACAAATATATTCACAGCACATACATATATATACATGTATATACAAATATAAATTAGACATCTCCACATGTTCCCCAGTCCCTTTTATATCAACTTTGTTTTATGTTTGTAATCCAACCAGCCTGGGAAGTCCGCAGATAAATCCAGTGTACTAGCCAAATATATTCCTCTGACTCATTTTATATATTGTGGAACGAGCCCCAGACACAGACAGGCAGACATGTTCTTTTGCACCACCACACGTTTATTTACACTATTACTATTTACAAGTCTTTAAGTGCCACACAAACCCCCAAAGTCCAGGCCAAACCACACTGCCTCTTCTTCAGACCGCCTCCTTGTCTCTCTTGTCTAACCTCGTCCTTCTTCCACTCGACTCCAGCCTCGAATGAAGGGAGTCGGCCCCTTTTATCCGTACCCAGATGTGCTCCAGGTGTGAACTGGCAATCTTCCACCAACATGCCCCAGTGTGGTGAAAGTGCCGGCTGTCTTCCCGGAAGCACTCCGGGTGTTCCCTGTCTTCTTCCCCCCCCCCCAGTACTTCCTGGAGTGGCAGAAGTGCTGGGGTCCAGGGTCCATCAGGCACGGGGACATCCCCTGGTGGTGACCATGGGCCCCTACAGGGTTGAGCTTCTAAGCCCTGTACCCGTGGCCCCCAATACAACCAGGGCGGTCGCCCCCTCGTGGTCTGGATGAGGCATGAGCCCTCCTCCTGTCTCCCCGGGCGTCCCGGCCGGGTAGGAACCCCAGCCGGGTGCCACAATATATATATATATTGCAAAAGTTTTACTGTCAAATAATGCAAAGAGTACGCGACACGTGTTTCGCCCTAATTCATAATAAAAGAAGCCATCTCACCGGCCTGGCAACGACTCTTTTGTAGAATGTTGAAGTCCGCCTCACCCAGGTGTATTGGCGTTAACGTCCGTCTGCCAGCATCAAAAATACAAAGTAAAGCCGTGCGCTCCAAAGACCATTCCTGGTTAGCCAGCACTCTCCTTTTCCGTGCGCCTGAACCATTCTTGTTACGGAGCCTTATTTGCTTTACTGATAGCTTCCTTTTTATATTCACCTTCCCAGCTCCTTCTTAAACAGTCCTTCTCCTTTTTTAAAATGCGTGCCTCCTTCCCTTCGGTTCTCTTTTTCTTCATTCAACAGCGCGTTTAGGCAAGGACCCACAGTCGTGGTTTGGCCCCCTGCTCCCCTTGAAGAGATATCCTCTGAGACAATCATTCCCTCTGACATCTATTCCAAAGGGAGCAAACGGCAGAAACAGATAAAAGCACCTAAAACAGGTAGCAACCGTTACACAACTAATGGTTCCATTTCAGTTTGTTCTAAAACCAACTTTACAGTTTTTCAATAATATGCCATTTTTTTGTTAAAACCTCTGCCTAATTCATGAATACTGAGAGTGGCAAAACGCATAGAAAAATTCATGATTATTTTGTAGTACGATGTTGTTTCATCTGCGGTGGGCTGGCACTCTGCCCAGAGTTTGTTTCCTGCCTTGCGTTAGCTGGGATTGGCTCCAGCAGACCCCTGTGACCCTGTAGTTAGGATATAGCGGGTTGGATAATGGATGGATGGATGGATGGATGGATGGATGGATGGATGGATGGATGGATAGATGTTATTTCATCCACAAGCTGGCACCAGAATAGAGTCCCAAATGTTATTTGGGTGTAATGCTCTGCATCTCATCAAAACAGGTTACTCCAATTAGTACTCAGGGTTAACCATTTTTACATAGAATTCTGAGCCAGAGAGACGCTTTGGGTTAACGCCAAAGAGGTTAAATAGCTCCTGGAATGGAAGGGCCGTCCCTCAAGAAGTGATGTTTGTCCTCTGTTCTGCGGGGAAGAGAGAACGGGCGATTAGTGATCGCTTTCGCCTCTACAAATTGGTCAGCATTTTTGCCTTGGTCAAGGTGTTTTGATGGTACATAAGTGCTTGTGTGTAACAATTTACTGTTTGTTTCTTCTGTTATGTCTCTAACTAAACAATCGATATGCTGATTAATAAGGGAATGAAGGAGAGTTTATGTGAAATGAAATGACTTCCCACTTGGAAGACAGGTCAAACACACATTAAAGGGCATCAGAAAAGGAAATGACCCACAACGACAAGATGAGCGCAAGTCGTCATGCTAGTGTGGTGAATTCAGGGGCAGCTTGATTTGTAGTATCCTCTGTATGTTTAGTGAATGTCCCAGAAGGGTTATTTTTCAGGGGTACCTGTTAAACAAGAGACAAAAGTGTGATTTGGGGAGAAATATGTCTGATTTCCCATCCAGTCCCACCCAGAGAGGGCTGACACAGAGAGAGATGGCAGTCAAGAGACCACAATATACCCTGATCAACAGATGGCAGCACGTTACCACTAGCTGGGGAAGGTGAGGCCAACTTAAGAGATGACTAACAGTAGGCAAGAACTCTCTCACTCATCTTATAGAACCAGCATAGGGTTAAAACCTTAAAGGAATAGGCCTGGAGGTGGCCTGAGACTCCTTCACCTTGGAAGACTACTGAAAGTTTCAGGGATCAGGAATAAAATGAGATGCTGGAATGGTCCAGTCTAAAGTCTCCTTTTCCAAATTAGGGCTACTTCTAAATCTGGAAATAGTTCTGGAGCTCAGCCAGAAGTATCAAAAAGAAGAAATCTAAAGCCACCTCATAACAGAACACGAGAACAGAGAGGCCAAGTTTGTGAAAGAGCGAGTGAGAGATAGGAAGCAAGAAAGGGAGTATCTGGTGTTACAGGGAAGTGGGAACGTCGCTGAGTCACTCCACTCAGTAGACATGAGGGTCTTAAACCGTTTAAGCAGGTCCAGAGTGGAAGCACAATTTTGTTTATCATTAATTTACTTTGTAGTTGGTGCTCTCATCATTGTCTTGATCTAGTGTTTAGTTGAAATTTTTCAAAGTTTTCCTTGGTCTCAAAAAATATTTTGCTCTGGGGATTATGATGACCAAGGAATTTGCTGGTAATATTTGCTTGTTTTTAATGTGAATCATTTTTGACATCACTAACATGAAATTGCGTTATCCTGCACCACTTAGTAAGCTCGTTGTTAAGAATGAGTGGGTCAGTTGCTGGATGCCTGTCCCCAGGGTCGTCAGATGTGACGCTATAATAACTGGAATTTCGATAACCTGGTATGATTCATATATATGTGTTTTTTACCTTTTTATTATTACACTAGTCATTTAGCCCATTACAATAACGGGCGCTAGAACAGTAGTGCATAAACATTAGTAGGAACAGTCTATATTAAATGGCAAGGGACTTTGACCTCATTCTTTTTGTTGGTCGTATTTTTCTTTCTTTCAGCCTTTCTTTTGTTGATGTTTACTTGCTGAGCTGAACGTTCTTCTTGGGCTGCCGCCGTGTATTGTGTGTCTTTAATTTTCTGTGACAGTAATACTGTCTTGTACGTCCGTAATATACCTTTAGTTTTCTCAGGCGGTAATACAGGCGTGTGCATCGGTAATATGCCTTTAATCTCCTCTGACAGTAATACTGGCTTGTATGTGGCTGTAATATGAGTCACAGTATTGTGTACCTTTAATTTCCTCTCGCAGTAATACTGGTTTGTATTTCCATAAAACGCCTGTAGCTTTCTCTGACAGTAATATCGCGCATCACACCGTGCCCCACGCATGCGCACTTCACCAGAACAGACACACACGGACACCTGGACACACACAGGGATTTTATTAAAGAGGATTATCAACAGCCAATACTGTATATGAAATATAGAGTTTTTGTATATCAAGGATTCAGATTAAAAATCCATTTTGGGGTATCTTGCTTCTGTCGAAAGCTTTGTTTTCTTTTCATTTTTCCCCGTGATGCCATTTTTGTTTTTTCTGCTGGTGTCTTTGCCTTGAGACATTTTGTTTCACACATCGACACAATTCAATGTGCTGATATGTGACGTCATCCGGATGATGGTATAAACCAGCGTTTCTCAACCTTTAAGTATTTACGACCCGAGTTTTCATAACAGTTTTAATCGCACCCCCTAATGTTTTTTTGAAAGGAGCCCACTAATACCAATTTGTTCTTTTTTTAATTAATGATATATCATAGATGCATATTTTATTATACCTACTTAACTTTTATCGACATTTATCTAACTCTATATTTATTTTTCTAGTATCAGAATGTAGTTTAAGTTCATTTGTTATGGTTTCAATAGATGTATTTTTCATATTTTCGATTCTTGCTTTCTTTTTTTCACATCTTCGCGCCGCCCTTTTTGTTACTTCGCGCCCCCCTAGGGGGTCCCGCCCCACAGATTGAGAACTACTGGTATAAGGATTGTCCACATTAGTCTTTCAGACTCCAAGCCTGACGGATGTATCTCCTACTCGCTTTGCTAAAAAGGCTTCTTTTCAGCTTCTTCCAGTGAACCACTAACTTTCATATTTTGTTCACACTCTTGTTTTGGTGAAAAGATCGGTACTGGCTTCTGGTATGGACCTTGGCCTGTTCCCAACCTCCATACCTCTTGGTCGTAATCATCTTCTTTATCTTTGTCTCTTTTGTGTCAGCTTAAATAGCTTCAGTGTCCAAGTTTGCAGAGACCTCTAAAATTTGTCACTTTGTGAAATTTGTGAGAGTGGAATGATTTTGGCAATGATTTCTCTTGTGTATGACGAGTATGATTTTGTTTCACGTTTTGTGTTTTTGTTAGTAATCTTCTTGTCTTTCTGGTCTGACCACAGTTTGCCTTATCATTTATATCCACCATCTCCTGACTCCCTTTCTCTGGTTCATCGACAAATGCGTGATAGACAAATGCGCGCCGTCAAAATCGCACCGACAAAAATGCGATAATTAGTAGTATAAAAGCATAAAAAGTTCTACTTAAATATGGTTTGTAAAACTTAATGTAGATGTCAATATTATGAGATATGAGAAATAAAACATTTTGCTATATATTACATGATACCTGGCTACATATTATTGGGTCAGCACAGTCAATAGGCTTTCCACAGCTTGTTGATACGGAGATTTTGATTTTTGCGATCTTGTCGGTGCGATTTTGTCGAAAATCAGTTTGCGGTTTTGTCGGCATGCATTTGTCGGTCGCGCATTTGTCGGCACGCATTTGTCCATCGCGCATTTGTTGGGTCACTCCTTTCTCCTATAAAAGCAGTTGTTTCTCACTGTAGCCATTACACCTTTTGTGGAATTTTGCTTTCTGTATTTGATTTTTATTAATAACATTATTTTTGACGGCACTTTGTCTCATTGTCGTCATGTTGGGTGGAGTATGTTGTCTTCTGTTATTAACATTATCATCTCCACTTTAATACTTTTGCTAGAAAATTAATATTTTTCTTAGTAATTTTTCCTTCATGCACATTTCCCTTGGATATATTAGTTTTTTGTTTTGTATTTGGTTAGATAATTTTCTACACTCATTTAATCATTTTGGTAGAACTAATAAGTTTTGAATGCCTTTGTAATAGCACTATTAAAATTCACATTTTTTTACTTTATTTTTTTTTCTTTAGCTTCCAGTGAGTTTGCAGACTTTCAAGCACATTATGAAACGGTCATCAGTTACTCTTTACCCTGAGGAGACCACCCAAGCAGCGGAGGATTATGACCATGAATGACCCAACCTACAAGGGAAGTGGCAGTGGTATGGAGTCGAGGCTTTGGAACGAATGGACTTGTGACTTTGAGATACAAGAAGGTGGTTGGTTTTGTTTGAAAGAGCTTATAACCTGTTGGGTCAGTGAAGGGACATGAATTCATTCTGGCATAGGTGCCCAAAAGCTGCAAGTGTGGTGATGGAGGGCTGACTCAGCAACATTGCACTGTGGCCAACACACTGTAAAAATGCTCTTCAGGAGTCAGTAAAGGACGTATGAAAGCTCAGTGATGTGGATCAGCTGACGCCACAAGGTTCAATCGCACACTGGTTCAGTGGCAGACCACCATGCAAGGAATGGGAGAGAAGAACCAAGTTGAGGAGAGTCTGTCAGGTGCAAACAAGAGAAGGAGTCAAAGGCAAAATAGTCAGTAGTATTTGGTAGTATTGGACCTCTTTGTGAGAGTCAGACAAAATTCGGGAAGTGCATCAGATGATTCATCTAGGATCACGCCATCGAAGAATAATTTATGACAGGACACACCATGAAAGCTGCTACAACACACACACTCTGGATGTATCATTAAATGGATTAGGCACTTCATATCGATGTCAGGCACCAATCGGCTTGCTGAATGGGAAGTTTTATCTGTGATGTCAAAAGTGTTTATGTAATTTGTATGAGCTTCAGATATAAAATCAGGGACACCATACACTCTATGAGCCATCCCCCTAGAACAAAAGGACGGCATTCCTTTCAGATACAAAACTTGGGTTGGGCTGGAGGACTGAGATATGGCTAAATAGGACTGGTCACTAAATCAGGAGATTGAACTACAACACCTCCATTGGTCCATGAGGTAAACAGGAAACTAAGGGACTTTCATAAGTTTGGTCTCATTCCCTATACACCCCTCTCTCTGTTCGCCATTTACCATCCCAAGTGGGCCAGTCCTCTTGTCGGCCATATTGAGACAGGTCATGCTGCCTGTTTCTGAAATCTTCATGGCCCCATTTAAAGGCCATGATAGAGCAAACTGCACGTCGGACTAGAGACCCATCAACAGAATAAGACAGAGAGTCACCTGGTAGTCTATTATCAGGTTGTATTATTGCTACCAAAACTCATTGTATTCGTTGTACTATTTTGGAAATATTATTTATAGTGCATGAATAAATAAGTGACTTTCTCTTCTGCCTGATCAGGTGCTCTATATAATTGTCTGGGGTTACAGATGTAAATGAAAGGGGGGAGTACTGGACTACAATATGTGACAGTGTGGTAAGAGTATGGAATTTGAGGCAAAGGTCTCCATAATAAAAATTATAAAGGTGGGGGGGATGCCTTGATCCTAGGACCCCACCACAACAAAACAAACGTGTTGAGCATTATAGGAGTATACACACAAGTCATGTGTTTCCAGCACAATTAAATTTTTACTTGCATGTCTCCTAAGAACAGTTGACACAAATACAATACAAGAAATAGATAAATAGTATAGATGTGGATAAAGTTTTTGATACTCCTCAACAAAGAAAGAAGAACCCACCATTGTCTCTGAAATAACTTGAACCTGATAGAAGTCATTGGCACTCATCATTGTTTATTCCGTATTTAACAAAAATCAGCCTTTGCTTTAGAGTTCTGATTCTGCAGAAGATTTTAAATAATAACAGAAAGGAAAATGGCATGGACAACAAATGATGGGACACTTAACCTTAATTTTTGTTCCACAACTTTTAGAGCTGGCAGTCCCTTCAAACAAGTGATTCCTGGAGCTCTCCGTGAGACTCCTGCTCCTGTCCACAGGTCCTTTGGCCCACTAGTCTTGAGCAAACTGCTCCAGATGGGTCAGGTTTAAACAGGGTCTTCTCCAGACTGTAGATCTTTAGATGTAGATGTTCCTTAGGATTCAAATCAGGGCTCCTTGAAGGCCACTTCAGAACAGTCCAAGGTTTTGTTTTTAGCTATTCTTGGGTGTTTTCAGATTTGTGTGTCGGCTCCTTATCCTGTTGGAGGATCTATGACCTGGGATTGAGACAGAACTTTCTGACACTGGGCAGTACATTTCGCTCCAGAATGTCTTAAGATTTCATTGAGTCTTGAAATTTCATTGTTCCCTTCATAGACTCAAGGCACCTTGTGCCAAACACAGCAAAGCAGCCCTAAAACATAAGCGAGTCTCCTCCACGTTTCACAGTAGGTCTGGTGTTCTTTACTTTGACACCTTCATTTTTTCGTCTGTGGAAATGGCACTGATGTGACTTGCCAGAAAGCTCCAGTTTTGTCTCACTTCTCCAAAGGACATTCTCCAAGATGCATTGTGGGCTTGTCAATATACTTTTGAGCATATTCCAGTCTGGCATTTCTTTCAACAGTGGAGTCCTTCTGAGTCCCATGTTACTGAGCCCACTGCTACTCAGAAAGTCATGGATGTTGCGATCAGACAGTGATGGACCCTGACCTTGGAGATCAGCTTGTATCTCTTTGGAAGCTGTCTTTGGCTTTTTGTCTGTCAATCTCAATATCCTTCTTCCTATTCTAAGGTCAATTTTCCTCTTGGGAGGTTGTCTACAGTCTCATGAACCTTAAACTTCTTTATAATATTTGCCATTGTTGTCACAGGAACATCATGCTGTTTGGAGATGGTCTTCTAGCCTTTGTTTCACATGATTGTCTGTCATTTATCTTCTGATCTCCTCTGAGAACTCTCTTTTGTTTTCTCTGGTCCATGTTCAGTGTGGGACACACAGAGACACCAAACATCAAAGTGACGACTTTTCTCCTTTCCAATCAGCTGAATGACTGATTGCACAATTGGAGACGTGTGTGATATGAATTCGAGAAAATGGCCAGTTTAAAAAAATCACTCAGATCCAATTCTTTAGGATCTTTTCTATGGGGAACCAACAAGTGTGTCCAGGCCAATTTAGAAGATCTTTGTAGAATAAGCAGTACCTGATCTTTTTTCACACTTGCTTTGCTATACTCAATGACATGTCAAAGGCATTCAGGTATACAAGGGACAACTGAATCACTTTTCAGGGGGCATACAGCACCTTTACAAGGGGACCAACAAATTTGTCCATATCTGTACATCTCTCAAACTCACAAACATGAGAAAGGTAATCAGTTCCATGTACTTTAACAAATTCAATCAGTACTTCACACTTCTGGTGCCAAATCTGCAGTAAACGTTCAATAATATATTTGCATTTTTACTAAGGTGCACTGCTATAGACAGATCCAATGCAAGCTTGTAAATTCAGCTTCTTGATACTTCACTTCTTTTATTCAAGATATTATTTTCAAAAACAGTTCCTTATAATAAGGAGAGCGTTAAGGGCCTTGTGTCTGGCATTTGTGTCCTTCTGGTGTAGTCACATATAAGCGGGCCACTTCTTGCAGATCCAGTATTTATCCTGATCACATTTCAAACTTTGTATTTTCTTTCCAGTCAGACAGGCACAGCTTCCTTTTCCTATAAAATCAGAACTGAAGATATAGAATTGAGGATAAATGGGAAGAATATAAGAGATTTAATGATGATCAGGACTCAGCAGTTAGCCGGCAGGGAGAGCTATAAAAAATGTAAAAGTTTAAATATCTAGGATCAGTGGTAGCCCAAGATGGAAAACTGGATGCAAAGATAACCCACAGAGTGCAATGTGGATGGAATAATTGGAATAAGGAATTAAGGCAATATAAGGTTTATAAGACAGTGGTAAGACCAGTACTGATGTATGGAGCTGAGACGATGACAGTAAAGGGGGACACAGGAGAAGAAGTTGGATGTGGCAGAAATGAGAAGGTTGAGATGGACGTGTAGAGTAACAAAAAAGGACAGAATAAGGAATGAGGCATTCAGAGGTACAACAGAAGTGGGAGAGAAATCTAAGAAAGGACAGGAAAGTAAGCTCAAGTGGTATGGACATGTGATGAGGGGAGACGATGAAGATGTGGGCAAAAGATGGATGGGAATGGAATTACGGGGAAGAGAAAGTGAGGGAGGGGGGAGGGGTGGATAAAGTAAAAGAAGATCTGAAGGAAAAGAGTCTGACTACGAAGGAGGTGCAGGACTGTGCTGTATGGAGAAGGCTGACCCCACATAAAAGTAGGAAAAGATGAAGAGAAAGAAAGTGTGTATTCAAAGTATAATGTGTGTCCATCTATCTCTCCGTCTATAGTATCTACTATATCTAATTCTGCCAACCACACTAAAATATCTATCTATCTATCTATCTATCTATCTATCTATCTATCTATCTATCTATCTATCTATCTATCTATCTATCTATCTATCTATCTATCTATCTATCTATCTATCTATCTATCTATCTTTATACTGATATCTTTCAACATATGCTATCCTGCCGACTATACTAAAACTATCTATCTATCTATTTTGGTGCTGTTGGATCAGGACCACTATGCACTCTTTTGCACACTTTTGGACTACTGTGCACTCTTCCTGTTTCAGCTTAACTAACTCGCAAAAGCTGGGAAAGATTTCATATTCAAATATGGAATTGGAGACAGAGAACTAGAAAAAGTAAAGGCATAGTCGGAAAGAGGTAGATGTTGGTATAGGAATATACATACAGTATGCTATGACACAAGGGCCATATAAATTGTAAAGAAGGCCAAAAACACAGGAGGAATGAAACCTGAGCTGAAACCAAAGCATCGAGATTGAAGAATAGGTCAGTGGATGGAAGGTGCTTAAGTGTTACCTCAAACATAAATGGGGAGCCTGGATGTAGTCTGTGTGCACCATGAGAGCACAGCTAACAGTTGTAACAGACGGGCCGCTTTAGACGAAGCCTCTCACCTTGTTGAATTGAAAGCCTGTCCATCGATCCACTTCCAGTCCACTTTTCTTCTCAGTCCAATCCAGAAAGATAAATGAACTCTACACTGCTGACGGAGAAGATCCTGCAGGAAAAGCAACTTGGTTAATTGTGAAATGGCTGTTGGAGGTCTTTTTGCCCATTAAACAAACCTGCATGTCTTTGAGATGTGGAAGGAAAAATGGAATACCAGGAAGAAAATCAATGCATACATGAGGAGAAGCGGCAAACTGCAGATAAGGACTGACTGGACACCACAATCAAATCCAGGGTGATGAATCTGTAGGCCAGTAGTCTACTACCTGGATTTATTACACTTAAAGTTACTTGCCTCCGTATGGCAGATTGACGGCTCTGTTCAAGATTTACTTCCAGCTGCTCATTAATGCTGTGTATAACCAATCAGTTTGGTAGTGCAATTTATTAATAGTTATTCATCTGTGGTACTTAAAATAATCATTATAAAGTATGCTATCACAAGATGAAAAACATGCAAGCATAAAAAACAAACAGTTGTCCTGAGTGTCTGGCACGCTGCTGTCTCTCGACTTACCAGTTCCTCTTGGTCTTCCATCACGTAGAGCTGAGCTCCTCGTGACGTGCAATCCTCTGCACTCGTGTTCCACATAGTTTTGTTTGTTGAAATGTAGTAACACTTGTCTTTGTAACGCACCCACCATTCGGGACAGGGCTCGGCTGGGAATTAAATAAAAAGCAGTTATGGAAAATCTGAATGAATAGAATATACAGTATGCTGTTTGTATCAAGCTTGATCATAATACAGAACCACAGTGCATTAAATTCAGGATCCAGGCTGTCTACGGTGTCTTGACAATCAATTCAAGCCTCCATGCCTGGGGGCAAGAGCGGTACCCTAAAATGTCCACTCTGTTCAGGAAGATCTCACTGGTGCACATCCTCAGAAGCTGCCCTAAAGCCATGGGGGAAGATTGGCACCATTGGCACCATGACCAGGTACTGAACGCAAGTGGCAAAGAGCATTGCAATGGAGTTTACCACCGGCAAACAATGTGGCCAGAGGGTGCACCTCCTTCATCAGAGCTGGGATACAACCCAAATATCAAGGTAGATTGTCATCATCAACCTCAGAATGGCTCAACACAGCATCAAACTGGCTGTTTCAAGCTGACCTGGGAAACCCACCCACATAGCAACAACTTCACTGAGGCCAAATGTGGTCCTTCCTTCCGTGTCCTCAAAGCAGGCCATTCTTATTCAGATGACAGTTTTCTGGAAGGACTGCATTGAGGAGATGAATTAGCGAAAAAGGGTTAAATACCAGAAGCTGATGGAACAAAGCCAGAGGTGAGAAGAAGAAGAAGAGGAAGGCATTGCATTTATATAACACTCTCTAAGGCACTCAGAGTGCTTTACATAGAGATGGGGAGCCACGTCAACCACCAGCAAAGGGCAGCATCCACCTGGTCATTATGCACCAGTATGCTCACCACACATTAGCTGTTAGCTGCTTTATTTACTGGTGCTCCCATAAAATAACCGCACAAAACAAAACAAGGCAATATTTACATAAGATTTACAGTATCTAACTACTATATTGTAACATTATCATACCTCCCACATTGTGTATTACCTCTCACTAAAAATCTCCATTCTTTCCCCAAGGAGTTCTTTATATACCTTTGCCTCCACCCTGTCAGGAGAAACTATTTTATATCAATCAGTCAATCAATCAATCAATCAATCAAGACAAAACAAATCCCCCCATCAACCCTCACACTCCCCTAGTCAGACTTCTCAGGTTCTAACTAAATCTGTATAGAAAGGATTAGTTGAAGTGAAGGCAGAAACAAAATGCATCGGGAGACAACCATTGAGGTTTTAGTAAATAAAAGACGGAAAGAAAACTGCGACTTACTCTTTAGTGCCATAACAGCAATGGCAGTGGCTGCTGCCAATAGAAGGCACACAAAAATAACAATAATAACACCAACAGACCACCTGCATCGCATTTCTGTGGGACAAGAAAAAATAAACACAAAAATAACAAATGAATGTGTAGCAAATATAGCAGATAAATATATCTCATAAAAATAACTAAGATAGATAGATAGATATTTTAGTATAGTAGGCAGGATAACATTATTAGATAGATAGATAGATAGATAGATAGATAGATAGATAGATAGATAGATAGATAGATAGATAGATAGATAGATAGATAGATAGATAGATAGCAATGTTATAATGAGAGACAGTATTTTAATCAACGCATTGTCACACATGTGAGAATGGGAGGCAGCTAAAGGGCTTGTAATTCCCAGTCGGACCAGGGGGTAGCAGAGTGCACTGACCCTTTTTCTTTTTTCCCAGCAGACCAAATGCAGATAATTCCAGCTGGGCCCTGCAATGTCACTTCCATTCCACCCATGAAGACGTCACTTCCTCCCTCCATCTTTTAAACCCACCATGTTTGTACCAAACCTCAGTTCTGTTTTGGACTCTTGTCTGTAAAGACCATTTTCTTGCAACCTTTTCGCTTTAGCAGCCATTTCTCAAGTATACAGAAGGCTGCCCCAAACCTCTTTTTTTTTGTCAAGGGTCAATTATTTATCACAGCATACAAACTCACTTGATCCGAGATTGTGTTCTATCTTAATAGGTAGGAAAGGGTTTTATGAATAGAACTGAGAGATAAAATAAAATTTGTGTGGATTCAAGCATAAAAAAACGGCCACGGAAAAAAAAATCAGATTTTTAAAACCTGGCCTATGCACTTATATACACAATTTAGCCTTTATAAAATGACAATCACTTGTAAATATGAGTTTGTGAATGTACCTTGACGCTTCTCTGCCTCATACAATATGCAATTACGACGCTGCAGACGTTCATTGGCTCTTAGGGCAGCCTCACTCCTGACATGTCGAGACTCTGTCTGTCCCCTGTGCTCCTCGATTAAGTGCCCAAGGTCAAGTGTGGCATTAGAGCATCATTCTGCATTTTTGGGGCCAGGAAAGGCATAAGGCACCAGCGTCGGAATGGGTACTTGCTATTACCTGGCACATGGTAACGTGATTGCTGTTAGAACAAATAGTAAAGAACATATAAAACACTGAGGTCAGCCAAATGTAGTTTGCCTCAAAATAAACGTATCACGGAATGACCAAGGCCACAGAAACGTGATGTTTGTCAATGTCATCTTACCAACACATATGACCACAGCTGGCACCACCATCGAATTAGACATTCACCTATAGGGCACAGATCACAATTGGGAGAAAAACTGTGCCACTCAGGTTAGCTACTGAACACTTGGTTGGCACACTTATAAGCCTGGCCTATGGCGCAAAATAACCTACAGGATATGACTTTGCGTTAATATAATGGAACAGCTTACAGTTAACAAAAGCAGCGTCACTGTCGCTAGATGCCCATATTGCAATATAAGTGCAGTAAAGAGATTTGAATACTTTAGGAGACACTGCTGCAAACTGCCATTTTATGATAACAAAAATATGTCAAGTGTTAATGTCTGTACACCCACACCTTACGAAAAACTGAATGCAGCACCTCCTCAGTTAGTCAACAACTTTCAGCACTGCAAAATATTCTTGACCTATTGGCCAGTCAGTCCTTTGAGAAGTGACAACAGGTAGCTGACTTAAACTGACGAAAAAACAAAAATGTTCTGTAAGATATTGGTCAGTTTCAGTTCATGCCACTAGATGGTGCTGTTATGCTTGAATTCATTGCTTGTTATCAGTGTGGAGATCACTGAACCAAGCACTGAAAATATAGGAAACCTTTTTTTTTTATTTAGACATATTCATCTTTGTAGAATTTATTATCACAACATAAAAAGTTCCTCAGTGAAAATGCGCAGCAACGGAAATTCAATCTGTACATCATGTTATCATGGGTGTCATCAGTGACGTGCAGTGAGGTTCATAGCTGGTGACTCCTTCAGAGTCATCCATCCATCCATCCATTATCCAACTCGCTATATCCTAACTACAGGGTCACGGGGGTCTGCTGGAGCCAATCCCAGCCAACACAAGGCGCAAGGGAGGAAACAAACCCCGGGCAGGGTGCCAGCCCACTGCAGTGCACACACACACTAGGGACAATTTAGGATCGCCAATGCACCTAACCTGCATGTCTTTGGACTGTGGGAGTAAACCAAAGTACCCGGAGGAAACCCACAGGGAGAACATGCAAACCCCACGCAGGGAGGACCCAGGAAGCAAACCCGGGTCTCCTTACTGTGAGTCAGCAGTGCTACCCACTGTGCCACCGTGCCAAACTTCGGAGTCAGATTTACAGATATATGAACCCAAAAGAGTTGCTTATTCACTATTCAACTGGCAGCATGCACACTGACTGCTGGTTACGTTTCATATCTCATCAGCATTCTTTACACACACAGGTAAGGCGCATATCTGGCTAATAAAGAACGTAACATTTATAGCGGAGAGAGCGCATTTGCTCCTCACCCTCCATGCATTCTAAATTTACTGTTGCAATTCCACAATTCGTACTCATTAATAAAAATAAAAGTATAGAGTGGTGTACAAAAAAATGGATTTCAATTTTAACCTTAATTTTAATATTTAGTTGTTTTTAAAAGCTTTTAATTCTGACGCTTTAATCGATTTTAATAGACTGTTCAGCAAAAGGATAACAAGAAAAAGAAAATAATATTTTACTTAAGGTCAAAATTTAGTTTTAAATTTTGGATTTTTTTTTTCTTAGTCTGATCCCATTTTTTTTATAAAGTTGAAAACCATTTATGGTCTTACCTTTATTTGTAAATGAAGTCTATGCTCCTATCCTTCTCCACGAAAATCTGCATCACTTTCTTGTAAAAGTCATCCATATTTTCCTTAAGTTTTAAAAATCTTCATATTCCATTTTGGCAGTCAGTTGGAACAGACAATAAATAAACGGCCCGTTGCCATGCACTTGACTTTCTGATATCGCTAACTTATTGCTCTGTTTGGCTCACATGCGCCCCCTGCTGTGTGACGCGGTACTGTCTACCTCACCTTGCGCCTTTTCACTGCGGTTTTATGTCCAATCAGCAACACTAAATATGTCACACATGTTCATTAAAGATATTAGCCAGGCGGTGGAAAGTCAGGGTGTACAATAAACATGTCTGCAAACCTATAGAGAGACAGCGACAGGCACGCGCCACTCGCACGCATGTGAGGGAGAGCGCAGTCCGAGGTGAGGTGAGGTGAGGCACCTCACGTTTCTCCCTTGTATTTAAATAGGAAACGCGCCAATTCAGCAATTTTGATTATAAAAATAATCAAGATGATTGGAATCATACAGAAAATGAATTTATAGCACATACCAGTGGACAAATTTACTTTATGTTATCATTATTAGTTTTTTACATTTCATGATGACGTAATCTGCCTTCCCTGACGGCACATCCCTGGGTGTCATCCGAAATGTTGCATACATATGGGTCATACTTGCTATAAATATGCTGTGACAGATAAGGGGGGCGCTGTCGTTCCCTTGAACCCTCAGACCACACGTCAGACACCAGATAAAAGTCCAATATGACTTTATTTTATAATAATAATGTGCACCAAGCACCCTCCACTCCACAATACTCATAAATAAACAATAATCAATAATCCTCCACTCCCAGACGTGTTGCCACCCTTCCATCCAGCTCAGTTCCACTCAGGGATCTCCCACAGTCCTTTATAGAGTCCGTGACCCGGAAGTGCTCCTGAACCCCTGTCCATGTGACTTCTTAGCACTTCCGGCTCAGATCCAAAAGTCTTCTTTTCAACCCGGAAGTACGTCAGTCTTTTTGTTCACGTGATTATGACGCACTTCCGGGTCGTATGCAAAAGCCTTCCTGCTCCTCCCTGCAGCGCCTTCTAGGGGCCTCCTGTGGTATCCAGCAGGGTTGTGGATGAAAACTCCAATGTCCATAATTCCCTGCTGGCATTCGGGGCACCTCCATACTGCAGGGAGGGCTCCATCTGGCGGCCTGGGGGTATTGGCCAGGATGAAAGGCCGGCCATACCCCACAATGTGCATACTTCCTCGTCGAGTTTTCTTTTACAAATCCTACTGTTTGTGTGGGAAGTTGTGTACTCGCATTTTCGAGCCTCGTTTTGTGAGTTTGCAACTTTACTACTTTACTACAAAGCATTTAGCCAGTCTTTCGTCAATCCTAATCACTAAAGCACAGTTCAGAAACCTCAATCAGAGCATTAATAATTCACTAAGAACAGAAACAAAAATGATAGCATGATTTGTTCCTGCCTTGTGCCCTGTGTTGGCTGGGATTGGCTCCAGCAGACCCCCGTGACCCTGTGTTCGGATTCAGCAGGTTGGAAAATGGATGGATTTGTTCCTATGAAGTTCATATGAGGCGAACAAAATACCGTTACGTACTATGATGTCAGCTGCTGTGCTCGCGGGAGAATCGCCATAGCAACAGGAAGCGACGAACTCAGAATATGGTGACGGCTGTGCAAAATCAGGATGAAAAATAACAAAAAATAAAAAGTAAACTTTTAATTAAAGAGATATAGAAATACATCACAAATAAATTCCACAAGGTTACAAAACAGTGGAAAAGATATAAATAACGTATGTAAAGACTCCAGAATCGTGACAGAGGGAGGAAAACCAATATGTGTTAAGGCCAAAGTGTGGGTGTATCTTTATTTTGTTAATTTATTTGAAGAGCGTCTGTAATGAGATGTCAAGCAAAATGACACCTTTTATTGGTTAACTAAAAAGATTACAATATTTTGCTTAACTTCTCATTACATCCATAATGGCTAACACGGTACAACACCCTAATACTAAAAAGCGTCTGTAAAAAGCCACATTTTCCCCTGAGGTCAAATAAAGTTAAATCTTATCTCATTGTATCTAATCTAAAACTGCAGCAGCAGTCGTGGTCTGCGTGGAGTCAGCTCGATCTGTCCCGGTCGGTGCGGTCACAATTTCACAGCGTCTGTTATTCTACTTTAATTTATTAGACTCGGGGCTGCATTTACACAAGCTAGAGGAAGCTGTAGAGACCCCATTTGTCAAGCGTTAAGACAACAACTGACAAGAATGACGAGAAGTGTACAAGAAACCCACGGAGTCGAGATAGATTGGGGTTAGGGGCTTTAAAATCTACCTTTAATAAGTCATCAACAAGACATTTACTAAAAGGGAAATAATACGCTTCCGGTGACTAAATGCATTTAATTCCCTAAGTTAAAATACTGTTTTAAATGAAATACAGTTCGCAAACTAACGGGATTAACCCTGATGAAGCATATAAAACCAGCCAAATTTATAATTTGTTTGTTTTTATAACTAAAAAAAGTTTACCTCAATTTCTGAGAGCTTCACTGAGACCCTGAGATGTTGCTTGCTCAGCATGCGCCTACATACGTCCAGAATAGACCGGACGGGGAGATCAGGTGCTGCTGTCCAGAAGCCTCAGAGTCACTCCTCCCTTCAGATCCTTGAGAGGACGACGTGTTACAATCAAATCAAAGTTTATTGAAGCAGAATGTAATATTCACAGAGGGCATCAATGCCATCCTGCATGTGGCATGTTTTCTCATTCTGTCACTTTTTATGTTCAATAAACCCAGGACTCATGGCCTCTTTTTCTAAATAAGACAGCACAGAATAGGAACTTATATCTACTGTGGTTCATTTTTATTTGCACACTCTTATACATGTCAGCCAACTCAGCTTACAGGAGAACTGTGGCTTTCCTTGGGGTTGGGGGATAGAAGTCAAGGAGAGGTTATCAGTGATCTCATATCAGGTGGTGTCTGTAGATTGATGATGTGGTGGGGCCACAAGAACCTCGGAGAGAGGAAGACGTTGACAGAAGGGACGCAGCCTTTCTGAGAAACTATGCAGCGAATGTGTGTGTGTGTGTGTGTGTGTGTGTGTGTGTGTGTGTGTGTGTGTGTGTGTGTGTGTGTGTGAGAGGGGAGGGCCACACCCAGGCGCAAAAATGCAGCACTTATAAGACCCCGTGCTCTGCTTGAATCAGCTGGTCGGAGTGTACGGTGGCTGGAGGGACTCAAGAAAGATCCTGGCTTGAATTAGTGCCTGTATGTGACTCCTAGGAATTGCATGAGAAGAAGACATGAGAAGAAGTTGTGAAGTGTTCTACATCTACACCCAGCAAGGAGTAGGAGTTCATGTTTGAGAATGGACAACGTCACGATTTGATGGTACCCTGAGCCACAAAATGGCACTCATGAAGGTGTTTGTAGTTTCCTTGGAAAACATGATGATGCTTTGTAGCTTTTTCTGCTTCGCCACAAAGGTAGTAATTATAATAATACTACAAGCACTTTGAGAATGGGAAAGATTCTATATTCTTTACATTTATATAGCACTTTTCTCACATCTCAAAGCATTTTAAATAGTGTGGGGAACAGCCCGGACACAGACAGGTAGACACGATGGTTTCACCACACACACGTTTATTCATCATAATATTTACAGTGGAAGTGCACAAACCCAGTGCCTCAGCACCAATCACCCCTTTAAGTCCTTGGCCACAACACAATGCCTTAATAGTCTCTGGTCCGCCTCCACTCCTCTCCACCAAGCTTCGTCCTCTTTCACCCGACTCTTGCCCCTGACTGGAGGGAGGCGGCCCCTTTTATTCACCCCAGAAGGGCTCCAGGTGCACCTTGAGGGCTCGTAGCCACACCCCTGTGTGGCGGAAGCTCCAGCGGTGAAACCGGAAGTCCACCGGGTGTCTCCAATTCTCTTCCCCCCAGCACTTCCCGGTGTGGCAGAAGTACTGAGGTCCAACACTCCCAAGGCATTGGGGCGCCCCCTGGCGGTGACCACGGGCCCCTACAGGGATGAGCTTCCAATCTCTGTACCCGTGGTCCCCACAGCAACCAGGGAGGATGCCCCCTCGTGTTCCGGAGGATCCACAAGCTCTCCTCCGGTCCTCCTGGGCGTCCCAGCCGGGCATGAATGCCCGCCGGGCACCACAATAGTTAGTGGAAGCCTCTTCAACCACCACCAATGTGCAGCATCCACCTGGATGATATGACGGCCGCCATTTTGTGTCAGTACGCTCACCACACATTAGTTATTAGGTGAAAGGGTGATAGAGATAGTTAGCCATTTAGAGACAGGAGATGATTAGGGGGTGAGAATGACTAGGCTGAGGTGGGCAGTTTAGCCAGGATATCCGAATACACCCAACTCTTTACGAAGGATGCCCACGGATGTTCAATGACCACAGAGAGAAAGGACCTCGTTTTACGTCTCATCCATCCGAAACGACAACACCATTTTTACAGCACAGCGTCCCCCATCACTGCAAGGTTCAAATTCCATTCTCTTAAAAAAAATGTTAATTCGCCTTTACTAACACTCCGCCTGTAGCAAGGAACCCACAGGAATGTGCATTTCTGGGGGTCATTCGCCAGGTGATAATTGTGTGCACAATGCTGGACTCTTTTCATATCTTAGGACAAAGGGTATTGATGAATAAATGACCTATAAATGGCGACCCACTGCACGACACCGATTGTTCGCGTCAACACACCTCACTCAGTTTTAGCGAATCACGACGCATCCCCTGAACTGTCATCTTGCAATCTCTGAGGGGTGGTCACCTTCGGCTGGGAACCCTCGTAGCGAGTTAGTAAACCTCTCCTAAATCCTGGTAAAGTTAGTAGTCTCTGAAATTAGGAATATCAATACATTTCCTTTACTCTTACCACTAAGGGTAGGACCACATTTGCATCACAGAGATTTCTGAGCCACTTAGGAACATTTCCCTACTCTGGGACATGTGATAAATATGGACAGAGTTCATGAGTGCAGATCCGGCCGCATGAATAATTAGGAAGTGACCATGACATTTCTATCAGACGGTTGTGGCATGCGCCCTCTTCTACGCGGTGGTGTGCTGGGGAGGCAGCATAAAGAAGAGGGACGCCTCACGCCTGGACAAACTGGTGAGGAAGGCAGGCTCTATTGTAGGCACGGAGCTGGACAGTTTGACATCCGTGGTGGAGCGACGGGCGCTGAGCAGACTCCTGTCAATCATGGAGAATCCACTGCATCCACTGAACAGGATCATCTCCAGACAGAGGAGCAGCTTCAGCGACACACTGCTGTCACTGTCCTGCTCCACTGACAGACTGAGGAGACCCCACACTATGCGACTCTTCAATTCCACCCATGGGTGGGTAAACATTAACATTATAAAAAGTTACTGTCTGTTATACCTGCATTGTTATCACTCTTTAATTTAATATTGTTTTTTATCAATATGCTGCTGCTGGAGTATGTGAATTTCCCCCTTGGGATTAATAAAGTATCTATCTATCTATCTATCTATCTATCTATCTATCTATCTATCTATCTATCTATCTATCTATCTATCTATCTATCTATCTATCTATCTATCTATCTATGACAGAAAAAAAGATCTTTGGAGCTGCATGGAAGAAGCTGTGGAAGACTGGAGAGGTGGAAGCAACGTTGGAGGAAACTGAGGAAGGAGACGTCCCCCCCAGTAAACCTCGCATGAGGGAATGAAGGACAGACACTGTTTTATACTTCGTTTGGCTAGAAGCACCAGTGTTTATAAAACCCATATGAAAATCACACAGAATTGAAGATCTAGCAACATATTGTCATAAAGCAGAACCTGTAAGGGACAGTATTTAAAGGAATTTCAAATTCTCAACAATAAACCCTTAATTCCCAAAAGCAGGAATGAAAACGGATATTCGTACATTTTCAATTTCTATTCAATGGGCAAACTGCTACATTGTATTGTCAAGAAGCAGTTGACATGATTCATGATAATGATGATGACTACTCCAAATCAGCCAGCGTAATACCCAGTGTCACACACGTGTGCATAGGAGGCAGCTAAAGGGCCTGAATGAGATTAGTACCAGGCCAGACCAGGGGGTGGCAGAGTACATTGACTCTTTGTCTCACTTCTCTGCAGGTCAGTTATGGGAAATTCCGCCTGGCTCTGAGGACATCACTTCCCTAATGATGCAACATCCGGTTCCCCTCCCGCCCCCATTGATGATGTCACTTCCGGTTCTGGGGCCAATGATGACAACTTCCAGTCCTGCCCCTGATGACACCACTTCCAGTTCCGGCCTCATTAATGATAGATAGATAGATAGATAGATAGATAGATAGATAGATAGATAGATAGATAGATAGATAGATAGATAGATAGATAGATAGATACTTTATTAATCCCAAGGTGAAATTCACAATAATGCATTTTATTTATACAAGGCGCCTTTCTGAGACCTCAAGTACACCGAACAAACAATAAATAAATAAATAAAAAGACACATTATAAACAACTTAAAACATCAGAAAAAAACAGAAGATATAAAAATTAAAACCAAACAAAGCCACTGTAATCATAAAGAAAAAGCCATTTTAACTCTTTGAGGGCTGAATATTTTTTCCAGTTTTCTGAAAAGCACACAAAGCAAACGGTTTCACACACAAATCAATATAAAATGTCTTTTGCTGCATGCCGCAGCTGGGGTTGGCCCCACTCGGCGACTCTGGCAGCAGCTGGGCAGCTCAATGACCAACATGAATACGCGGTGGGCCAGTTGCCTGGCTGTCTTCGGGCAGTGTGACGCAATCTGGTTTGTAGCTCTTGTCATCGTAAGAGGCGGTCATCCCAGGTGAACGCTGGCGTAGGTGCATTAGCTACACGGACATGTTCGGCACCACACTCAGCTGATGCTGGCCTCTCACTGTTATTTTCGATCTCCAGATCACTTACAGTACATCAAAATCCGACAACTGAGTCTGACTTAGCGATATGATATGCAAGACTTCGTCCACGGAGTATTTTGCTTTGCACATTCGCTTTGGTCTCTCATCAGATATTGATGCCATGTGAGGGGTTGTTTGCTGTTTGCTATTCATGCACTCGCAGGAAATCTTGAACAGATCAACGTAGCTAACTTTAAAGACCATCGAATTAAAACCTAATAGCGAGTTTTGTCCCAGTTTACAGCTCATTACCGTCCTCTACCCCTGAATTTCAACAAAAGTCAACATCCGCCCTGAAAGAGTTAAACAGATGCGTTTTAAGTTTACATTTAAAGGTCGATTTTTTTGAGCTCAGTAGGTAATGAATTCCAGAGCTTGGGAGCAGAACAGCTGAATGCTTCGCTCCCCATGGAGGTTACATCACTTCCTCTGCTTGCCTTTAAAACGGCCATATTGATCATCTCAGATCATTTCTGTTCTGGACTCGATTCGATACACTTCATTACAACAATTCATCTAAATTTTGCAGCCAGGAAATAATATACGGGTGGCTGCACCAAACCTTTTTTGTGGCTTTTGTCGAGTTTGTGACACCATGTAAACACAAAATTGTAGCAAGCACGGGAGTTGCCACCAGATTTACAGTACATAGCAAAGAAGCCGCTACGATTTTAAAATTATAATAGAATCAGGCCAACACCTAAGCTCCACCGTACTTCCCCCCTGCCACCCGAATATCAACAACACCCCAGGAAATGACCCAGTTAATGAAAGGAGAAGCTGCTGATGAAGTTGCTTGGAAAATGGCACAATCGAGAAGTCCCGCCACACCTGGTGTATATAAACCGCAAACTACCAGTCCCACCAGCCCCTCCACGTCAGTGCAAACCTGTTTAAAGGCACTGACCCCAATTTACAAACAGGAATCGGTGCAAGATAGATAGATAGATAGATAGATAGATAGATAGATAGATAGATAGATAGATAGATAGATAGATAGATAGATAGATAGATAGATAGATAGATAGATAGATAGATTTAGTATAGTTGGCAGGATAGCATAGGTTGAAAGACATCAGTATAAAGACAGACAGACAGACAGACAGACAGACAGACAGACAGACAGACAGACAGACAGATAGATAGATAGATAGATAGATAGATAGATAGATAGATAGATAGATAGATAGATAGATAGATAGATAGATAGATAGATAGATAGATAGATAGATAGATACTTTATTAATCCCAAGGGGAAATTCACAGGTAGTTATTCACATTTAACAACCAGTCAACAGGACATACTGTACTTACATACAAATAAAACCCCCTAAGTGTCCCGATACAAAATGATGGCACTTAACAACAGAAATATTGTTAACTAAGTCAAAACCAAATCAAACCTAAAAAAAATAATACCAAAATTAATGTGGTACCAGAAGGGATCCTATTGTGTTGGGCCCTTGAGCAAGGCCCTTAACCTGAAGCAAGGTAACAGAATAATTAAAAAATATTTGCTGCCCTACCTGCCCTTCAGCGCCGTTCCTTTGTATTCGTTTGTATGAATGTCTCTTAACCAGCGCTCCCCCTCTCGAGTGCGTTCCCATAAAGCCCGCTTCTCAGACTCTCCTGTTATTTTCGAGGCACCTTTCTCACCTCCTGTCCAGTTTTCTTCTTGTCATTTTCCAATGTGACTCTTCCAGAGTGCTTCATAATGCATCTTTTCTCCACCTTGTGTGTCCCACACTCGCACTTCCATGTCACCAAAGCCAAGCTGACCAATCAGATTGCTCAGAGGGACTGGACACACAGGCCTTAATGTTTTATTATATAATACATGAGAGCCTGGCCTCGTCTCCAGCCATAATCAGCCATAATCAGCAATAAATCCCTGTAGGAACACTGGGGCTTCTGGGTTGCTCTAGAAGGCCATTCAGCTAGAAACATAAAGGACTGGAGGTGCAAGAGTAGTGTAGAAATTAAAGGAGTTATTGTCTGCACTCTGGGATCGACGTCTCAGAATTATTTCATGTGGGCTTATCAGCAAGAAAGTTCTTCTAAAAAGAATGATCAGGCCATCCCACGGACCAACTGGCACAAGCTCATGGACCACCAGTGATGTATGGACCATACTTTGGGAACCACTGCAGTAGGTTTCTATTTTTCAGGACACCACAGGCAATGCTACAAATCCAATTCTTGGACTTGTTGAATCTTCTTCTGAGGACAACGACAAAGCCCTGGCGGTGTCAACAGGAGCATTCATTGTCCTGAAGATCCATAGCTGACGTCTTGAGAGCATCAAATATTGTGGCGTGTTACAATATAAGAATGTTCTTACAAAATAACACTGAGTGTATGCACATCAGTTTTGGTTTGTATCAGACGAGCACATTTAAAGATTTTGGGCACGATAACATATGGAGTCATTGCTGCCTAAGCCTGCTGAGCTCTTTTGTGGTTTGTTGACTTCATGTTGAAGAGTGGAAGATGGAAGATAGACGATTATATTTTAAGATTTTTCAGTGTGATTAAGAAACACATGAGTCACATAAAGGAAGCTGCTCTACTATTTATAATCTGAAGAAAGGGCGGCTGCTCGGGCCTACTTGAAGGTCTACGGAAGCAAGAGAAGAGTTTGGACTAAAGTATAAACAGAAGTGAACCTGACGGAAACAGTAAAGATATGCCGACAGACAAAGACAATAAAGGGGCTCAAGCTTTACTGTTACATTAGTTTTTACAGAGCAGGTCAGGGACAGAGATCTTTGTTGGTGTGTCCGCACCATGTTTGGGGAAAAAAATCAAATTGTCCTCCCATTACAGGATGAGTCTATCATTTTAATAGGGAGTCTTAAATGTGACCAGTAGCAGGCTGTTTTCTAGTTTTATTTTATTTATTTTTTAAGTGTGAAGTTTGAATATACATTAGGCTCTCTATATGAGTTCCAAACCCTGTGGAAGAAAAGGCCAAACTACATTGACATTTATGTGCTTAGCAGATGCTTCTATCTAAAGCAACTCACAAAAGAGGTCAACACAGTCGAGTAACATCAGTCTGCGGACACTTTAGGGATAAGTGGGACAGGGCAAGGTTATAAAATTGATTATCACACATGAAAAGCTCAGACTAAAATACAAGTGAGTTTACAAATCCTAAATTACAAAACCTAACAGCTAATAGGACAAGGGTGCCAAGTTGGTCCTCACAAGCGAGGAGCTCAGAACAAAATACGGTTGAGTTACAAGGCCCAGATTTATAAAAGCCTATCAGCCGATATCAGTTAGACCGAAAGTCGCCAAACAAGAGGGGCTTTCAAAGTTTCTTGAACACACTGAGAGAGTATCACAGTTTCGAATGGAGGTGGGAAGCTCATTCCACAAGCCAGGAGCTACCTAGACTGAGAGTTGGTACCACACAGAGGTGGCATCAGCAGATGACTTTCATTGGCAGATCTGAGTGCTAACTGAGTAGAAGACTAAGAGAATGTCAGGTTATATAGCGCCTTGATGTGTGGAGTACAAGTCACAGGAGGTTCTGCTCAAGCTTTATAAGACACTGGTGAGGCCTCATCTGGAGTACTGGGTGCAGTTTGGGTCTCCAGACTACAAAAAGGACATAAAAGCACCAGAGAAAGTCCAGAGAAGAGCTATGAAGAAAGACTAAAAGAGTTGAGGCTTTTCATTTTTAGCAAAAGGAGATTAAGAGGAGACTTGATTGAAGTGTTTAAAATTATGAATGGAATTAGACCAGTGGATCGAGACAGCGACTTTAAAATGAGTTCAACAAGAACACGGGGACACAGTCCCACTTCTGCTGAATGAGTTACTGGCTGAAAGTGCTCAGCATGAGTGTATCAGAGAGAGGACCTGCAGCATTGTTCATAATGGTTTCCCATAATTGAGCCTGTAAATGGAAAATTGCACAAAGTGCAGCTTTTTTGTGACCTGTTTTAAAATCTGTTTAGCACATTTGAAAAATCTCTCCTGTAAAACTGCTAATCACCAGTGTGAGGACGCTAGAGGTAATAATATTATGCAGTTATTCATTCCGATATCTGCTCATCTCAAGTGACGCTTCTCTTAAAAGATTTTAAGTTTGGTATTATTCAAATCAAAATTCTTTCTTCACAAACATGGTACCTGTATATGTCAGCAGCTACCCCATGTGCATTTTAGAAGAGGCCAGTACTTGGATGGGAGACCCACCAGGAAAAGCTTGGGTTGTTGCTGGAAGAGATGTTAGTGAGGCCAGCAGTGCCAATAAAAGATAAAAGATTTTTTTTTTTTTTTTAATCTGGGCCGCTCTTCATGAAATAAATTTTAAATAAGAGAAGAACATTTACATATTGTTTCAACCTCGGATACCTGCTTAATCTCGTTCAAGGTTGTGGTGGTCCAGAAAGCCCTTCACAAGGCTCAGCCATGTTCACAACAGTGGTGCCAACTTAGAATTGCCATTCATTCCTAATACACACATCTTTGAAAAATCGGGAAGGAAAACTGGAGTACTGAGAGGAAAACTCACACTGACATGAGGAGAACATGCAAACTCCAGAAAGACATAAGAAAACATGAAAACACCAGAAAGACATAAGCCAAATCTACAGTGCATCCGGAAAGTATTCACAGTGCATCACTTTTTCCACATTTTGTTATGTTACAGCCTTATTCCAAAATGGATTAAATTCATTTTTTTTCCTCAGAATTCTACACACAACACCCCATAATGACAACGTGAAAAAGGTTTACTTGAGATATTTGCAAATTTATTAAAAATAAAAAAATTGAGAAAGCACATGTACAGAAGTATTCACAGCCTTTGCCATGAAGCTCAAAATTGAGCTCAGGTGCCTCCTGTTTCCCCTGATCATCCTTGAGATGTTTCTGCAGCTTCATTGGAGCCCACCTGTGGTAAATTCAGTTGACTGGACATGATTTGTAAAGGCACACACCTGTCTATAGAAGGTCTCACAGTTGACAGTTCATGTCAGAGCACAAACCAAGCATGAAGTCAAAGGAATTGTCTGTAGACCTCCGAGACAGGATTGTCTACAGGCACAAATCTGGGGAAGGTTACAGAAAAATTACTGCTGCTTTGAAGGTCCCAATGAGCACAGTGGCCTCCATCATCCATAAGTGGAAGAAATTCGAAACCACCAGGACTCTTCCTAGAACTGGCTGGCCATCTAAACTGAGCAATCGGAGGAGAAGGGCCTTAGTCAGGGAGGTGACCAAGAACCCGATGGTCACTCTGTCAGAGCTCCAGAGGTCCTCTGTGGAGAGAGGAGAACCTTCCAGAAGGACAACCATCTCTGCAGCAATCCACCAATCAGGCCTGTATGGTAGAGTGGCCAGACGGAAGCCACTCCTTAGTAAAAGGCACATGGCAGCCTGCCTGGAGTTTGCCAAAAGGCACCTGAAGGACTCTCAGACCATGAGAAAGAAAATTCTCTGGTCTGATGAGACAAAGATTGAACTCTTTGGTGTGAATGCCAGGCGTCATGGAGGAAACCTGGCACCATCCTTACAGTGAAGCATGGTGGCAACATCATGCTGTGGGGATGTTTTTCAGCGGCAGGGACTGGGAGACTAGTCAGGATAAAGGGAAAGATGACTGTAGCAATGTACAGAGACATCCTGGATGAAAACCTGCTCCAGAGCGCTCTTGACCTCAGACTGGGGCGATGGTTCATCTTTCAGCAGGACAACGACCCTAAGCACACAGCCAAGATATCAAAGGAGTGGCTTCAGGACAACTCTGTGAATGTCCTTGAGTGGCCCAGCCAGAGCCCAGACTTGAATCCGATTGAACATCTCTGGAGAGATCTTAAAATGGCTGTGCACCGACGCTTCCCATCCAACCTGATGGAGCTTGAGAGGTGCTGCAAAGAGGAATGGGTGAAACTGGCCAAGGATAGGTGTGCCAAGCTTGTGGCATCATATTCAAAAAGACTTGAGGCTGGAATTGCTACCAAAGGTGCATCGACAAAGTATTGAGCAAAGGCTGTGAATACTTATGGACATGGGATTTCTCAGTTTTTTATTTTTAATAAATTTGCAAAAACCTCAAGTAAACTTTTTTCACGTTGTTATTATGGGGTGTTGTGTGTAGAATTCTGAGGAAAAAAATGAATTTAATCCATTTTGGAATAAGGCTGTAACATAACAAAATGTGGAAAAAGTGATGCGCTGTGAATACTTTCCGGATGCACTGTATAAACTGCAAACAGACATGAGGAGAACATACAAACTCCAGGCAGACAATGACCAGTCACAGGTTTCAAATTCAGAATTTGCCATGGATGAGGCAGCTGTGCTGACAACTACATGATTTTAACAGTTTTGCTCTCCTACTTCTACAATTAATAATAGAAAAATAGATAACAACAGAAGTGTCCCAGCCCATACAAAGCATAAAATACTGCTGACTGGTACCTTAAAATGTTTACCTGTAATAACAGCAGTTCATATAATTAACATATGTAATAATTAAACATTCCCCCATCCAGAACATTTTTCTAAATACATTACACAGACAAAAATGCCTTTGCAAGTAATAACATTCTTTTTTACATTTTAAATCTTTCCAGCTCCTAGACATTGGAACTCCCATTTAATGAAATGAGATCATACAGAGCACAAGACAAGTACAGTTTTAGTGCACGCCATCAAGTGAATGGCCTGCTTTGTGAAAATTTAAAGGTGCTACCTGGACGCTGCTGGCTGGTATGATCCGTTTGCTGAAAGGGAATGTTCAACTCAGAATATTGTGCATTAAAATACACTTCCATATCTGACATAAGCAAATATAAGATGAAGTGCTTGAAACGCATCTTAAATAACCATTGCAGGAAATGAGGCCTGCTGGAAGGGAGCCAATAGTTGACATCATCTCTTCACATTTAAATTACACACACACACACACACACACACACACACACACACACACACATATATATATATATATATATACTGTATATACACTACTGTGCAAAAGTTTTAGGCAGGTGTGAAAAAATGCTGTAAACAAAGAATGCTTTCAGAAATGGAAGTGTTAATCATTTATTTTCATCAATCAACAAAATGCAGAGAATGAACAAAAGAGAAATCTAAATCAAAGCAATATTTGGTGTGACCACCCTTTGCCTTAAAATCAGCATCAGTTCTTCTAGGTACACTTGCACACAGTTTTTGAAGGAACTCGGCTGGAAGGTTGTTCCAAACATCTTGGAGAACTAACCCCAGATCTTCTGTGGATGTCGGTTTCCTCACATCCTTCTGTCTCTTCATGTAATCCCAGACACACTCGATGATGTTGAGATCAGGGCTCTGTGGGGGCCATACCATCACTTCCAGGACTTCTTGTTCTTCTTTACGCTGAAGATAGTTCTTAATGACTTTGGCTGTATGTTTGGGGTTGTTGTCCTGCTGCAGAATAAATTTGGGGCCAATCATACACCTCCCTGATGGTACTGCATGATGGATAAGTATCTGCCTGTATTTCTCAGCATTGAGAACACCATTAATCTGGACCAAATCTCCAACTCCATTTGCAGAAATGCAGCCCCAAACGTTCAAGGAACCTCCACCATGCTTCACTGTTGCCTGCAGACACTCATTATTGTACCACTCTCCAGCCCTTCGACGAACAAACTGCCTTCTGCTACAGCCAAATATTTAAAATTTTGACTCATCAGTCCAGAGCACCTGCTGCCATTTTTCTGCACCCCGGTTCCTATGTTTTCGTGCATACTTGAGTCGCTTGGCCTTGTTTCCACGTCGAAGGTATGGCTTTTTGGCTACAACTCTTCCATGAAGACCACTTCTGGCCAGACTTCTCTGTACAGTAGATGGGTGTACCTGGGTCCCACTGGTTTCTGACAGTTCTGAGCTGATGGCACTGCTGGACATCTTCCGATTTTGAAGGGTAATAAGCTTGATGTGTCTTTCATCTGCTGCACTAAGTTTCCTTGGCCGACCACTGCGTCTACGATCCTCAGCATTGCCAGTTTCTTTGTGCTTCTTCAAAAGAGCTTGAACAGCACATCTTGAAACCCCAGTCTGCTTTGAAATCTTTGTCTGGGAGAGACCTTGCTGATGCAGTAGAACTACCTTGTGTCTTGTTGCTGTGCTCAATCTTGCCATGACATGAAACTGTCTTCCACAATCTCACCTTGGTGGCAGAGTTTGGCTGTTCCTCACCAAGTTTTAAGCTGTTTCTGTTTCAGTTAATGACTGTGTTTCAACCTACGTGTGACATTGATGATCATTAGCACCTGTTTGGTAGAATTGGTTGATCAGACACCTGACTAGAATCCTACAAAATCCCTGACTTTGTGCAAGTGGACCTATAAGAATTGATGCTGGTTTGAAGGCAAAAGTTAGGAACACCAAATATTGATTTGATTTAGATTTTTCTTTTGTTCGCTCACTTAGCATTTTGTAAATTGATAACAATAAACAATCATTATTTATATTTATAAAAGCATTCTTTGTTTACAACATTTTTTCACACCTGCCTAAAACTTTTGCACAGTACTGTATGTGTATGTGTATGTGTGTGTGTATATATATATATATATATATATAGAGAGAGAGAGAGAGAGAGAGAGAGAGAGAGAGAGAATATATATATATATATATATATATATATATATATATATATATATATATATATATATATATATATATATAATATATACTTCAGTGGGAGGCACGGTGGCACAGTGGTAGCGCTACTGCCTCACAGTAAGGAGACCTGGGTTTGCTTCCCAGGTCCTCCCTGCATGGAGTTTGGATTGGATGTTCTCCCCGTGTCTGCGTGGGTTTCCTCCCACAGTCCAAAGACATGCAGGTTAAGTGGATTGGTGATTCTAAATGGTCCCTAGTGCGTGCTTAGTGTGTGTGTACACCCTGCGGTGGACTGGCGCCCTGCCCGGGGTTTGTTTCCTGCCTGAGATTGGCTCCAGCAGACCCCCTGTGACCCTATGTTAGGATGTAGCTGGTTGGATAATGGATGGATGGATGGATATATTTCAGTGTTTAATATATACTTCAATATCTACAGTGGCCTCCATGATGTTTGATACAAAGATACATTTTTTTCTTGATTTCCCCCTCTGCCCCACAGTTTAAAATTACAAATTCAACAATTCAGACATCGTGATTGACGTGCACACTGTAGACTTTCATTTAAGGGGATTTGCACACATTTCGGTCACACAACACTTTTTATCCACGGCCCCCCCACCCATTTCAGGGTACCATAAAGTCTATTTAAGATGTCACATTTAGGACTCTGTCACATATCCCTTTCATGCAATGGCTACTTGAAGCCTGCAATTCATAGACATCACCAGTTGCTGAGGACCTTCAGGGAATACGGTAATGGCAAATAGACAGCAATACAATGAGTGTGTACAAAAAAATCAAATATGAATAGAAATGACAAAAAATGGCGGACGAACCCCGGCTGAAACAGAGCACATGTGACTTTTACCGAGGAGAGGTTTCCGTCTGACCACTCTGTCGTAAGGCCAGGATCGGTGGAGTGTTGTTGAAATGCTCGTCCTTCTGGAAGTTTCTCCCATCTACAAGCAGATTTCTCTGGAGCTCAACCAGAGTGACCATTGAGTTCTTAGTCACCCCTCTTACCAAGGCGCTTCTCTCCTGATTGAGCAGTTTGGCCAGACAGTCAGCCTTAAGAAGAGATCTCTTCCACTTAACAATTTTGGGAACCTTGAATGCTGCACACATTTTCTGCATCCTTCCCCAGATCTTTGCCTCAACACCACCCTGACTTTAAGCTCTGTAGACACGTCCTTGAACCCCTTGGCTTGCTTTTTGTTCGGATACACATTGTCAACTGTGGCACCTTAAATTATTGTGTGCAATCAGTCGAATAGACCATAGGTGGGCTCCAAAACAAAGTGGAGAAACATCCAAATGGGATTCGCCTGAGGCAGATTCCAAGTGACACAGCAAAGGGCCTGAATATTTGGGTCACAGTTTTCTGTTTTGTCATCCTGGGGTAATGGGTGTAATTTGATGAGAGGAAAAAAGGTGGGATTATATCTCTCAGCTGGCCTGGGAACGCCTCGGGATCCCTCCTGGAGGAAGTGGGGAAAAAGGGACATCTGGGCATCAAATCTTAGACCGCAGCCAACGTGACCCAAAAACGGAATAGTGACAGAAAATTGATGGATGGATGGATGGGTGGAAGGAAGGAAAAATGAATTTAAATGGTTTTACCAGAAGGCTGCAGCAGGTCTGAATGAAGCCATTTAAGGTGAAAAACCTCAGAACGTCTTGGACACAACGTTTGCAATTTTTATTTGAAATGGTGCTAATGTTTAGTGCAATGGTATTGTTTCTGAGCACAGCGGGTGGCTGATGGGGTCTTTGTGGTGTCGCTATGGTCTGAGGACGCGGCCATTTCTGTGACAGTTTATGGTCTGGTTGGTTGCTGACGTCAGAGTTATAAAAGTGTATGGTAGATATTTTATAAATTTCCTGTTATGATCAGAGTTTAAAATAGTTCAAGTTTTGAAACATCGCTATGGTTTAGAACTGTGGAATACTGTAATAACTATATTGGTGCTGTTTAATGTGTTACTGTGGTGAAGTTAACTTTATGTATGATGGCTAACATTTAAATTTGGGTTGTCTAATTGGTGCAAAAATGTAAAAAGGCTAAAGAAACGGCTAAAGAGATTCAGTTATTAAGCAAAAAACCAAGATATACTTCTACTTGTGTGGGTAAGAAGAACATTTTAAGTGATTAACGTTAAGCATTGTGATAGACAGAGCACATGGGACTGGCCAAGGTTCCTTACCTGGATGGGAGGCCAGCTCTTCAGAGGCACAAGAAGGAAGGCAAGGATCATCGAAGTGGGTATGCTGGTATCCCAGCGGGGATGGACCAAGGAACAATACCCGACCGGGAGGCCAATGTGATGGAAGGACAGGGGGAGACAACATGCTCCTCCAACACGTTAGGCGTCTACTAGTGAGGACTCCCACAAGGCATGCTGGGAACTGTAGTGTCATGGGGCGGCCTCATTGGGTTCCATGGATACTGATTGGGGCTGCAGTCCCGGGTCTCAGATTAAAGGAGGCGCTCTGCCTCATCCAGGTGAGTCCTCACCTTGGAGGAGTGAAGGTAAGGAAAAGAGGAGAGAAGCTAGTTTTGGTATGGTGCTTATACAAACCGTGTGAAGGAGCCTTTGTAAATGTAAAGGTATCCATCATCCACATCCCTATCAGCGTCTCTTCTCTCCGAGTCAAGAATTTGTTTTTATTTTTGGGTCCGACTGGATTCCAGGATTGCTGTAGTTCCTTGTTGTAACAGTGAACGCTGTCATCTCTGACTCATCCTCTTAGATCCAGGTGGCCAGTTCATAGAGCTTAGGTTATGAAGAAAAGCCAACAAAGCTGGAGTTAAACAACAACCCTTTGATTCTCCCTTGTGTCGCACTTCACTTCCACTCTCAATCAGGCCTCACCCCCCTGTAAAAGCACACAATACTCCATTTTACTGTATATGACAGTAGACAGAAGCAGCACACGGCATTGCTGGGCCAGGAATGTTCAGCTGTGCTCATTTTGTCTGCTAATTTGGCTTCAGTCCATTTGGATATTTCACTTGTTCTGAGCCAGCAGGTGGCACTGGTGTGCAAACCATAACACACTGGAAACAAATCAAATAAAATTAAAAACAGTGGGATCCCCAAGGTCAAAATGTTGGGTGCCAAGTTAGTCTACCTTGTCCATATGGTTGGAGAAAAAAACAGGCAAATTTTGGTCCAGAGGGGTCAAAGCGTGTAGGGTTTTGTAGGGAAAAATAAAAATACAGTATAGATATGCAGTATATTTATACACACAAATGCACATCATAATAGTCAGCATATTTATCTGTGAAGCTGAATGGATGCATGCGTAATAACAGGGTAACAACGTTTGCATAAAGCAATTTAATTAAAGAAAAGACAGCAGGTCTGATAATATTATATTACATTTACTATACATTAAAGGCTTTGATTATCACTTAAAAATATGAATAACTAAAGTAGACACACATTTAAAAATACAGTCCACATATTAGCCATTAACTTTTTTAATTTATTATTTTAAACATCCACTGACTGTCCACCTCATTAAGTGCATCTCTAAGTAATGAGACTGCCTCCGTTTCTCTGTCATGGAGGTAGACATGGGAATGCTGTGTAGGTGTTCATGAACGGCATAGATCAATGTGTGTGAACCTGCGTATTCTTCAGCGTTCGGTCACAGCGAGCCATAAGTATCGTCATGGCGGATGAGGAAGACGTTCCTGTGAACATGCGGCAGAGGTTTGTGGTTGAATTTTGCGCTATGTTTGGGCAGAGCGATAATTAAAACTCTGGAAATGTTACAGCACGCATACGGTGATGAAACAATTAGCTGTGCTGCTGCATTTCAGTGGTCGAAGAAGTTTAAGGTCGGCAACACGTGAGTGAATGACGAAGAGCGTTCGGTGAGGCCAACCACCGCGGTCATGAATGTCAGCATTGCCAAGGCTAATGAACTGTTGCTGTTATGGCAGATAAAGAGAACATTCCTGTGAGAGTACAGAAAAGGTGTGTGGTTGAATTTTCTGTTAAGTTTGGGAAGAGCAGTAATGAAACTCTGGAAATGTTACAGCAGGCATACGATGATGAAACGATTAGCTGTGCTGCTGCATTTCAGTAGTGGAAGCACTTTGTAGTCAGCAACACACAAGTGAATGACGAAGAGCGTTCAGGGAGGCCATCCACCTTAGTTACAGATGTCCACATTGCCAAGGCTAACAAACAGCTGCTGTGATGGCACATAAAGAAGACGTTCCTGTGAGAATACATTCTTAATATAATAAATACATATAATAATGTGAAAGCACTTGGGCTGCTAAATCTTTTAGTCTTACCCCTTCTGCGACTGAACTGTGCAACTTGTTTAAGTTTGCCGATTTGATTTATTGTTAATTTTTTCGGGTGCCCTCTCTAAGCAGGCCTAACAAAGTGGTCACCCAGCACCTACTGTCTGCACACTCATCCCTCAAATTCATAAAAGTGACAAAAGCAATGTGTTCTACATACCTCCCCAGAATTCCACGTAACACTTCTTTATACAGAATCTGCAGCACACTTTCCGCAGTACACTTGTGTGTTTACTTACACCAACACTTTTATAGGCAGATCCACTGCAAACAGCTTTTTTTTTCTCCCACACACCCTTCTTTTCTTGTTTTGCAATATCTTTTTTTTGTGGTAACAGGTCTGCGTGATGAGGACAGCATTAAGGGTCTTGTGTCCAGTGTTTGTCTTTCATAAATGAGTGGCTGTCATCTCGCAGATCCAGTGATGAATCATACTACAGTTGAGTTTTGTCATTCCCTTCTGAGTCAGACAGTCGCAGTCTCCTTGATCTGTTGAATCAGAAATGAACCTGAGGAAACACAGGGGAATAAAAAGTGTTGAGAACGTCTTACCTTGCTTTTGCAGTAAAAAAAAAAAAGCATTAAGTGTAAAATAGAAAAACTACATTTTAAGGAAAAAGTCGAATTTATTTTTCAGATTAAAAACCGTACCCTCTATAACATTTGGGATCAAGACGCATTTTTCCTTGACTCTCCCTCTCTGTTTCACAGCTTCAAATTACAGTTCAGACATTGTGATTAAAGTGCACATTGCACACTTTCATTTAAGTGTCTTTGCATACATTTCAGTCACACAGCACTTTTTCTACCCCCCCCCCTATCCATTTCAGGGTACCATAACGTTTGGGACACGGCATTGGCAGGTCTATTAAAACCATTGCCGTATTTAGGACTTTGTCACATATCCCAGCATGCAATGACTGCTTGAAGTCTGTGATTCATAGACATTACCAGGTGATGAGGGTCTTCTTTGGTGATACTCTGCCAAGCCTCTCATGCAGCCATCTTCACCTCCTGCTTGTTTCGGGGGGCTTGTCCCCTTAAGTTTTCTCTTCAGATATAGAACGCCTGCACAACTGGATTTAAATCAGGTAACTGGCTTGGCCATTCCAGAATTTTCCATTTTTTAGCTTTAATAAACTCCTGCATTGCCTCAAGTAGTAGGTTAGGATTATTATCTTGTTATAGCATTAAGTTCCATCCACTGGGTTTGGAGGCCTTTACTGAACCTGAGCAGATCAGATGTTTCTGTACACTTCAGAATTCACTGTGCCAATGCATTCAGCAGTTCCATCATCAATGAAGAGAAGTGTGCCAGGACCTGTGGCAGCCATAACACGCTGTCTTAACAGCATTATAGCAGGGCACTGGAGCTCCTACCTACACAACCACTCAGCAAGTCACAACATACATAGATTAGCATGGGGCCCCTATGCTCGTGGGACCCCCCGGGCCAACTGCCTAGCGTGCCCATGTGTTAAGACGGCCCTGGCCAGCACCATGTTTAACAGATGAGGTTGTCTGCTGTGGATCTCGGGCAGTTCTTTCTCGTCTTCATCTTTGCACTCGTCATCACTCTGATCAGTCACGTCTGTCCACAAGAACTTTTCCCAGAATTCTTCAGGCTCTTTGAAGTCCTTTTTCACAAACTGTAATCTGGCTGTCCCATTTTTGTGGCTCACTTGTGCTTTGCATCTTGCAGTGTGGCCTCCGTGTTTCTGTTCATGATGTCTCCTGCGGACAGTCGTCCACATCGGCCCCCTGAAGACTACGTTTGATCTGTCGGACAGGCATTTGGGGGCTTTTTCTTGACCATAGTAAGGATTCTTTTGTCATCAGCAGTGGAGGTCTTCCTTGGCCTACCAGTCCCTTTGTGATTACTCAGCTCACCAGTGAGTTCTTTCTTCTTCATGACATTCCAGACAGTTGATTTCGGTCATCTTAAGGTTTTACTGATGTCTTCAATGGTTTTATTTTTGTTTTTCAGCCTCATAAAGGCTTCTTTGACGTTTATTGGCACAGCTCTTGTCCTCATGGTGCACGATGGCAACTGCAGACTCCAAAGGTGAAAAGCAAGTCGAGGAGACTTATGAAGCCATGAAACCCACCTGAGGAATCACACACACCTGTGACCCCAATTGTCCCAAGCACTATGGTTGGGTCCATGTAGAAAAGGTGTTGCCATCTCTACATGTTGTGACCAGAATGTCTGTAAATCCCCTTAAATGAAAGTCTGCAATGTGCACTTTAATCACGACGTCTGAATTGTTTGATTTGTAATTTCAAACTGTGGGACAGAAGGGCAAATCAAGGAAAAAATGAGGTGTCTGTTGCAAACATTTTGGAGGGCCCTGTATCTATGGCGTCCTATAATTTGTTAGTAAGTTGGTTTACACCTGTGAAAGGATGCGAATAACAGATACGTGCGCTTAGTCGGGGTGCAGTTAAAAGATTACGGATTTTAAATGAACATATAATATCTGTAATACTGTATATTATCTACTCTATACATATAAAATCCTAAGCCTAAAAGTGCAACGATTTTATGTAACGTTTTTTGTCATGCTTTAAATCAGGCTTATTTTAAAACCTACATATATATGTTTGGTATAATTTTTTTTTAGAATTTATCGAACTTTAACGTGATGTTATTAGATTTTCAGATTCTTATTCCGTTTTTAAATTATAAAGTATCAAGAACTCAAGAACTCGACTCGAGACGAGACTTTGTGCAAACAGATTTAACCAGGCCAGGGGCTGGAAATAAAAGACAAAGAGTAGGACAGCTGCTGTACAGGCTTTTCAATGTTTGAAGTGCCGTGTGATTTGCAGATCACACAACATGGCAGCAGCAGCAAGCCAGCAGCTGATCGAGCAAAGAGGAGGTAAAACAAAAAACTGTATTTGTTTCTCATTGTATCACCATTTAAGAGGGAGTTTCGCAGCAGCAACTGCGTCTCCTTGGGGTGCGTTCAGGTCCCCTCTCACAACACGAGCGGTAGAGACGTGAAGTGGCTGGCATGTAGCGCAGGCCGAGGGGGTTGGTGAGCGAAGCGAGCAGGGGGTAGCCCCCTTGTACTTTATAAACTTGAGATGATCGAAACAAAAAAAGTTTAGCTTGATTTTTTAGTTTTGCCTGAAAGATTTAGCCTTCCCATTGAATTGTACACGCACACCTATAGGAAAGATGTCTCATTCATGATGTCATACTTGCAAGATATTCATCAGTAAAATGTCAATTCAATTTTATCTTTATATAAAAATATAAAAGATAATTCGGATTATGCTAGTACAATCTCACAGATCCCATCGATTATGCTTTTGACTCAGATTAAGGTTTTATGTTGAATGGTCTGAGTTACAAAAGCTGGGAAGGTTTCACATATGGACGTGTACATTGTCACACATGTGCATCGGAGGATCACCTTCTCGGCTCATTTGAGGTGTGTAGCAGCACTCCAGGACGAGAGGGGGCGCTGTCGCCAACGTCATCTCCCTTTCCCTCCACAGATACCCAATGAGGGCAACCGACTCCACCCCTCCTGGTCAGAACCCTACAAAAACCTGATGCCCCAGAAGGAGACATCTTTCTTTTGGATCGAGCAGACCACCAGGTGGATCCTCACTGAATGCAGGCCCACTCAAAATAGCCTTTTAATCTCGTCTGTTCTTTGATTTTCTTTGTTCTACAATTGCCGCGCCAACATGCACTTGTTTTGTTTGAGAACCGTTGGTAATTAAATGTGGCACCCCATTTGATGCCCCAGCATTTCTTTTTGGTGTCGGCAATACCCTCACTTGACGACAATGTATAATGGTCTTAACTTATGCCCTGCTGATGAGATTTGAAAGTCTTAATGCTAGTAACAAAAATGGGATGAACCCAGTGGTGATATGGAGAAGTACAATAACAAGCAGTCAACACTCAAATCTGACAGGAAAGCAGATGGTCTCCTTTCCAACAGCTCTCACCAACTACGTTCATAATTCTAGTTGTTACCATCAGCATACAGGTTCGGTTTTCCACAATTGGTTCAAATTCTCATTCATCCCAAGTGTTTTTGATCTTCTAAATAAGTTTTATGTTAATAAACATCCACAGGCTGACCAGTTATCATTCCAGTCAATCGTTAGTCAAGTTTCAGGGTGGTTTCAGGGTGGTCTATATGTAATAAGTATTATCTCATGCTATAAAAGAAGTATTATGTTCACTTCTATGTTTTATTTATATGTAAATTATTCATGTTTGATGACTAAGTCAGTTTGCAGCGTTTTTAGTAGGATATTTTGGTCTCTCCAGAAAAACCTTCTGTTGTGATGTGAAATTTTGCATACAAGTTGATAAATATTTTGTTTGTCTTTATTTGTAACTTAGACAAAGCAAATGTAATATTAGGGTTACATTATAGATAACAGCAATGGTTTGATGCTTAAGAACCCCTTCCCCCCTTTTAGGAATGAGTCTCTTTTAAATTTTATGACAGGGTTGGAGGAAATGCCTCAAACAAGTTTGGTAAATGTTCTTCTGCTGAAGTCTCTCAGTCAACCCCCACAGGAAAGCCAGGGTGCCTAACTGCTAAGCTTTAGCTTAACACCTGGTTTGGAGGGCAGCTGTGAAGGTGTTCTGTCCTCCCATTGGTCTGAAGTATGGCTGTTTGGAACTGGCTTGTATCAGAAAACTTTACGTACCACGATGACCATATTGCGAACAAAATATGAAAGTTAGTGGTTCACTGGAAGAAGCTGAAAAAAAACCTTTTTAGCAAAACGAGTAGGAGATACATCCGTCAGGCTTGGAGTCTGAAAGACTAATGTGGACAATCTTTATACCTGTGGTTCTCAAACTGTGGGGCAGTAACAATAAAGAGGGCACGAAGATGTGAAAAAAAGAAAACAAGAATCGAAAATGTGAAAAATACATCTATTGAAACCAAAACAAATTAACTTAAACTACATTCTAATACTAGAAAAATAAATATAGAGTTAGATAAATGTCGATAAAAGTTAAGTAGGTATAATAAAATATGCATCTATGATATATCATTAATTAAAAAAGAACAAATTGGTATTAGTGGGCTCCTTTCAAAAAAGCCTTAGGGGGGCGCGATTAAAACTGTTATGAAAACTCGGGTTGCAAATACTTAAAGGTTGAGAAATGCTGCCTTAGGGGTTGGACAGAAAACCTACAGTATATATTTGCTTTCTTTACTTCACCCTCTCTCTCTTACCAAACTGATGAAAGACCATCTCACACCATGAACTGAAAAGGACAACACAATGAAGAGCACAGCTTGGCAGCCATATTGAGACAGGCATGTGGCCTGTGCTGAAGAAAGCTGACCACAAATGAACTTGAGACATTTTAAGTAACTAAGTATGTGTGCCACCTGAAACTACACATCACCATTTATCAGGTTGTATCTCTTTGAATATTGTTATTATTTGTGAATATTATCAATAATACATTCATACTTAAAGTGTAGCTTGTCTTTTACTACACCTAATTGCGTGAGGTTATAAATGTAGACGAGAATGTGGGGAGAAGTTATATGTTACAATACCTTAGAAACAGTGGTAAATCTGTGAGATTTGAGGAATTCTGTCAAAAGGCTACATATTAATAATACAAAAAGGGGAAAGTAGAGTAAAATATTACTCTACCAAGACAAAAGACCTTCTGACAAACCAAATGTCCTTCATAGAACAATAAACTTGAATTGAACTGGGGAAAGTGGAGACATAGACAGAAATAGACAGTGGCTGGCAAAAGGAACATTTATGGTATGAAACAAAGATTAGGAAAAGATAACAGAGTAGTAAAATAAATAATAATAATAATAATAATAATAATAATAATAATAATAATAATAATAATAATAATAATAATAATAATAATAATAATGAATGAAGATACCTGGAGAGTCTGCACACCTGAGCTGAAAGAAAACATCAGGACTGAGCAAAGGGCAGGTGGAACGAAACTGCTTTAATCCCAACACCCCAAACAGAAAAGGACTCCGGAGTGTGCAGGCCAAGAGAAGATCTTTCATCACAAAGGAAGTCAGAACATGTAAAGGTTCTAAAAGACATGGACCTCTGTAGGCAAAATTCCTCACCTACTGGTATTGAAAGCCTCTCCACTATTCCACATCCAGTTTTCCCTTTTCCTCAGTCCAATCCAAAAAGTTAAATGGACTCTAGATTGCTGACGGAGAAGATCCTGCAGAGAAAACAATTCAGTTAAGTGTGAAATGACTGCAGGAGGTCTACATTAGAATATAAGCAGGTGGACCTTTTGAAAAACAACAAAACGCCTTGGAGGACAACATCACAGCACAATAAATCTCCTTGTCAGTTTCACAAAACTTCAGCACAAAATTTCACATTTGCACCCTAAGTAATCTTTGCTATAAATTACTATTATAAAAACTAGGAGGCTCCGCCCCCTGCTCGCTTCACTCGCCTACACCCGGGTTTGGTTTACCAGATATACAATTTAAAGAGATTGTTATTTTCATGGGAATTGTTGCATATGCACTATTTTCAAGTTTACTTTTAAACTTTAGTAAAAATAATATTTCGATTTTAACTTTTCTTCAAGTCCACAATGAATTTTGATTCCGTGTTTGAACTTACATCATGACATCGCAACGTATAACTGCCTGTGAGTGAATATCATTTATTTCTCTCTAATAAATAAAACGACTTTCTCGAATGTTTGTCCATGCATTTTTTCAATTACACCTGGTCCGTGATGATTATTTTCCCTTTTTTCAAGTAATAATTTCCATTTGTTTGCGCTAATGTGATCTTTACTATCTTTTTTTTGATACTTTCAAATTCCACTTTCATAATCTCTTATCTGCTCTGCATGTGTCTCACGCCAACGTTTTTGAATGTCTTTATGAAGTTCTACTTTGCCTTTTACTCTTTGTCTTTTATTTCTGAGCTTGATTAGACCTGCTTGTTTTTCAATTCCATTTGTTCCGGGCTGATTATTACTCTCCTTATTTTCTGAACTTGCACATAGATTATTATTTTTCTTATTTGCATTTTTTTCTCTCCAATGCTTTTGGATCTCTTTTCTCTGCACTGCTCTTTCTTCTTCGCTTAGTCGTTGACGTTTCACCTAGAATGTATTGTCCTTATAAGCTTTATATGAGCTGAGAGCACATGATTTGTGTCTGCTAAAAGCCTTTACACGACTGAGATTTTTGATGACTGTGGTCTTATTTGAAAATGGTCATAAAGTAGTGCGTGACTTGCAAGAATCTCATGTTCCATGTCCCCACGAGATGGTCCTGGGTCAATCTCTTGGCACCACGTCTCATGTTTAAAGTCCCCGGGAGACTCTCCGTGGCCAATCTCTTTCGTCTTGCGGGTCTTTTAAGTGTCTTCCGAGAAGATCACATCTCGTCTCCCTGGTCTCCCTTCCAAGATTATTTTTATAATAGAGAGAAATGCAAATGTTGCATACATGTCAGTTAATGAAATGAATGAAGCTTTTTACCAGCAGCTTTTTGTAATGAAAGACACATCCTCACACACCCCAGACTCACTGATAGATAGATAGATAGATAGATAGATAGATAGATAGATAGATAGATAGATAGATAGATAGATAGATAGATAGATAGATAGATAGATAGATAGATAGATAGATAGATAGATAGATAGATAGATAGATAGAATATCATTATTAGCCAGCTGTGTATGTAAGTGCACCTCTAATGTCGTACCTTTCTTCTACGATAACTCAGCCATCTATAGCCCCCCAGCTACATTTGAGCCCATCCATTGTCCTGCAACAAGGCCTACTCACTTCAGGTATTTCACTGTTTTGAGTTAAGGAACAGCTGCTGAACGAGTAAAAGAAATTAAATAATAAACATAGAAGAGTAAATAACCACTCCCAAGATCAATTTGAAATAATACAGAAATGCGTCGTTGAACTCTCACAGAACGCTTCTCTGCTTTATGATGGAGAAGTCTGGATGTTCAGCAAAGCTTTTCAATGAGAGATTTAGAAGTTTCAAAAATGTGTACAGCTTGCTATATTCAAGACATTTAAACCAATATTGAACTGTCTCGACAAATGTCCTTGGAGAATACTGTAAGTGTGCCAACATTTAAGTGTGCACTTATGTTTCATGCGGACAGACAGACATGGCTATCGGAGAAAGTGCTTTTCACATTATATGTGAACTCATATTGGAATGAGCTATGATGGATTATGAATTATAATATCCTTTGTGTTTCTTGTATCTTATGTATGTATTGATTGGACAGACACAACATTAATAAAAAAGTACTAGGAAAATATTGGAAATTCTAGGTTTAATTTTTCTTTGTCTAGCAAGTACTCTACTATTATTTGTTTAAGCTGATTGGCTTGCCAAATGACTGGCTAGAACCAGAAAAGAAGGTTTAGGGTTAGCAGGGGTTTAGGGTTATGGCTGTCCCTTGGAACTGTGTCTGTAGATATGACCCCTTGTCTCCACGCCCAAGGGTTAGAGTTTGAAGTCAGCATGGATCAAAGATATAAAAGCACAAGGTACATCTTGAGAGACTGCTGTCATGGGTAAAACATCAACTAGTGGAAGAAGAAAGAAGAAAGGAAGGACCAGGATGATGGAATTAGTCGAGGGGCCAGAGACAACCATAGGAAGGGCGTCCGCACCTACTCTTCGATACTCCATTGGCCTAAAAATACGGCAGGGAAGAGCAAAAAAGACATAAATACAAAGGCAAATCGAAAGCCTAAGACTCACTGTTTGAGGTGTAGTGGGGTTGGTCTTTGATACCCTCACAAAAAAATAGTAAATGCACGTAAGAAAAACAATTAAATTGTTTCAAAGCAGAGAACATGTTGTCCTGAATGCCTGCCACAACTCACCAACTCCTGTTGGTCTTCCACTATGATGAGATGAGCCCCCCGTGATCTGCAGTCCTCCCTACTTGTGTTCCACATGCTTTTATTTGTTGAAAAGTAGTAGCAGTTCTCTTTGTACAGCAGCCACCACTCAGGGCAGGATCGTACTGCAAAATAAAGAGGCCACGAAAAGATAAATAGCAAAGCTGAATTATCGGTAAATTGAATAACTAGTATATACAGTTAGGTCCATAAATATTTGGACAGAGACAACTTTTTTCTAATTTTGGTTCTGTACATTACCACAATGAATTTGAAATGAAACAACTCAGATGCAGATGAAGTGCAGACTTTCAGCTTTAATTCAGTGGGGTGAACAAAACGATTGCATAAAAATGTGAGGCAACTAAAGTATTTTTTAACACAAACATCGTTTTGTTCACCCCACTGAATTAAAGCTGAAAGTCTGCACTTCAATTGCATCTGAGTTGTTTCATTTAAAATTCATTGTGGTAATGTACAAAACAAAAATTAGAAAAAAGTTGTCTCTGTCCAAATATTTATGGACCTAACTGTATATTTGTGGAATATGCAGTCTTGTGAATAAGCATAACAAAGAACAAGCTTAAAGTGGGGCTACTGTGAGCTTCTATTCCATCACAGATCCATACATTGAATTACATGTATGGCGTTGTCTTCACTTCCCGGGTTGAATTCTTTGCCTCTTTCTTGTATTTTACTGCAGTCTGTTGGTTTTCCTCTTTGATTTTAAGCCTGTTTAATTAGTTAGTCAATTTCTTCTTTTAAGTTAAAAATTGAGCCTGAAGCAGGCAGGGTCTCTAATGGCTTTCAGCTCATTAGATGGATCCCAGACCTCATTTTGTCATCTTTCTATAGCATACCACCTGCATCTCAGAAGAGGACACCCACCTGAACTTAAGTGTGTTTGGGCTGACCAGCCAGCACTTGGATTGGAGACTGTATCGGCCGAACACTTTACCAAGAATGGCAACTACACAACCGACACTATTGACTTGGCTAACCTGAGGATTCTCCAGATAATAACAAGCTGTACTCCTTACAAACTGGTCTTTTTCCCCAAGCGGTGAAATAACAGGCAATGCAAATCAGAGATGTAAAATCAAGTGCAGATATAGTGAAAGTGAACAAATATATAAATATATCTACCCTATAGAGTGGAACCTCAGGACACGAACATCTTGGACCACGTATAAATCGGGTTATGACCAAAAAGTTTGCCAAACCTTGGGGCTTGAGTCAGGTTGAAGAAGGACAAGGTTTCTGGAGGAGAGAAAGAGGCGGTCTGAAGAGACAGAGAGAGAGAGAGAGAGAAGGCATTGTGATAAGGCCTGGACTGTGGGGTATTGGGGCTTATTATTGAAATGGAGACCCTAAATAAACGTGTGTGGGGTAATTTAAACGTGTCTGCCTGTCTGTGTCCGGGTCATATTCCACAATATATATACATAAATATATATATATACATATATATATATATATATATATATATATATATATATATATATACATATATATATATATACATATATATATACATATATATATATATATATATATATATATATATATATATACATATATATATATATATATATATACATATATATATATATATATATATACATATATATATATATATATATATACATATATATATATATATATATATACATACATATATATATATATATATACATACATATATATATATATATATATATACATATATATATATATATATATATACATATATATATATATATATATATATATACATATATATATATATATATATATATATACATATATATATATATACATATATATATATATATATATATATATACATATATATATATATATACATATATATATATATATATATATACATATACATATATATATACATATACATATATATATATATATATACATATATATATATATATATACATATATATATATATATATACATATACATATATATATATATGCAGTGGAACCTTGGTTCATGACCACAATTCGTTCCAAACCTCTGGTCGTAAACCGAATTGGTCGTGAAACGAAGCAATTTCCCCCATAGGATTGTATGTAAATACAATTAATCCGTTCCAGACCGTACAAACTGTACGTAAATATATTGTTAAAAATATTTTTAAGCACAAATATTGTTAATTACACCATAGAATGCACAGTGTAATAGTAAACTAATGTAAAAACATTGAATAACACTGACAAACACCCAGGCTCACTGCTCAGCTGCACGTACAGGCTTGCTCTCAGCTGCACACACTCTCTCTCTCTCTCATCAGCACACGAGCCTGCCTGTTCTCTCTCTCTCTCTCTCTCTCTCTCTCTCTCTCTCTCTCTCTCTCATCAGCACACGAGCCTGCCTGCGCTCTCTCTCTCTCTCTCTCTCTCTCATCAGCACACGAGCCTGCCTGCTCTCTCTCTCTCTCTCTCTCTCTCATCAGCACACGAGCCTGCCTGCGCTCTCTCTCTCTCTCCTGCTCTCTCTCTCTCTCATCAGCACACGAGCCTGCCTGCTCTCTCTCTCTCTCTCTCTCTCTCTCTCTCATCAGCACGCGAGCCTGCCTGCTCTCTCTCTCTCTCTCCTGCTCTCTCTCTCTCTCATCAGCACACGAGCCTGCCTGCTCTCTCTCTCTCTCTCTCTCTCTCTCTCATCAGCACGCGAGCCTGCCTGCTCTCTCTCTCTCTCTCTCATCAGCACTCGAGCCTGCCTGCTCTCTCTCTCTCTCTCTCTCTCTCTCTCTCTCTCATCAGCACATGAGCCTGCCTGCACTCTCTCTCTCTCTCCTGCTCTCTCTCTCTCTCATCAGCACACGAGCCTGCCTGCTCTCTCTCTCTCTCTCCTGCTCTCTCTCTCTCTCTCTCATCAGCACACGAGCCTGCCTGCTCTCTCTCTCTCTCTCTCTCTCTCATCAGCACCCGAGGCTGCCTGCTCACTCTCTCTCTTTCTCTCTCTCTCTCTCTCATCAGCACATGAGCCTGCCTGCTCTCTCTCTCTCTCTCTCTCTCTCTGTCATCAGCACACGAGCCTGCCTGCTCTCTCTCTCTCTCACATTGCAGCAGTTCAGCAGTTCACGTCTGACCAAGAACAATGCAACATGTGCGGAAATCATCAGCGCGCACAAACCGAAAGGGAAACTGGCTTGTTCGTATACCGAATGTGTGGTCGTGAACTGAGGCAAAAGTTTGGCGAACATTTTGGTCGTAAACCGAGTTGTACGTGTACCGAGGCGTTCGTGAACCGAGGTTCCACTGTATATATATATATATATATATATATATATATATATATATATATATGCTTTCTCCAAGCACACGAATATACAGTAATAAAAAAGATACAAAGCCCTCCCTTGCCCTAAACAATAAATGAATACACACAGAACACAAACACAGACCAAAACAAACGGCAATTGGAATGGATGAGATATGAGTCCAGAGTTATTAAAGTCCCGAATTAAATGAATACAGTCCGAAATTATATTTTGCTCCTTCCTGAAAAAAAAAACACAAAAATAACTCACCATGTGAGTCCTCGGCAGTGGCTGAATGTAATCTGGTTTCTTCTCACTGGCTGTTGCAATGTAGTTCCGGAAAATTAAAAAGCAAACGGTAAAGTTGCGCAACGGTTCCAGGCGATGATTTGGAAGATGAACGTGAAATGATGCCTTTCTCCTCTACGCCTCTCCTTTTTTATCGATTTCCTTGATCCTCTCTGTTCTTTGCTCCTCTCGTTTAAATAGCAAATATCCCAGATGTAATGGTTGTGGAAACAGGAAATTCCAGTCTCGGGGACGTGGTCTCCACCGCATCGTCCTTCCCTGTTTGTTTTCCGGGGACAACATCTACTTTCACACACACACACACACGATAGTAAGTGGGACGATGTAAACAAAATGCAACTCGGCACAAATGCAAAAAGTACCTTCTATTATGTAACCCCACTACAAGACCAACCAGGAAAAACTTGGGATGTTGGAAGAGGTGTTTGGGAGTCCGGCAGGGGGTGCGTACCCTGTGGTCTGAAAGTGGATCCCAATGTCCCAGTGCAGTGATGGAGGTGCTGCGCTGCAAAAATGGCGGATGAGATGTAAAACTGAGGGCCCTTACTCTTTGTGGTCATTAAAGATTCCTGGCCATCCTTCATAGGGATTAATGTCCTGGCTCATCTGCCCAACACGGCCTTGTACTTTCTACTACACCCCCCCCCCCCCCCCCAATCATTCCCTGTCTCTAATTGTCGCTATCTCTCTCACACCACTTCACCCCCTAACAGGTCATGTGTGGCAAGTGCACTGGCAAAAAAATGGCTGCCATCGCATCGTCCAGGTGGATGCCGTACATTGGTGGCGGTTGAAGTGGTTCTCCACTCACTGTGTAAAGTATTGTGAGAAAAGCACTATTGAAATGTAAAAAATTATTATTATTTCAGGTTTTGGAATTCCTGTATTTGTGTCTTAATCTCCTTTATGGTGAGTGTTTTGGATTATTGACATCCCTTAGATCAGCAGTTCTCAAACTGTGTAACAAAAGAAGGGGACACGAATGTTGCCATATGTGGCGTAATTTTGCTATTTGTAGGAAAATTTTAAACTTGCAGCGGTGTATCGACAGCAAAAAATACAGGAGTAAATTTTATTAGGGTTTCAAAAAAATGTTAGGGGGGCGCGATTAAAACTGTTATGAAAACTCGGGTCGCAAATACTTAAAGGTTGAGAAACGCTGCCTTAGATTTTGATTCTTCCCTTGAATTATCCAAATATTATGAGTTTAGGATATTTTGCCACTTTGACATTTAATTAGTGGCAGTTTCTTTAAATGTAACCCTTTGAGTCAATGTTCAAATTATATTCCGTGTAAAGTAATTTTTCATTTGTTTAAAATTTTTGAAAATGAATTACATGTCTTTATTTATTGTTAGTGTTAATAATTTGTCTTGTTTGCAAATGTAATAACGGTCTGTCGTGGTGAAAAAGGAGCTGAGCCATAAGGCAAAGCTCTCAATTTACCAGTCGATCTATGTTCCTACCCTCACCTATGGTCATGAGCTATGGGTAGTGACCGAAAGAACGAGATCGCGAATACAAGCGACTGAAATGAGTTTCCTCCGCAGGGTGTCTGGGCTCTCCCTTCAAGATAGGGTGAGAAGCTCAGTCATCTGGGACGGGCTCAGAGTAGAGCCGCTGATCCTCCGCATCGAGTGGAGTCAGATGAGGTGGCTCGGGCATCTGATCAGGATGCCTCCTGGACACCTCCCTGGTGAGGTGTTCCGGGCACATCCAACCGGGAGGAGGCCCCGAGGAAGACCCAGGACAAGCTGGGACTATGTCTCCCAGCTGGCCTGGGAACGCCTTGGGATTCCCCCGGAAGAGCTAGAAGAAGTGGCCGGGGAGAGGGAAGTCTGGGCATCTCTGCTCAAGCTGCTGCCCCCGCGACCCGACCTCGGATAAGCGGAAGAGGATGGATGGATGGATGGCAAATGTAATAATCAATCTTTATTTGTAAATTTGGAAGGGTTTAGGCAGTCATTGATCCTCTCTTGGTGGTAACTGTAGTTTTATGGGAGCCCCATAAGTCTCAAGACTTGCTGATAACAGCCTAGTTGAATTACACAAACACAGCAGAAAGCCTGAACTTGCGTATCACCTCTGTCCATTTTCAGAACGTGATCATTTTACAATGACCAGCATTAATGCTAATAAAGACCTCCTTGTGTTAAATTAAATTTTGTGGCTTCTTTTTCTCCCGCAGGTGGGATGGAGGGGTAAAGACTATCCAGGAACTAAACCATAGATGAAATGCCGCACATACTGTTGTGCAAGAATGTTTGTGAACCCTTTAATAATTTTCATTATTTCTCCATAAGCTTGACCTAAAACGTGATCAGATTTTTACGCAATTAAACACCACAGAAAACCCAATTAAACACAAACACTTTCATACTTGTTCATTTATCTGTTGAAGAAAATGATCCCATGTTTCGTGTTGTCTCTCTCCGTGTCTATTGAAGACCCACATGGCCAGGAGGACCCTTGCCGTTGCTCCAGTCCAGTCTCTTGTATTTTAGGGGCAGCGGCACTGCACACGGTGTTACTGGGGCACCCATTATGAAACACGCTTCATAAAATGAAAGCAGAAAGATGGTGTAGGAGATATGTGCAGGCTACACCCAGCAAAAAGCAATGCAGTTTTCATGAAAGCTTTAACCTCAATATGTGGTAAGGTGACTAGTAATGCTGACTGATCAAGGCGGTGCAGGGTGGCATGTTGATTAAATCTGAAAGTCAGAATTTCACTGTACTCTCTGTTATCTGTCAACAAGATGTGAAATTAGCAGAGACGGATTCAACACAGCAACGGACATAAATAATATAAAAAGGACAAATGACATCAGGCGTAATTAGCTGAAGGTGTCAATCTCGTTCCCACATGCTAGCCAAAGACAAACACTGTCTTTCTATATGCAGACACTTCTACCCATCGCATAAAATACACACGGTACACTTGCACCACACCTATCCGGAGATATGAAGCAGCACACCTCTAACGCAACATCGGCTGTATGTGATAACCACACGCTGAAAAGCCTGTCTGCATCTGCGACTTCTCACTTGGGGGCAAATCATCTAACAAAAGCCTACTGCAACGCAAACTGACCAGGAAACGCCAGTCATCTTGGTTTTAGATCAGATCTTTAGAGAAAAATGTGCTGACCTCCAGGCTAAGTGGTAGAAATGGAGTGCAAGCAAAGAGATTAACGAAAGAAGAACAAATAAGAGCTTAACGGAGACTTACTCCTCAGTGCCATAACAGCAATGGCGATGCTTGCCGCAAACAGGAGGCACACGGGAAAGAAAATAGCAGCTGACAATGGCAGGCATCTGCATCGCTTGTCTATAAAATAAAACAAAATACAAAAAAAGTTAAATGTGTGCAACAGATGTAACAAATGATGAACAAAAATAAGGTTTATAAAGGCACTGGTAAGGTAACATGACATGATGAACATGGCTGGAACGTCAGCTCACTCTGACTGGGGTGATACACTGTGCTTTTTGAGTCACTCAAGCCTGAAAGCTCTTCTTTACACAAAGAGTTGATGGGAATGTGGGACAAACTACCGAGACATGGAGTTGAAGTAGAAACCATGAGAATCTCTAAGAAGAATCTGGAATGAGATCTCGGGATAGCTTAGCTATTAGCTAAATAAACAGGCTTGTTGGATTGAATGGTCTCCACATGTTTGTCAAATTTGTTACGTTCTTATCTTCCGTGATTGTAGACTCAAGAAAAATGATGCCTTTCCAAAAGATTCCAATATGCAAGCTTTCGAGGTAACTCAGGCCCCTTCTTCAGGCGAGATAGAATGATAACACGTACAACACCCAAGTACTACATGCTTGTAGAGAAAAGTCATCATCAAGCCATTTTATTAGCCTCGGGTTAGGGTCATGGTAGGGTTGGCAGGTTCCTTAAAAAACACCTTAAAAAGAGTAAATCTGCCCAAAAAAACTAAAAACCAATGCCGAAAAGCAGGAGAGGTGTCGGTGCTACAGGGTTAAGTAAATACCAACAATGCCCAGGGGGTTTTCCCCTCAGAGATATTTCAGAGTGGTAGAGTGGGTATACACCATAGCACAACTTGGTTCTCGTGGAGAGTTAACAATGGTAAAGAACATAAACAAGGTGCAGGATGGATGAAAAATATGATAAAATGAGGTGGAGGGAAATGAAAAAATAGCTCAAAATACAGTGTTGTGTTTAGAAAATTAGCCCAAAAACCCACAAAAACTCATTTTTTTTCCCTGCAGATGACAATCAAAAATAGACCAGTTGGGCACAAAAACCACAAACCTGGCAACACTCGGCCGCTGGCACCAGAACACATGTAGTCTTGCACTGTCACTCAGTACACACGGGACTCTTCACTTCTTATGGTCTGTTATTGAAGGTTCTAGTACACCCACAGAGAATCTTATTTATGTTCACATCAGCCCACAAACTTCACATCGGGTCACTACTTATAAGTGAGGCTTCATCAGCAAATGGCTAAGATAGAAACAGTTCTAAAAATGTATTCTTTTAGATGTTTTACAGTATTACCTAGTTAAAAATGTAATTTAGTAAAAGTAAATATCTTAGAAAATCATGAGATAAAATTTAAAAAGTAGACTTATACTCAGGTATAAGTACAATTCAGCTCCTATAAAAGAAAAAATTCTAAATTAGATAGATAGATAGCATAGGTTGAAAGATATCAGTATAAAGACAGACAGACAGACAGACAGACAGACAGACAGACAGACAGACAGACAGACAGATAGATAGATAGATAGATAGATAGATAGATAGATAGATAGATAGATAGATAGATAGATAGATAGAAGAATATCATTATTAGCCAGCTGAGTACGTAAGTGTACCTCTAATGTCGTACCTTTCTTCTATGATAAATAGAAGAATAGATAGATAGATACTTTATTAATCCCCAAGGGGAAATTCACATACTCCAGCAGCAGCATACTGATAAAAACAAAATTAATTAAAGAGTGATAAAAACACAGTGCAAGCTAAAAAGTGTAAGGTAGAGACTGCCAGGCAGGTATAACAGACAATAACTTTAATAATGATCTTAAGGTTTACCCCCCCGGGTGGAACTGAAGAGTCGCATAGTGTGGCGGAGGAACGATCTCCTCAGTCTGTCAGTGGAGCAGGACGGTGACAGCAGTCTGTCGCTGAAGCTGCTCCTCTGTCTGGAGATGATCCTGTTTAGTGGATGCAGTGGATTCTCCATGATTGACAGGCGTCTGCTCAGCGCCCATCGCTCTGCCACGGATGTCAGACTGTCCAGCTCCATGTCAACAATAGAGCCCACCTTCCTCACCAGCTTGTCCAGGCGTAAGGCGTCCTCCTTCTTTATGCTGCCTCCCCAGCACACCACTGCATAGAAGAGGGCGCTCGCCACAACCGTCTGATAGAACATCTGCAGCTTCTTATTGCAGATGTTGAAGGATGCCAGCCTTCTAAGGAAGTATAGTCGGCTCTGTCCTCTCTTGCACAGAGCATCAGCATTGGCAGTCCAGTCCAATTTATCATCCAGCTGCACTCCCAGGTATTTATAGGTCTGTACCCTCTGCACACAGTCACCTCTGATGATCACGGGGTCCATGAGGGGTCTGGGCCTCCTAAAATCCACCACCAGCTCCTTGGTTTTGCTGGTGTTCAGGTGTAGGTGGTTTGAGTCGCACCATTTAACAAAGTCCTTGATTAGGTCCCTATACTCCTCCTCCTTCCCACTCCTGATGCAGCCCATGATAGCAGTGTCGTCAGCGAACTTTTGCACGTGGCAGGACTCCGAGTTGTATTGGAAGTCTGATGTATATAGGCTGAACAGGACTGGAGAAAGTACAGTCCCCTGCGGCGCTCCTGTGTTGCTGACCACAATGTCAGACCTGCAGTTCCTGAGACGCACATACTGAGGTCTGTCTTTAAGATAGTCCACAATCCATGATACCAGGTATGAATCTACTCCCATCTCTGTCAGCTTGTCTCTAAGGAGCAGAGGTTGGATGGTGTTGAAGGCGCCAGAGAAGTCCAGAAACATAATTCTTACAGAACCACTGCCTCTGTCCAAGTGGGAGAGTGATTAGTAAATATTCATGATGTGCCAAGGAAAGCATAAACAAGATAGACATAGCGATACAATAGATTTTAATTATTAAAATGCACATTAATGACATACACACACTTACAGATAGAAACAATGCACTGTGTATGGCAATTCAGTTTCAAACTCCGATTATGATATACACCCCTAATAAATGCTTGTGATGCAAGTAATCCAAATTATATTATATTATTTTTAATTATATGATCATGACATGATCATTTGAGACAGCAATGTGTTTGGTGATGAGAAAAGCTTACAGTTTTGCAATTAAAGTGCAGTAGCAGACATATGAAATGAAAACGGTACTGACACCCAAATGGCAAGATAATTTGCAGAGCACCAGAATTCAATCCATGCAAAACTTTAGACACTCAAGTTTGGCCAAACATAACTTAAAACAATGGTACTTTTTGAAGGTATTAATGTACTGTTACGATTTATTTAATGAACAACAACAACAACACCAAAAAAAACAGAGTAGATTAGATTAGATAAACTTTACTAACCCCAAGGGTACTGGGGCGCTGTACCATGTTAGAGCCATTATGAATGTAGTGACAAGTCAAGCAAAATGACCCCTTTTATTGGCTAACTAAAAAGATTACAATATGCAAGCTTTTGAGGCAACTCAGGCCCCTTCTTCAGGCAAAGATGTAGCCCAGTGGTTCTCAATCTGTGGGGCGCGCCCCGAAGTAACAAAAAGGGGGCGCGAATGTTGTCATATGTGGCCTAATTTCGCTATTCGTAGGGAAATTTTAAACTTGTAGCGGTGTATCGGCAGCAAAAAAAAAACTGGAATTAATTTTATTAAGATTTCAAAAAAACGTTAGGGGGGCGCGATTAAAACTGTTATGAAAACTCGGGTCGCAAATACTTAAAGGTTGAGAAATGCAGATGTCGCCTGCCAGAAGAAGGGGCCTGAGTTGCCTCGAAAGCCTGCATATTGTAATGCATAAAATGCTCAAATGCATAAAATGGCAGAAACATAAAAAACAAGGATACAGACTCACAGGACAAATACTACAGCTAATCAATCAGTTGATAAATAAATAAACAAATAAATAAATAAATACTGTGTAGATATTTCAAAGTGAATTTAGCATCAGGAGGAAGCATTGAATTGCCAGATAGCAGTGGGCAGAAAAGACCCACCTAGAGGCACTTCTTAGCACACCGTGGTGGGATGAGCCTGTGGTTACAATTGGTCCAAGACTGCTCCTCCTAGAGGAGATGGAGCAGATTTTTCATAATGGCATCCAATTCTGCCATCATCATCTATTCCACAAGAGATTTCCCGTGTGTCCAGCGCTAGCCCTGTGATGGCACAGGCTTTCCTGATAGGTGTGTTCAGGTATTTTTGCTTCTTTTGTGGTCAGTTTGCTTCCCCAGGAGACCACACTGGCTAAGATAGACTGGTAGGACATTTCTAGCAGCTTACTGCATATGTCATTCATACAGCACTCTCCTTAGGAAGTCCAGTCTGCTCTGGCCCTGCTTGTACAGCACCACTATATTGTCAGACCAGTTCACTTTACTGTTTATGTGAACCCCCAGGTACTGGCAGCTCTGCACCAATGTCCAGATGGTGATTGGTCTGCAGAGACTGAGATGTTCTGAAACCACTCAAAGTTTCTTGTGCCCATAACTGCTATAACAGATTCACACCCGTATCTAACAGCTGGTGAGTTGTTCTTTTCTTCACATACGGTTCCCTTTTCTCTAAAAAAAATTTTAGTAGTTGTAGAGTTTAACTTTAAATTCATCTGTCCACAGCACTTATATCCAACATGTAGATGTTGCTTTTTGGTGATGAAATTGCAGTGTGAACCATCAGGGGGCATTTCAGCACCCCAAACTCCAGACACAACACCACAAACCCCTATACACACTCCACAACTCCAGCAACCTTCTCCACTAATCTCAGATGAGATATGTCCAACTCTGACTCCCTGCGTGAAACAGAACAGCTTCCTTCATCCCGGACCCAGGAGTACTTCTTTTGGTATCATTTTGCATCCAGGAAGCACTTCTGGGTCAGGTGGAACCTCCCTGTGACAAGAGATCTTGCCTCCAGCAGCTCCTCCCAGCAGGATCTGAGGAACCCAACCCAGCTGCCCATCAAAACTACATCTCCTAAGCCCTGTGGGTGTCGAAACAAGAGATATGATCTCTCCACCCAGTGTACTGGGGAAGCACATGAGTCATGTCCATCCATTATAATGGAGTCCCAACTGGGAAAGGTACCACTAGCCAACCTGCTCGGGATGCCTGCCCATCCACATCATTCCATGAAAAAGGCCAACCAGCTAGGTAAGGAACCATCCATCCCACCTGGGAGGCCAGCCAGCACACGTTGTTGATTACAGCAGGTACGTTTTCTCCTCTGATTGCTTTCCCATGAAGACCATGTCCATGTATAAACAACAGCTACATTAGGGCAGTGTACCGCAACTCCTTCCTCAGGTCCCTTATGGTCATTTTGGGGGTTTTTGCTTCACCTTCCTGATGTTTTCTCCCTTAGCTTTCTTGGCCTTCCAGATCTTCTCTTGAATTTTACCAAAATTTGGAATGCCACAGCGAAGAATCTGAACATTTATAGGAATGAGAGATTCCAGTTTTTATTCATAATTAATCAAATCCTTTCTGAAACGTGTTTCACTTTGCCTTTATGGGTTGCTGGCTGTAGATTCATGTGCATAATAATAATAACAGTAATAATAATAATAATAATTCTTTACCTTTATATAGCACTTTTCTAACTACTCAAAGCATTTCACACAGCGAGTAGGGAGCCACTTCAACCTTCACCAATGTGTAGCACCCACCTGGATGATGCAATGGCAGCCATTTTTGCACACATGAGTTATTAGGTGGTGAAGTGGTGAGATGGTTAGCCAGTTGAAGACAGAGGATGATTAGGGGGTCAGAATGACTAGGCTGAGATGGGCAGGACATCAGGATGCACTCTACTCTTTACGAAGGATGCCCAGAGATCTTTAATGACCACAGAGAGTCAGGACCTCGATTTTATGTCTCATCCAATGGACGACACCATTTTTACAGCACAGTGTCTTCGTCGCTGCACTGGGGCTTTGGGATTCACATTCACACCGGAGGGTGGGCACCCCCTGCTGGTCTCAACAACCCCACCTCCAGTAGCAACCCAAGCTTTTTCTGGTTGTTCTGCCATCCAAGTATTGGCCGTACCTGAACACGCTTAGTTTCAGGTGGAAGACGTCCTCTGAAGTGCTTGTAGTTTAAATCTTCAACATAATAAAGAGTGCAGAAAGTGAAGAGGTCTGAATGCTTTCTAAATCCATTGTAGTCTTATTTTAGTTGGCCATTGTGAAGTTCACATTTTCAACATGGCCAACCAATTGTACGTTTGTGACGATCCACCTTGGAAAAGTTGTATCATTACTATGTAACGCTCTTTTTTAAAAAAGTTTGAAAAGCACAGTTCTCTACATGATTTACTCAAGCACATTGACGAGTATCAATGTCATTCATTACTTCACGCCACTGGTAGATGAATGCGTTGCAAAAGTACCGAGCAGGACATTTTTTTGCAGACAAGGCAAAAACTTATTAGATTTTGTTGCACTGTAAGATTGTGGTTTTCCTTGGGGTTGAGCAAAGAAGCCGAGAGGGGCTGTCATTCCCCCTTTAATACAGTAAAGCAGCTCTGACATTAAACAAATTCAGTCGACTTCCTGCTCGCACCTCTTGTTTTAGTCAGCACTGATGTGATTTTATTGCCATATGCGTGAAATAAGACGAAACCTAAAGCTGAGCCTGGTGTCTCGTAAAAAGTCTGGAAAGGTCGTTCCTACCAGAGGTGAAACCAAAAAAAGATCAAAAGATGGGGAAAGTGATGTCAAGAAATTCTCTCCATCCATTTTCTGAAACTGCTTATCCTGAGCCTAGTGGTGGGGATGCTGGAGCCAATCCGACCAAGACAGGAATAATCCCGGCATGAGGTGCCAGTCCATTGCAGAGTCGCCAGAATTAATTTTTATCTACCATCAGATTTTCTTTCTCTACTCTTTTTTCAACTGCCCGTGTTCTCGTATTAATAAACACATTGTTATTTAGAAATTAAATAACAACATGCAGAAATAATTTGCACATCTTACAAGTGTGGAAAGAAATGCAACACCAGTTCTGTCTTTATACCACGTGCAAGTATTTTTAATATATGGGCAATGTTACACATCCAGTCATTGCCACTCAGACCAAGTGAACCGCTCTTGTGGTTTCGCATGTTCAAGCCAGAAGTCAAACATGTAAGAAGGCTGGAACTGATGCAATGATTCTGGTGTGTGATTAAACTAAGCCATGAGTAACATAATGGAAACCGATGCACTATTTATAATCTGCCAAAGGACAACTCGCTCCTTGGCGGTCATCAGCTGCCCATAAGTCTGCAAAAGTAGCACAGGTTTGGAATAGATTGACTTGTGCCCACTCGGTTATGCCTTTTTTAAGTAGATGGCCTCAAATGAGTGACTGCATGGAACATAACTGAGCTCAGCCTTTCCTGTTCGTACCCAATGGAACTGAGAGATTTCTATAGAGCAAGATAAAGGGGGTCAAAGTCAGACCCTGCATGACCTCTTTCTTAATTTACAGTGCTCACTAATCACTGCTGCTCATAGAGCAGGCGTCACTTGTCTTCATTTTAATTGACTCTTTTGGAAAGATTCACTACACTCATACAGCACCCAAATAACAACAACAATCTGAATCCTATTATGTGCCTGTAGATTAACTGGCCTGTTCCTGCTGTCATTTTACAGTCAAATTAATGTAAAACCTGCTTTTCCATACACTATTTTCTCATTTTTATATAGCTTTAATACTAAATTGTTTTCCAAAAATTAAAAACTGAAGATATGGGCTCTAACCCATAAAAACATTTTTACAGCTCAAAGGTTGAACTTTGATGGCTCATGAGACTTGAAGGAGATTCTCATTTAAGAATCGACCTTGTCACAGATGTTTCTTCTAAATTACCTTAGAAGATACAGCTTTAGATACCACAGGGTTGTGTGCTCAGCCCAGCACTCTTCACGTTATTTACGCACGATTGCTCTGCCATCCATGCCACAAATGTGGTTGTGAAGTTTGCGGATGATATGACCGTGGTGAGTCTCATATCAGGCAATGATAAGACTCACTACAGTGAGGAGGTACAACACCTAGCACTATGGTGCTCAGCCAACAACCTCATCTTGAACGCCAGCAAGACCAAAGAGGTCATTGTGGACTATAGGAGGTCCAGTAGACCAGAACATGCTCCTATAGTCATACATGAGGAGGCTGTAATGTGTGTGGACAATATCAAGTTCTTGGGTATCCACATCACATCGGATCTGACCTGGTCTTTGAACACATCTCACCTGGTAAAGAAGGCCCAACAAAGACTCTTCTTCCTCAGGAAGATGAGATGTGCTGGATTCTCCCCTCGGCCGCTCATAAACTTCTACAGATCCGCTATAGAAAGCGTTCTCTGTCACAGTATGATAGTGTGGTACGGCAGCTGCACAGGACAGGAAGGACTTGGCGCGGGTGGTGAGAACAGCACAGGGGATTGCTGGGAAGTCCTCTCCTAGATCTGGACTCTGTATATGCTGGAAGGGTGCAGAAGAGGGCCAAATGTATAGCTGCAGATCTCACCCATCCGGGAAATGGACTGTTTCTACCACTGCCTTCGGGAAAGTGGTACAGAAACATAAAAATACGTACCAGCAGACTGAAAGACAGCTTTTTCCCTAAAGCTGTGAAGTCCATCTGTCCCTGCTAATACACACACATATGTCTACCCCTAACCTGCCCCCTGTAGACATGAACACACACTTACCCTCATAATCAAACACACACACTCGTATTCCTCCCCTGCAGACCCACACACACAGATCACTGGTTTCTGCAGGCGTACTACCTCAGGAAAAGTCTGGACTTGATGATGTTTTAATGCTGCTGTCTTTTATACTGTTTATTTAATTATTCATAGTTTATTGTGTATTTAAGTATTCTGCCTTGAAGCCGAGTCCTACCAAAAAAAATTTCGTAAAGAATAAAGAATTCTATCTATCTAAAGGAGACACGAGATACGACCGAGGTAAAAGGAGTCAAAAGTGGGAATTTGGTTTGAAAATTTACATTTTTTATAGCTTTAATTCTAAATTGTGTCCCAAAAATTAAAAAATGAAGACAGGGGCTCTAACCCATAAAAACATTTTTACACCTCAAAGGTTGAACTCTGATGGCACACGAGACTTGAATGAGATTCTTATTTATGTTTCACATAAGAATCGACCTTGTCACAAACGTTTCTCCTAAAGTTCCTTAGAAGAAGATACAGCTTTAGATACAAAGGAGACACGAGATATGACTGAGGTAAAAGGAGTCAAAATGAGAATTTGGTTTGAAAAGCGTGTTACATTTTGTGAGATCTCTTAGTAAGTCTTGTTTTAATCTCTTTCAAGGCTCCATATTTTTCACTTATTATTGGACGGATTCCTTTATCTAAGGGGACTTACAACATTTGAAATGCAATCGGTCACATTCCTTTTGTTCTTCCAACTGGAGCACTCCTGTGATCACACAATGGTGTCAGTAGTGGGATTAGGGGTTTCAGTTCCAGAGTCTTCACCACTGAACCACACCGCCTGCCTTTCCTTCTAGAAAGAGTGTGATCTAACAGGAATACAGTAATATAAATTAGAGCAACTAATAGTATTATTCAGAAGCAAGGACTACAGTTTTGTAATCCTAGTGAAGTGTTTTATTAACACCAACAACTGTCTGCACATTTCACCATCCATTACTGAACACACAATGCAAATACTTTCAAATTGCTAAAAAAAAAACTGTCACGGCACAACTTGGAAGATCTGAGCCGACTGTGTGACTCAAGGAGAGACCCTCATGAAAATCCTGGGGGATTTTGTCTCAAGAGAAGCATCTGAGGAGTGTGAGACTAAAGACAACATCTCCATTTTGTTTTTTTCTGATCTCACTGTTTGTTGAGAAGAAACCTAAAAGAGACATTGAGGAGATCTCCTTTTTCTTTTGGGAAATGCTAAACAGAAGCCGCGATTACTGTAACATTGCCACTTGTGCAGTCGTTAGAAGGGAACGGCTTAAATAACAACAGCATTTCAGAACAAATCACACGGCGCAAACCGAAGATACAGAATATTAAATATTTTTTAGGTTTCTATAAAAGGTATTGTTTCACTCTGTAATGACACAATTAAATGCTAATTCCGTACTATGCTTAATTAAAATTAGAATTCCTATTAAAAGTAGGTGTTTGCTTGAACTAAAAAAAAACGTACCCACTGCGGCCCACCATGTATTGAGTTCAGTAGCCAAATGGAAGGAGGTCTGTGGAATCTTAGAGATGTTTGTTTGATTTATGTTGTGTTTGTGGAAGTTCATATTTTGTTCACCAGCTTCCATTCTGATATAACATAACAATAAATTCTCAAACCTATTAAATATGACAGTGGGGTCATGGAGGGCCAGAGCATAGCCAAGCAGTGGTGACCACAAGACAGGAATCAACCCTCGTGCCTGTCCATACTGCAGAAAAACTGCATATGTAAAAACTTTAAATGGGAGTTGTTTTGCTTTTATTTAGAAAGAAATCGGGAATGGTCTCCCCTCGATTTTCTCGTATACTCAGATATGGAGATTTAAGGAGTAAACCACAAGACAATGATTATATTTTATATTATGTACATTAAAGAACCATCAACAACAAATCAATTCAAATCTCTCTCAAAATATAAAATCCAATGTCTGTTTGTATGTCTGTCCGCTTTTCACGAGAGAACTTCTTAACAGATTTAGATCTTTTTTTTTTCTACAACTTGCTTGAACATTCTGGTTGATTTCGCAACTTCTCTCAATGTGCTAAGTGTCATAGTTTGCTTGCAGGAGATATATATTCTCGCTAATCCGAGGCAAAGGCTGCGGGCCGAGGGAAGAGGGAAACGTGACGTCAGGAGTAAGGAGCCGGGCAGGGACCTCCTCATTCACGCGCCAGCCTCCATTCGACTCGGTCTACCTCTGGCCACGTTTTGGAGCGCACCTTACCTCCACTTAGCTAGTGATACCTGTTTGCTTATTGATTTTTAAAGTTTGTCCTGTTTCACTACTAATTCAATATTCAGGGTGGAGCGGTGGGGGCCAGCTAGTTAATAATACTGTATATTGAGCAATTATTATAAAAGTTGAATAAATCGGACTGCATGAATAAAAGATAAAGGACCACTTCCAGTTAGCTGAAATAGCCCAAAAGTTGCTAGAAATCTACGTTTTGTACCTAATACTTGTATTGTGAATACAAATACAATATTGTGAACCCTCAGACACCAGGTAAAAGTCCAATAATGAATTTATTATTATATTAATCTGCACAAAGCACCTACACTCCACAATACTCAATAATCACTAATAAATCAATACATTAATCAATAAACAATTCCTAATCCTCCACTCCCAGCAGCTCAGTCACCCTTCCTCCCAACTTGGCTCACTGCTGGGATCTCCCACAGTCCTTTTAAACTCCTTGACCCGGAAGTGCTTCTGTCCCTCAGTCCACGTGACTTCCTGGCACTTCTGGGTCAGATCAAAACTCTTCTTTTCTTCAGCCCGGAAGTACATCATTTCTTCAGCTCCCGTGACTGCGAAGTACTTCCAGGCTATACAGAAAGTACCACTCCCTGTTCTTCCCTGTAGCGTCCCCTGGTGGCCCCCACGGTATCCAGCAGGGCTATGAATTAAAATTCCAAGGTCCATGATGCCCTGCTGGAATTCGGGGCACCTCCATGTTGCAGGGAGGGCTCCATCTGGAGGCTTGGGGGTATTGGCCGGGATAAACTGCCGGCCATATATCACAGTATGCAAAATTTGGTTGACCTAAGTGGAAGTGTACTGAAGTTATCGTGTTTACACACACACACATATAATTCCAAAAATGGTATTTTCGGACTCAGGGAGGTCTAAAACGTCGAGATTCATTAAAAATCTCAAAATGGAATTTTTGGACGATTACTTTGTATACGAGAAAGTAAAAAATCTGCTAATCGGTTCAGCAAAATTAAATTGATAACATTTCTTAAGGCAGTGGTTCTCAATCTGTGGGGTGGGTCCCCCTAGGGGGGGCGTGAAGTAACAAAAAGGGGGGTGCGAAGATGTGAAAAAAAGAAAACAAGAATTAAAAATATGAAAAAATACATCTATTGAAACCAAAACAAATTAACTTAAACTACATTCTAATACAAAAAAATATAGTATAGAGTTATATAAATATCGATAAAAGTTGAGTAGGTATAATAAAATATGCATCTATGATATATCATTAATTAAAAAAGAACAAATTGGTATTAGTGGGCTCCTTTGAAAAAAACGTTAAGGGGTGGTGGGGGGGGAGGGGGGGCAATTAAAACTGTTATGAAAACTCTGATCGCAAATACTTAAAGGTTGAGAAATGCTGTCTTAAAGTAAGCTAAATAACTGTAAAAAGACATTTTCTGATAAGTAAATAATTCTTACAATGAGGAAGACAAGATTTTATGTCAGGATATAAATACTTTTCCACTTGCTTAAATTTCATTTTTTTTACAGTGCATTGTAGTGCCCCGTCACCCACAAGGGTCACTTATTTAGGGACATTAAACCAGATTGTCCTGAGGAGAAGCAGGCAGACCCGGGGAGAACATGCAAACTCCACACACACACACACATGCAATGCACAAAACTAAACAGAAAAAAAAAGACTTCAGCAAACAAATCTACCAATGAGGTCAGCAAAATTTACTTGGCATGATTTCTTAGAATAAGCGAAATAATCTTAAATACAAATTTCTTGATAAGTTGATAACTTGCACAATAGGGATCTCATTTTTTGCAGTGCACAGGATTTAAACACGGGGCAGTGCTAACCATTAGTGCGCTGTCCCCCTCCAAAGCTAACGTCTCGGGTGCAAATGTCCCACCACTATGGTGAATGCTCAGTGTTTTTATAGAGACTTCACGGGGTCACTTGGGAGTTTTAAAAAAAATCTACCTGAGTGCATAAATGCCAATGCTTTTTGAGAGAAACGTTGAAGGCAGACAGCAACAACATGGATATCGAGGAGGACTCCCTCAGACTGGGGCCACGCCAGGCGGTGGGCAGCAAGGGGGTGCCAACCTGATTCTCGTAAAAAGAGTGAAATGGAGAGCCTCAGCTGGGCTACGCTACGCTACTGCAACTACAGCCGAAAAAGTTTAAATAGAAGACCATCAGAGGTGTTTTATAGGTTTATACTTGAAAAGGGTTAAGGGTGGATCATCAGAGATATTCTGTGGATGTCTATTCTTTTTTAATGAACTGAATTTAATTTTTTTTTATCTAGATGTGTCAATCATTTACTGTTTTTTTGCTTCTTCATTACTGTTAGGGTGCCAATCAGGGTATTAAAAAGGAAAATAATTTCTTACCAGATGTTTGAAAAGTTAACATGATACAAGGATAGTATTAGGAATTTGCTTCACTGGTGCATGTTGTCGGGTTCATTTTCTTAATATTTGGACCTTTTTAACAAATGGCCCCTCTTTCATCTTCTTTTTTTATTTTTAATCTTTTATTGACTTTTTTAAAAACATAACATTCTGCACAAAACTTAACACAACTAAATTCAAATCACGCCACCCATGAGAAAGAGAGGAAGGCCAACAGCCCGAGTAAAACTATTGAGAGGAGTAAAGAGAGAAAGGAGTTTTTTCCCCCAATTTAAATGCTTATTCTAAAATTTTATTGATTAGACCATGCCAGGTATTAAAAAAAGTTTTGAACAGATCCCCTATGTGAGAAAAAGATTTTTTTCCAGGTTCAAACAGTATATAACCTCAGCTGCCCATCAGTGGGTAACCCTCTTTAATCTTCATTCTGGGCCCTTGGTGAGGTGCACACCTCTGCTCTCCCAGTATCCAAATGAGTTTCTCTGCAGGTCATCCCAAATATCAAAGCCACAGAAATTAAATAAGTGCAGATACCCTGAATGAGATGGGTGCCCACCTACTGAAGGGTGAGGAAAACCCCTTGGTTTTCCTGTGAGACCCTTGGATGGATTGAGTCAGGGGACTGTACACTGAAGAATTAAGCTGTTTATTTTTTGCCCTTTCAGTTTGACTCAGACCACTTCTTTGGACAAATGTGAATACTGGGTCACTCATTTCAGAAGAACTGAGTAAACACAAACCAGTGATTTTAATGCACTGATTTGTTCATTAGGAGAAAGAAAGAAAGAAAACAGAAAGCTAACACATCATTTTACAAACAGAAATCAAATTAGGACAAATGGGACTCAAAGTGCGGGGACTGTGATATCAGCGCGTTTAACATATTTCAGGACGCCCACTATAAAGGAACCTACTGAGTGTGCCTGAAGAATGTCTTCCTCATAATGGAGTGAAGGATGACACTAATGTCAGAGTTCTGATGCTGCCACAGTCTTTATGGACTCTGCACGTTCTCCTCAGGTTGGCGTACGTTTTCTCCGCGTACTTTGTGACAGGCTGACTGCCAAATTGAAAATGTGCTGGAGTGAGTGATGGACTGGAGCCCCATCTGTGGTTTGACCATCCAGTAACTACATATTGGAATAAACCAGTGGTTCAGAGACACCCACCCGTATGGCTGCTGGCTTTTAGTTCCAGTTGATCTCTTTGAAATTGCAGCACAACAAATCCGCGCTCAAAACATATTTACAAAACATTTACAAATCTACTCTCTCTGTATAAAATCCTAAGCCTAAAAGTGCAACGATTTTATGTCACGTTTTAAATCGGGCTTATTTTAAAACCTACATACATATGTTTGGTATCATTCTTTTTGGAATTTATCGAACTTTAATGTGATGTTGTTAGATTTTCAGATTCTTATTCAGTTTTTAAATTATAAACTAAGATATCAAGAAAGTCGTGGTTTTTATTTTTGATCGAGTAAACTTTCTTTCACAGGAACAAACTATTTGAAAAAAAATGATCTATTCATAACACCAATGTTTGTATTTTGGTGAGTTAGTTATCTGAAGGTTGAGTTACGATGACCCATTGCACACTTTAGTGATTTTTCCTGCTATTTTTTAAAAAAAGTTTTTTTATCTATAAGAATGTCAGTTAAAATGAACGGATCATTTATTTAGTCTCTCATCGAGCATAGTGAACCTCAGTGTAACGGGAATACTCCAATCGGTAAGAGAGTAATTATTTTATTCTCATTTCATGATTTTTACTCCGTTAAATAATAATTAATTTTTCTTTTACATATTTATATAATTTTGTGATTTTAACTCCAATAAATAATAATTTTTCTTTTCTACATTTACAGATTTTACTAATATTCTGACCATAACTGGAGATTGTGCGCCAAAGGTATCTATAACTTCAAATGCTTAACTCTGTTCCTGTTCTCCTTTTAATATGCCTTTATTCTGTGCTGTTTGCTCCATTAATGATATTCTAGTAATGACAATTAACAACAAGCTGAGCATACACCCGGGCTGATGACGGGGAACGATGAATGGGTGTGGCGACTTGAGCGTCAGACTCATTAAAACACTCACTAATAAATAATGAATTAAATAACCAGAACAAAAGGAAAAGTCATCATGATAATCACGAAAATAATAAAAACCTGCTTACGAGAAACAATGTAACATGCATAAATGCCTTCGATATACTTTTTTGTAATTTGAAAACCGAGAAACGAGTGAGTATCATCTTATTTAATTTCGGCTTGGAGATCAATTAAAAACAGAAGCTGGTGGGACCAAAAACTTGCAGCCACATGAGAGGACTGAGTTTGATCATTAACAGGGTTAGGGTTAGGGTTAGGGGGAGGATGGAGGATCTTGCCTTGTGGCTGTGCATAGGTACACTGACCCTTTTATTTAGAATTTAAATATAATAAGGTTCACTTATTATTCACTTATTATTATTATTCACTTATTATCGGGAATCCTACCCCACTATCTTTCATTTACTCTGTTGGGAAAAAATGTATTAAGCTGCTCTACCAATTCCTTCTTCATTTTAAATCGTGCTGTTTTATTCCAATACTTCTCGTGTAATAAACCGAACATAACATGATTGTGATTCTGTTGTATAAAAATGCTGATATAGTACTGTTTGGTTTGACTCGAGTCTCTAACAATCTGAGATGTTGGATAAACCGATGTTGTCTCACCAATTTATAACAATTTACACTCACTCAGCACACTGGATACCATAAATACAGTTTTGAGAATTTAGTGTGAAATTCTGGAAAATGGTAATTCTATTTTACACCTCTCATTCCAAATTATTATTTTTTTTATTCTGAAATGGAATAATCCAAGCAAATTTATTTTGCTTTGTTATAGTACCAGAGGCGTGTACTGATTTGTCTCTCAGTTCTTATTTCTTCTATACTGTATGCCGTAATAAGTCTAAAATTACTTAAGGGTTCCAATATTTCTTGTAATTTCCCAAAACGTGTGTAAATACCCCTTAAGATCTGTTGTGCCTGGTTTGAGAATATTACTACTATTGGGATAATATCTGTCTGTCCCTTATCATCCCTGTTTGTGATTGTTCTATCCTGAAAGCTATTTCACCCTCTTGTCCTACCATTCTATCCCCTTCCTCCAGTACCCGCCTGAATTGATTCAGTCCCCCAAACTCATTAACAGGGTTAGGGTTAGTGGAAGATGACAGTCCCGTAGGACCAAGGCACCAGCACACTCCTCCAGAACAATTTTTAAATTATTTTGCATTCCAACCCACTATTAAAATCACCCCCCAATATAAATAAATACTCCCCATTATAATTATCCCTGTACTAAAACAATAAATAGGTTTTCCAACAGAGTCTTAAAAGGTAAATATACAGGCCTAAAAGAAGGTTATAATAAATATTTAAAATACCCACCCCTTAAACAGACCTAGCTATACACCCATAAATATACTTTCTAAAAAAAACTAAAATGTTATTATAATAGGAATAAAATAGGAGGGAATAATTGTTATTTAAAAGGTATTTCAATAAATAAATAAATATAAAACTGGTCCATGTATATGTGTCCACACAGGATACACATTTTTAACTTGAGGGACTGAACCTATTTAAGATTAGGGTTAAAATCTGAGCTCAAAAAAGGGAAAACTTAACATTAGGGCTACTAAAGTGTTAGGTTTAGAGTTACGGTTAGGTGTTAGGGTAGGCTACGAAGGCTACACCTGGGCACTCTGGCCCCCCCATTTAATTTTTTAAATATTTCTGGTAATGAGAATATATATATATATATATATATATATAAAGACTATAGAGCTAAATTTAGAAAAAAAAAAAAAATTTTACATCCTGGAGATTTGCCCAATCCTAACTCTGTTCCTTGACCAGTAATCCAGGAAAATCAATACTGGTGGATTGGGGTTCAAAGTTTAATCTTGATGTTGGCTTTCATCGGAAATAAGAGGGCGCAGCAACCCCCAATTCGAGTTTCTTTTCTATTATAAGGGTCCACTAACAGTATTAAATTATTGTTTGTCATATCTCTGAGGCTAGGGATCTGCACTAGCAATCAGAAGATTGCTGGTTTGAATCCCGTAAATGACAATAGGGACTCTGCTCTGTTGGGCTCTTGATCAAGGCCCTTAACCTGCAATTGATGAGCTCTTTGAGTAGTGAGAAAAGCGCTATATAAATGGAAAGAATTATTATTATTAATTATTAACAGGGGATGAGCCTTGCAACCCCACTCCAGAACTGAGCATACAAAATCAAAAAAAGATTCACAACCAGCAACATCTGACGTCGCTTGACATTCATTTTTTTTGTGCGTTAAGCCTATTAATGAACATGAAAGCAAGTTTTATAATTAAAAATATACAGATGAAACACTACATCTAACATTTTATTATTCATAAGTATAAAAAATTAGGTTTTATTATTATTATTATTAATAATATGGGTTGCAGTAGCTATAGCCGCTGCCTCACAGAACTGGCACCCCTGACTTTGAATTCTGTGACCACTTGGGCGTTGTCTTTTCTGGAGTCTGCACAAGTTTTTACCTCCCACATCCCCAAAGACA